>NC_133313.1:14752910-14979768 GCF_012295235.1 Primulina huaijiensis
CACGGCTAGCTGTATCCCTGAACCATTGAGGGTCATACAAGCACTGGATCGTTTGTTCCCGTTGAGAGAGAATAAATTCAAGATGTTGAATTTATATTATGATATAGTAAATTCAAGGAGTTGAATTTATGATAATTAAATTTTGAGAAAATAAATTCAAGGAGTTGAATTTATGAGATAGTAAATTCAAGAAGTTGAATTTATGAAATTTGGAGAGAATAAATTCAAATAGTTGAATTTATAAAATTTGAAGATTTAATTTATTAAACTCAAAAGTTGAGTTTATTAAATTAAAATTAATGGGCTTGTAGGAGTACAAGTCCAACATATTAAATAATTAAAGTTCTTAATGGACTTTGATTAATTAATTAAACTAGTTGGACTAGTCCAATTAATTAATCAAGCTCATTAATGTTAATTATGTGTATTAGGTCATCACTTGATTAAAAATATATAGTAGATGAGCTAAACCCTAGCCTCCAAGAGACCACAAGTTTTCGAAAATGTTTCGGTGATTTGGAAAAGAAAAAGATTTGGTATGCAATAAGAATATTTCATTGACTTAATTAATTCAATTAATTAAGTAAATGAATTATTAGTATTAAAATAAGGATTTTCTTATCCTTAAGATATGGCATGCAATCGTGAGTTTTTGGTTTTCTTATCAACAATAAAAGGTCTTTCGGTTATTCCCAAAAAAACTTCTTCCAAGTGCTGCTCTCGAAATATTTTTCTTATTCAAGAAAAATTTGGCTTAGATTATTGAGTCGAATTTTTCTTCGTGTTCTATCTCTACGTAAAAATTCTTCTAAATTTCTAGTGCAATTTAGAAGAGGAACAAATATTCCAGTCGTGGACCGGATTAGGAGATCAAAGAATGTTCGTAAGGATTTACAACAAGAGCTACGTTCGCTTATACCGGCGTAGTTGGAGCCAAGTGAAAATTGTTCACCAAAGGTAAAAATTTTCTTACTCCCTATGAATGTTTATTCTTAAAACCATACAAACGCCCAAATCAAATATATTTTGATTGTCAAAATAAAATAAAAATTTTAAACTTCCGCTGCGTTTGAGCGTGTAGAAACCGAGATCCAACAGGGAGGTCTGTCTAGACCTAGAAGTTTTTGCTGAATTATGAGGTACGTAAGTTTTGACTAAGATGGCTAGCTAATTATGCGTTCTTATGTGTTTTGTTTTCCTTGTCACGTATTAGGGCAACTTTGAGATAGCAGTCTCAACTTTGAGATATCCTCGATATATTAGGGCCACTTAACCCTCTTTATTTGTATGATTAGGTACTGCTAGTCATCATATCTGATGAGACAACATGCTACGGTAGCCCGAGACATTATATGTCCATGTTTTGATGGGGTATGAGACCCACCCCTACTTATGAAAGATCAAAGACTACTCTCGACTGAGTATGAGTTTCTAGTACATGATCCCTAATCACTCGAACATACTTACATACATGTTTCATATAATTCTGTATACTCATACATTACATACTAGGCGATTAGGTCTCTCACATCTTTGATTTTATATTGGACACCCTATTCTCATGGGGGAAAGTCTCAGGTTTGACGGGCCAGCCGAACAAGGAAATGGATAGAGGATACTGGTGCTACCAGAGAGGGTTACACCAATTGTTTTTTGACAAGGTTTATTTAGTTGTTTGATTACAGACATTTGATATGGTTGTATTATTCAGGATTATCGCTAGAAAGGGAGGAGGGGGGGGGGGATATTGGGGTTTATTGTATTCCACTGGCTTTAGTACGTTTTCCCACTAATTCATGGATTCTAATCTGATTATTATGTTCATGCTTTGATTAAGTTTTCTTATTGCAAGCTAGTTATGATAACATAGTTGTTTCGGGCAAGGGCGTAAAAAATGTCTTGTGATAAAGGATCAAAAAAGGAATCTCGAAGTTCCTTTAAAGAAAAGAAACTATGACAATGGATGAGGATCATTTCCCTCCGTTTGCAACTGTGAATGCAAATACCACTGACTTTTGGTCGTTGACCAATGAAGGAAGGATGAATATAGTTTGCAAGGAATATTTTGCTCAAGAAATGCGATTAGGAAGTGATGGATTCACCGTAATATGATTTCTGATGCTCAAGATATATGGGATTAAAGTTTTAATTTGGAGGATCATAATTATAGATGGGAAATGCACATGATATATGGGGGAAATGTATATTTGGAGATTCATGGCAAAAAGACCAATAAACCGGTACCTTGGAAGATTTTCATCTTATGGATCAATGAATGATAGAGACAGAAATCCGACGGTGCATTGAAACATCCACAAGGGAAAAATTACCTCCAAGTGCTTCGAGTTTTATTCCCACATGGTCAGTACCTAGCAATCAACGACAGTATGTGGTACATCCTAAATATCTAAAACTTCTCAGTTCTCACCCGGTCACAAAAGAGAAGAGAAGATTATTGAGAGAGAGGGAGAGGGAGAGAGAGAGAGGGAGAGAGAGGGAGAGATCTTGAACGTATGAAGGGAGTTGAGGAATCACAAAAAATAAAAAGAAGTTTGGGAGAAAGGTAATTGAAGATGCAGTTGAGGTGGATGAAGACTTAATATTAGAAAAAGGCTAGTGAAGTTCAACGGATTACTTTTGAAGTATGAAAAATTATGATATCCTTGGATTGTGCCACTGGATTGCTTATGTGACCTCATGAGAGTAGGAACCAAGTTGGGAAGATTGTAGAGGTAAATGAGTAATATGTTATTGTGCCTTACTAGCCAATGGTCCTGCCTATAAATGATGAGATAAATGATTAAATATAACAAAGATGAGATGGAGGTGGCTGCAATATCTAAATGGAAAGCCAAATTGCAGCAATTGATAAGTGAATTTCACTATCAAGAGTTATGGGATATTGATAGTGCAGAAGTGATATCAAGAAGAAGAAATGTATTTGAAGTAAGAAGATTTGTCTATATGTCATACTCATATAAAGGATCATAATCGTCAATGTGTTTTAAGGTAATTTAATTTTTAGTGGCAATTTATATGAAATTTTGACAAATATATATTGGAAAATTAGGCTTTAAAGCCACTTTCATTATGAAATTTTTTGTATGTCCAAATAACAAACACGATTTATTATCTAGCATATAACATGTTCATATTTTGGTTTGATGTGCTATTTATGTTGGAAAGGCGTTACGCTTTATTTCAATCCATGAAAACTGATTTTTTTAAAAGAAATTATGCTATATTAAATTTTACTTGAGTTGATTTTGAGTGTAAATTTTGAATTTTGCTGTGAAGTAGGAATTAGAGCTACTTTGGAGTATAGCTAATTGCAGAGTTGGCTATTTATCCACTTTTTTCATATATAAATGATGTGCAGGCCAATATATGGCCTTGAGTTGTTGAATCATGTGTTTTCTCTCAATGCCTAATATAAATAATCGATGTGGTAAGGATATGACAACAAATTTGCAACTTACTGGAAATTTGGTTGGTGTGGGGTGTGTTTTATTTGGGAATATCGTACCAAAGTGAAAATATTCTCTGAGGTTTTTTAGTATGATGTTAATGTTGGTTTTATGGTGATGGTCATATCATATTCAGTTAAAATATGAGAGTGTTTTTAGGTTAAGAAATATCATGTGTGCCTGATGAAATGTCATGTAATAGTAAAAATGAATGTGTGTGTTGGTTGTGAGATATATTGGATAAAACAAGCTATTTGGCCTTTTTACAAAAAAATTGACAGAGTTTCCATTGAAAATGTTGCCTCCCGTGATATCAAACATATCAAAGATGAGAATATAACAAACAACGAGTTCATCCCAAAATAAAAGCTGACCATTTGGCTCCATATTCATTACAAGTCAAATGAACTACATGCCAAACTCGATTACATGAAAAATTATTCCAGATTACAAATGCTAGCCTGAGGGCCGCTCGATACATCAATATGCCAAATTCATCGATCTAGTTTGATATATAAAAAAAATGGAGAATATTGTGTGTAATGACGATCACTAGCTATCCAAGTTCAAGGTGTTGGTCTAATGTTTTTCAAGGTGACATGACACTCCTTTGCAAAGCTTGGTATGTAGTTTCCAGCTCAAAATCACTAGCTTGGTTGTCATCTGAATGAAAGTGGTGGTTGTTCTTGCTAAAATGAAAAAATAGAAAGTGATGCATCAAATGCTTGGCCTCGTGGATTGGTTAGCGTTAAGAAATAGCGGAAATTGAATTAGAGCAATGGATTGAAGATTTGGTTTTGGGAGAATTCGGTGAATTGACCATTTCTACATCATAAATGTAAACATATTAAAATTCCAAATAATGATCGCAAGCATAGTAATGTATGTTCGAAATATCACACTCACAGTGGAGCTAATCATGGAATGAAAATTCATAACTTATGATTTTTTAGATTCAGTGAATCAATGACGTGATTTGAAGTAGGCCATGAAGTAAATATGGAATGGCAAGATTCAGTCACACAATTTCATTCCTAGATGAATCTAAATTATTCTAAACACAAGTCTGTAAGGGCAAGTTGAAATTTTATGCGATAAAGAAAGAAAAGAAGGACGAGGAATTTACCAGATTCCCTGGAGTGTTGCTTCTAGACACGGAAAGCCGTGGCAACGTGAACTCATTGGAAGCAAGGTGGTGTCATTGTGGTGGTGATGCAGGCAGAGATAGACCCAATCCTAACGTGAAGATTCTCTAATGGTTAGATGAGAATTATATAGGTACTAAAAGGTGTTGAAGTTTGGGAACATTCGTGTACTAGTAAATGACCCATTGAAACATATTCACAAACACCTTCAATGCATATAAATCAAATTATATGTACAAACTCATAGACATCACAATGGTATGAGATGTTACCTCGTCCTTGGCTTGGAGAACTTTCTAGGGATAGACTGGTCTTTGGCGGTGGTTGACACAAAGGAAGAATCTACGTGTGGAGCATGACAAATATGGGGATCACAAAAACTAAAGTGCATGGTGGATCTAGAAATCAGCAAAGAAAATGGTTGTTCATCTTGGCAATGACACAACAGTTATTGCAAACATATGGACTCCCAATAAATTAGCAGAGAAAGATAAATGTAGAGGAATAAAATTGAAAAAAAATAGTTTACAAAAGAAGCTGTTCAGTTACCATATAAAAGTGATGGCCAAAAAAAGTTGGAGGAAGATGCTGGAACATGAAAGAATGTTTTGAACTTGTTGCGTCTAGAGGTGAGCAAGATTTTGGTTAAACCGAATTAACCGATCGAACAGAGCCAATTCGGAAATTCGGTTCGTTTATTTCGAAAATTCGGTTTTTCAATTAAAAAAATTCGGTTATATCGGTTAATTCGGTTCGATTACGTTTTTCAAAATTTTGAAATCGGTTAAACGAATTAACCGATATAATAAATACTATTATTTAATAAATTTTAATTTTTTTTTTATCAATTTTTATATATATTTTAATTTTTAATTTTAGATCAACCCTAATTCTAATTCTAATCAACCCTTAATTTTAAAATCAACTCTATCAATTTTAAATATATTTTAATTTTTTAATTTTTATGTTTTTAATCCATATATAATTAAAATTAAATCATAAAATTTTTTTAAAAAACTAATCTGTTAATTCGGTCGGTATTTTAATTCGGTTCGGTTCTCATCGGTTATGAAAATTAATTCTGTCGGTTCGGTTATAACTAAATATTTCGGTTCGATTCGGTTATTACTGATTCGGTTCGGTTCGGTTCGGTTCGGTTCGGTACCAAACCGACCGAATGTTCACCCCCCTATTTGCACGGGTAATTTATGACTATTAACAAAAAGAGCCGAGAGCATGATTTAAATTTCCGTATTAGGTCTCAAACAAGAACTACGCTTGATTTGCATACTATAGAGTCAAATTGGCCTGCACGGCCAGATTGATTAGGCCAATTTGACCACGGTGGCATTTAGTGTATCAAATCTAAAGTTTCTGCGCAAGACAAAGCTCATTGAATATTTGGCAGTTCACGCACAAATCTCACATGTTAAGGGGCAGTTGGCCAATTGATGGTGCAAAAAGAGTTAATTAATTGCCCAAAATTCGTGAATAAAGAAGTGTGCAAATTTTTAGTCTAAATTCTATATAGTCAATTTTAATTTTAATACTTTAAATTTCATTGACATTTTTATATCTTGTAGTTTCAACATATTTTATTTCAACCTTTGTGTTTTCTTCTCTGTGAAAAATGTTTATTCCATTTCGTGTAATATAATTAATTTTGTTGTTATTATGAATTTTTGTTCCAAATTTCTTCATTTTAATAAGTTAATTTCCTATTTTTTGTCACTTACCGATGAAATTACAACCAAAAATCGATTCGATATTCACATTGTTTGCAAGAAAGAGTCAGATTTCAAGTTTGACTCGATCTCGTACCTTCGCCACCTGCACTTTTATCTTAATGAAATTTACAATTAAAACTTGCATTAATAAGTTGTTTTGTGACACATGGAAAAATTATTCTACAACAATCCCCGTTGCACTTTATGTTACATTAACAATTGATCGTCTCATATATCAAATTGCAACTGTTTTTCTAATTCAACATATTTAGGAAAAAAAAATATATCAACACACAAATAAAAAGACAGCATATAGTATAAATTTTAATATCATAGAGAATATCGTCTGAAATGTTACACACTAAAGAGGAAAGAAGTTGGTTTTTGACACATCTATTTCCACGAGCGAGCTCATGACATATAACACTACACATAATATTAATATGTATACGTAAAACATGTATAAAATAATAGACTAATTACTAATTAAATTTCGATATTTTCCTGCATGAATTAAAATTCCAAGTGTAAATAGTTGATTTAATTAATTTTCAACCATTAATAATTTATGCAATAGCACGAGGCCATATAAAATAATTAAAATATATATATATTCACAAAAAATAAAAGAAAAAAGAAAAAAAAACACGAGGCTATATATTTATTCGAGTACATGAATAAATCTCTACAAGGGAGATTCAAGTGAAGATCAAGATATATTATATACTTGTAAAAAATAAGAATTAAAGGATAATTTGTAAAGGAAATAATTAAAGGATAATTTTAATTTATGACTATTCTTTGACGTGCACTAACCATCTATCGGTAAAATCCAAACATCAAGTCAAACTTACATCGTGTCCATAAATTTTAAAAAAATTATGAATTTGAAATCTATTTTTTTTTCTACTTTTAGCGTTTGTTTGGTTTATGTTTTTTTTTTTTTTTTTTTTTTTTTTTTTTTTTTTTTTTTNATATTTTTTTTAAACGACAAGTATTTAAAGAATATCACGTCGAAGTTGAATCGACCTCTAAAAATAAATTTTTTTTATACTAAAGCATAAATCAACTCAAAAATACCAAATCATAAACTTAACATTTCCAACCATTCATGATAATTTAGCATAAGAAATCTCAAGTGCATAAAATAAATCATAAATTATCGACTAACCAAAATTCCTAAATCGACTTTTAAAAAGATCGGCTAACAACAAAAATAAAACATAAAAATATCTCTAACAAAAATCATTAACATAAATATTTAAATCATAAATCTATCAAGTTGGTGCGAAAACATAAATGTCCTCGGGTGTGTACTGCTGCACTCGATCTACTCAAGCGTCAACACCTCATAAATCATCAAATCCTGCATCATACAAACCTAGTGAGTCCAAAGACTCAGCACGTTCTAAACATGGATAACAAATAATACTTATACAATCACATGCATTAGAATCATATTTTTTTTTATTTAAAATAGCTTTTGAACATAAATAAACCACCTAAAATCGTTTTGCATAATTAAATCGTAAATCGTAAAAATCATTTGAAAATAACTTTAAGCATAAATAAATCTTTTAAAAATCATTTAAAATATATTTGACCATAAATAAATCGTTTTTAAAAATAACTTTAATCATCATCATAAACCATATATCATAAAAGCATTTTAATCGTAAAGCTTTCAATCATATATCATTTTGGGTGAAGTTTGATCCTCGAAAGTGACTAGCTTTTATCCTTAGGTCGACTGCAGTCTTAGCTCCACATGGTCCATGGGGGTGTGCCCTAGGCTCCACCGTGGAAATACGATCGTTGGGGTCCCTCTGTGGCCTTTTCCCATAGACGGGGTCCCTCTGGGGCCTTGGTCCGTAAACGGGGTCCTTCTGGGGCCTTGGCCCGAATATGGGTTCCCTCTTGAGCCTTGACCCTCACGTCATCCCTACAAAATCATATATCATATAACATATCGTTTGTCACAGTCAATTCACATCCCTCAAAATATTTTCCTTTATTGAAAATCATAAAATAACACAACTTTCCAAAAATAGCATTTTAAACAGTATAAATTGCACAACTTTACCATAAATCGTAAAAATACATATTATCATCAAAATCATCATTTTAAATCATATAATACCATTTAACATGCGTTATAATCCTTCGAGACGTTGCCATGCGTTTTTCGTATTTTTCTTAAGTGTAAAATTACCGTTTTGCCCCTGAACGTAAAAATTCTCGAATTTATCTTTTTCTCACTTTTAATGACATGTGCTTATTCTAATTAATTATTTAAGTTTAAATATAATTTTTCATAATTTTATAAAGCTTAAAACTAGGTTTTTCAATAAATTCTTTAATTAACGTTTCGTATGACGATAAAATTTGGATAAATCCAGAACTCATTATTTTGATCCAAAATTTTAAACATAGCATTTTTATTATTTATCCTACCATTAAAAGTCATGAGCCACACCCGTGGACCCATAGATTCAATTTTTGCCTTTTAATTTTCGTTTTTGACATGTTATCGAACCACCGGAATCATCTCCTAATTTACTCGAGCCACGCCAAATCCACCTTGAGCAAAACCCAAGCCAACCTATCTAGGAACCCTCCTGACCAAGCCCAAGCCCCTGAACCTAGCCCTGGCTCGCTCAAACTCACCTGGACCTGTCCCCCAAACCTGCGCACAAGGAGATCCTCACGCCTATGGAGTCCTAGCCCACTAGGACTCTTCCAGCCGAGCCACCACTGAACCACCATGACCTTAACCAGCCCAGCCCAGCCCCTGGAACCCACGCACGAACCCCCGTGAACCAAGAACAAGCTGCGCGTTCTTCACCTTCATGCGCTTTTGGAGTTGTAGCCTACTAGGACTTTACCACAACAGCAGCTACCGAGCCCAGCACACCCTATCCATCCCTAGACCTCGCCCAGACCAAATCCACCCCTAGCTCGAGCCCCTGAACCACGCAGCAAGACACCGCATCAGCAGCGCCGCGCAATCCTTTTTTAAACGCGATGGAGTCTCCTTCTCGTGTGGGACTCCTCGCCTGAGCCACCACCGAGCTCGAGCCTCACTCACCCTCCCTGGACCATCCTAAGGTACCGACCAGACCACCTAGCCCAGCCCCAAACGGAGCCACAGCCCCCTGTACAGTAGCCCACCGAGAGTTGCTTGGGGAGATCCTAACTTTCGTGGACTCCTCCCCAGCCTTGAACCACGGCTAGGACTCTTCCTAGGACCTAGCCACGACCGTTAGGACCCAACCCTCAGCCCTTGTCGAGCCCCAAGACCCCATGCAAAAGAAACGAGCCACTTGAACCATACATGCACACAAACACTTTGAAAACTCTCGGTTCTTTTTTTTTTCTTAGCCCACGGGTCCAGCTTTGTTTCCTTTCAATTTATCTTGTTCTATTCAAGTTTCCATCATATTTTATCATGTTTTCGGCAGCGTATCCATTGGATTCAAAACGATTTTTAAAACAAGCTTGAAATCATCGAAACCTTGAAATTACGTAACGTACGGTAAAATAATCGAACATTCATATTTTTCATGCATAAACAATTAAATCATGCATAATATGATTTGTATGATGTTAAAAGAGTTTAGGAAACTTGCCTTTGGGTTTATAACGCTCGATTATTCGATCTTCGGCGAGGGTGTGACGTTGAACGATCGGACGACGAAGAACACAAGATTTCTTTTCCTCTTAAATTTCGAAAATTGTGGTGTGTGATTTGAAGTGTTTCACGGCTTCTAATGGGTGGTTTTTGAGGTTTAGAAGACATAATTTATTATTTATAGATTTGATTAACAAGTTAAATGGGTTTTGGTTTTGGGCTTTGTATGCTTAAGGATAATTGAGCTCATTTAAATAATTAAATTAGGCCTAATAACACTTAATTAATTAAATAATAAAAGTTTATAAAATTAGTTTCCATAAAATAATATTTTTGATCTTTTAAAACTCCTTATTTGTCCAAAATCGGCTTCCCGGAAAAAATCGAGCTCGACTCGTAAAATAATTCGAACTCCAATATTTTTAAAAAAATTAAATCATTTTTAATCATATTAGGAAGACTTGCCATCATTTAATGAAAAATAATTATTCTTGTCTTGGTCGTCCCTGGTCTCCTTTTCCCTGCCTATTATCGAATATTCTGGTAAAATCCTTAATTTCATGAAAACATGTCACATATTCATTTAATCATGCAATCATACATTTAATCATAAAATAAATATCATGCAAGCATTTAAAAATAATTAAATAAAACAATTAAGCAATTAAAATAATTTTGCATGCATGTGGTTTACATAGTTTGATTTTTGGACGTTACAGAAGTAATTTGATATCAATTATTTCATGATAACATTACGTAACAAAAACATTAATTAATTCTTATGAGAATGTTTTTTGTGTCATTTTTATCTAGACGAATCTAACCCAATTCGATCCATAAAAATATATAATTTTTTATGTCAAAAATATTATTTTCCATCGTAAATATAGACAAGATCGATCGAGTTTTTACATTGTATCTTGTACATTGTGCATCGATAGTTGAACCTTAATTTTTCCCGTGATCGTAGAGAATCAAGGAATCAACTCCAAATGGAGTTTTTATTCTCTTTCCGAAACCCAAACGTCTCTCAATTTACAGTTCAATTAGCTTATCATATACTGAAAAAGGTAATCATTGCCTAAAGAGTGGGATTAATTTCGAGGGGGGGTGTTGGGGATGGAATCGGAGGATGAGATAGCAGTGACGATGACGAAAGATTCCAACGACGATGAGGATTTTTACGGCGATGGAAATGATGACGCTGATTCCGACTCGGATGACGTTATCATGTACTGTGATGGATTTATGGACCATGATTCCGATGGTTTCTCCTCCTCTCATAACCAACTCCAGCTCCACCACCATCGGTCACAGGTTATTGCTGTGATTTATCTCGGGTTTTTTTAAAGAATAATTTAATTTTAAAAAAAAAATTCAAAAATAATGTAAAAAAAAAACATTTTCAAAACTACTTCAATCCGCGCTTACGAAGCGCGGATTGCAGTAGTTTTGAAAATGTTTTTTTTTTACATTATTTTTGAATTTTTTTTTTAAAATTAAATTATTCTTTAAAAAGAGCAGCGTCTGGGCTTCGTAAGCACGGACGCTGGTCCACGTAAGCGACGGAATATTTTAGCGAGAAACCGTCGCTAAAATTGAATGTAATGGTAATTTTAGAGATGGTTTAAAGCCGTTGCTGTAGTGGTATCAGCGACAATTAGCGACAGTTTTTGAACCGTCGCTAATTTTAGAGATGGTTTAAAGCCGTCGCTGTAATGGTATCAGCGACGGTTAGGGGTAGGTATTTCGGCATTTAGCGACGGTTTTACGCATAATTTTATCAACAGTGTGCACATGTATGCCTTGGATAATCTTGAACTTTCAACGGTTTGCAACTTTGCAGCATGCAATATACGCTGCAGAAAGAGAATTTGCGAGCTGCGAAAAGCCATTTTTGTTGTAGTGAAGATAGAGGAAAAAAACAGACAATAATTTCATCAAAAAATAAGTTTTTTCAGAAACCTCTACTATTCAACCTAGTTTTTTCAGTGATTCAGGGATGGCTGAATTTGGTTTGTTTGGTCAGCAGGATTTTAAGACTCCGTCTTGGTCGAACATATACAGTTTTACAAATTTGCTTAATGTTGGTCCGCAGCATCTTGTACATGACATTCGATCACGGAATGATGTTGAGAAAAATGAACAACATTCAATTGAATATCCCAGTCTTGATGAATTTCTTGTTTGTTTTTTTTTTTTCTGTCTTCACTACAACAAAAATGGCTTTTTGCAGTGTATATTATACGCTGCAAAGTTGCAAGCCGTTGAAAGTTCAAGATTATTCTGTCGCTTACGTGGACCAGCGTCTGTGCTTACGAAGCGCGGATGCTGCTCTGTAAGCGCGGATTACAGTAGTTTTGAAAATGTTTTTTTTTTTTTTACATTATTGTTGAATTTTTTTTTTAAAATTAAATTATTTTTAAAAAAAACCCTGTTTCTTTCGTATCATATGCTTGAAATATTGTGAAGTGGGCATTCCCCACTTCTTTACAAAGGCAACTCACTATCACATGATTAACAGATTCAGGAATTTATGTATTTATCACAATACCTCAAGGATTAATTGAAGTGGCACATGCTTACAAATCCAATCTAGTATACGTAGTATGATTTGGCTTGCTATCACGTCTTCAATTTGGTTGTGATAAATGCATGTGTTCTTATTCCCGAGATGTATAATTCTGTACTTGTACCATCATTTGTGATACCATATTTCGTATATGTTTTGCATGGCTAAAATCTAAATTTATAAATTTTCTTTTCTGCAGTCAAGGCAAAGAGCAATTGAAAACCTACACCAAATGTAAACAGTACATGTAAGAAACATACTTCACTCTGAAGCTCACTAATCCTCCACTTTGGAAGATTTGTACCGTTCCTAGCACCTTACTGTAAATGAGACCAACAAACCCAGTAATGTTACTAGAATAAACTTCTGGTCAAAATGTCTTTTCACTTGAAGGACCCTTTTCCGTAATATGAACCTTTTGTATGCATCAGAGTGTTCTAATGATATATTAGTATCTTGAGCATAAGTACCCTGAATTATTTTCAGAGCTGAAGAAGTATATTGATGCTGACTTTATTATGCAGCTAGAGAAACTAAGCGACAAACAACGTCAACCTGAATCTCAGCTTAAGTTCATCATAGAGGCCTGGCAACAGTAAATCTTAGTTTCAAACTTTCATCATTTTTACTATGTCTAGAGCCCAGAGGGCATTGTTTTCATGGATGTGTCATGCATTGGCCACTTCAACTCGGAGAAGAGTTTGCATGGACTGTCAATACACATGATAGATGTCATTTAAAGCACTGAAAGGTGTAATCATGCTAGGACTTGCTTCTCGAGCAAAAAAGGCCAAAAGAGATGGTTTTGAAGAAGTGAATTTCAATGTATCAAACTGTCTGTTTTTTCACTTACATCTCACCAGAAAAAATCAGCTCAAAAACCATCTTTAATTGTTGCCCAGCAATTAGAATAGGTAGAAAAGAATTTTGCAACCTCTTCTTCATCTGCTTCAAGAACTAACTGTAATTTTTTCTATTGTATCGCCAAGTAACTTATATCTATGCGCTATTTGGTAGCATTTCACTATGAATTTGATATTTCATCCTCCGTAGCATGTGCTCTTTGTTTCTATGGGTTAGATTATACTGAACGTGTCTAGGAAGTAGGCTACGAATTACAAACTATAGACACATTAGGACATGGGACTTATTTTGATCATCCAAGCTCTTAAAGTACACCAGTTTTTTAGCTTATTTGCTTGCATTGGCCTTTTACAGATTGTTGAATGTAGACGAGTTTTGAAATGGACATATGCATATGGATATTATCTACCTGGGGATGAGCTTGCTAAGAAGCAGTTTTTTGAGTATCTACAAGGTCTGCAATTTATCCTACTTCGAATATGTTGATTTGGTCTTTCATTCGCATTTTACCCCTTTATCTCTGTATTCTTTAGGTGAGGCAGAGTTTGGTTTGGAACGGCTTCATCAATGTGCAGAGAAGGAATTTCAGGGCTACCTAAATTCTGAGGGTATATCGAAAGAGTTCAATGAGTTTCGAACAAAGTTGGCAGGATTGACCAGGTGAACCCAACTAACATTCTCTCTTCTGCTCAACTTGCGTACTCCATATTTAATATTTGATCATGCATTGTGCCCTTCAAACATACCGATCCTTGTTCACCAAAGGTGCATTGTTTAACCCAATGAATTCCACTCCTTGTATTTCCTCAAACAAACCCAGTTTGTGCCCATTCTTCCATGAAGAAAAAATTGTTCTTGATCATTAGATGACGAATTGATCTCAACTTTGCTCTAGAATTATGTTTTTCAAGTAGTCCTGGTTTATAGATAATTAACATAGATAATTATGTTCTCCGGGTAGAGTTATGAGTGCAGGAAAAAGTGCTTGTCACTCTTTAACCAAATGAGAATTGTGAGGTCTTCTTCCTTTCACTGAGAAGAATTACCAGGGCCTCTCAGTATATGTTTTTTTCTCTCTTAGGTAAATATATGTTATCTAATATATTAACTTGAACTCATTCACCTTCCTGAATTTCAAAAATTGCAGCGTTACAAAGAATTACTTTGAGAACCTCTTTAGAGCTTCAGAAAATGGTCTATCGGATGTAGACTCTCATGCAGCAAGCAGCGGGGCAGGTAGCTCCAATAATCTGGGAAGTGGCAGTGGCAAAGGAAAAGGCAGTCGGGGAAAGGGAACTGCGTCCAAATCAAGCAGTTCTAGAAACTTAGATGACTCGGATCACTGGTCTTGTGATTACTGCACACTTGTCAACAATAAATCAGCTACCATTTGCCGTGTGTGCCAGCAGCGCAGGTGAATAAACCAGGTCATTCCTTATTGTTATCTTTAAAATGAAGCCGCTGGTGTTGGCTGCTTCTGTGTCACGCACCTGGTTCTCAGTGCTAAAGCCATCATCTGCAGAAGACTTGGTAAAGGAATATGATTTGTACATATATAATCGTTTCGGATGTGTTAGATGCCCGAAAACATTTCTATGTTGTATATCATATTTAATATTTTCTACTGTTAGGAGAAAATAAATATTTATATGTTGTAAGGTTTGTAAGTAGAAAACATTTCTATGTTGTATATCATATCACATAGTCACTATGTGATCGCCGGCTATGGAGCAACCTCTGTAATGTCCTTACAATGTAATTCCGTTTGCAGCAAGCCGCAAATATTAGAGAAAAAACATGTGTAAATTAACCAGATGAAGAATCCTAAACGTGCCTTATCCAACTAGAATGTTTCCTACCAAAAGTTAAGAAAGATCAGATCAAACAACTGTAAGTTAGATCTATATACGCCGTTCCTGAGATGTTACTTAAGCCAGGGACTTCTATGTGTCGTTCCAAACGGTAAAATTCGAAGATCCGAGATTTGACAGAGAACTAGGAATATAGATATTGCAATTTGATCCCTTATCATAAATAGCACTTGCCTTTACTACTCCACTTGAATGATACAAATTTCTTGTATGGGGATAAACATCCGTTGATCCAAACATTCCCTCTAGATTTCCCTCGCCGTGCCCCAAGAAACCATTTTCCCGATTTTGATTCTCGTTTCCAACGATCACAGTGCCCATGATCGGCCCCCCAAGAAAGTTGTTTCCAGTGGTTGTTGCATTCCCATCTCCATTATTCCCATACATAACGGAATTCGACCCCGAGCTATGCTCCATAGAAGAAGAATCCAAGCTCATCAGATTGTGCAACACGTGAGAAGATTGAGAGAAACTTTGTGCGTTTCCCAACTGATGCTGATGCTGAATATTGTTGTTATCATTAAAACCATGACTGACTATATCTTGATTTTGCTCTTGTTTGTACCACATTCGGGGTTGGTTTGCATAACCGTACATGTTCAATGGCTGAGCTTGCTGGAATCCAATTGCAGGCCACCCATAGCCATTTGCAAGATTATTCGGCCAGCAGTTTCCTTGCTCGGACCATTGGATTTCTAAGGCCGATTCTTGGTTTTCAGCATCCTTTAAACGCTTAGCAGCACTACCGATTGGTAAAGTGTTGCTTTCGAGTATACTTTTGACATCATACCTATTGATTTCGAAGTTAGTCACGGCGTTTAGGCCACGGAATTTGATTGCTGCTATGTCATATGCTTCTGCTGCTTCCTCTTGTGTGCCTTTATAAGAAATCAAGATATCAAGATGAACAATATAATGCCATTACTTCAGAGAAAATGAATGAAAATCAATAACCAAAAAAATTAGATATGAATTTAAATTAAAGTGTAGTACTATGGTTAGATTTATTTTCCGTAATTCTGAAAAATGTTTCATGTGCACCAACTTACCAAGTATTTTATTTTTAAAAAAAACTGTACAATTATTTTAAAATTTAACATAATATGCACACATTATGTACTGCATCTCATAATTATAAACTGTTCGAGTGATTAAAACTAGAATTTTAACTAATAATTATATGAGTTGAAAATATACTTTTGGGGAAAGAATTAATTTGAGGATAATGTGAATGCTTGGTAAACATTTTCCAGAAAAATAAATAAAATATAGCCCAATAACTTCATGCAAGAAGCTTACTGAAAGTTCCCAAGTAAAGGTCTTTGTTCCCTGCAACTCTTCCTATTCTTGCTTGCCATCTTCCATGCTGATGATGCCTGTTAAATTATTACAAAATCTTCATTTAATTTGCCAAACATGTAATGATAAATACTGCATATTATTTATCAAGAAAGTATTATTGTTTACAAAAATGTCAATAAGCTGAAAACTATGTTGAATCTTGACTAGCTCCATATTCATGCCCGATATAACACACATGATATAATACAAATCATATAGATTTACCTTGTAACTCCCCGATAAATGGACGCGCCGCGAGAGAAACCGCTACTTTTTCTGGATTAAAATGTAGTTAAGTGATTTGCTCAACAGATATATACAGATAACAAAACCATTATATGCTTTTCCCTTTAATTCTTATTGATAATGATATATATCAATTTGATATATAGTTTCAGATTACCTTCTTAATGATGCTACATATTCTTGCCTAGTCATGTGCTTCATTTCCTCCACTTCTTTCTCATAGTTGCTAATCTGAATTAATATTTTGGAGGTAGTAAATTATTATGAGAAATACAAATATTGGAATATTTATATTTAATCCAAACACTTTATAAAGCAATTGACAATCAAGATCACTGACAGGAAAATTTGTAGTGGTAGTGGTTCCCCAATATTTTAAAGCTGCTAAATCATAAGCTCGAGCAGCCTTTTCTTCCTTATCATAACCTCCTACATATATATACAGAAAATCATACGAAGTTCAGAAGCAGAAACTTAAAGAAAATGGGAAATTTTATGTAATACAAAGTTACATGAGTTGTATTAACATGACTTACCCAAGTAAACTGCAGTAAGATTGAATCATTCAACAGCAAGTTCATAGAAAGGAGACAAAGAAACAAGTGTTAAACAAATAATAAATAAATCTAAACCATGATTAATAATTAAAAAATTGGAAAAAATAAATAATGGCAGACACTTCTTCATATACCTTGCCTTCCTTTCCGGGTTTGTCCTTCTCTTCTGCAACTATTATCCCACAAATGTGATTCATATCTTCCAGTCCATCTATGCCTGCTCAGATTCAATAATGAGTATAAAAGATTACATCTTTATACCATTTAAACAAAACCCAGAAAAGAACCATCATGAAATACAAAAAAAAAAATTTTAATAAAATAACAAGAAAACTTTATAATCTACCTCGTTACACCACGGTAAATGGAGGTCCTTTGTCCAAATGTGTCTACATTTTTCCTGGTCACAGACTCTATTGCACCACTGGACGTTTGACTGTCAACTGGTTGCTTAACGTTATCTGATGCACAACTATCCGCTGCACTGTTGTTGTTATTAGTACTACCAACATTCACAAGTGGTAAGTTTTGAGAGCTCGACTGCGAGCATGTGCTCATAGAAAGTGACAAGGTCTGAGCACCAGTAGGCGGTGCCGCCTTGGTACAGGCCTTTATCTCCGCCGTGTGTGGTGGCGTGGGGTTGTTTCTGAGCCAGCTCTTTATCATGGAGAGGCCAATAGTAGTGTTATTGTCGGAGGGATTTATACTTTTGTGAGAGGTGGCGTCTGTTTCTTGGTACATGTTGTAAGAGTTATCGAGGGTGCTATCGGTTTGATAATTTGTGGGATTTGTTACATTACGCTTCTTGAGCTGTTGATGATGATGACCGGTGGTGAAAGAGTGCATCCCAACTCCGAGAAAGTTTTCAAGTTTTGGGGTCTCTTGAATCTCCAAGTTATGGCTTCCGCATGAGATTATAGTACTCATCCCCGCTTCTCCCTTCATAATCCAATCTTCAAGAAAAGAAAAAAATAACAAAAAGACTCTTAAACTTAAACCCAATTTTTTCTGCATGAAGTGAAGTACTTCATCATCAAAACTAGGAGGACAGCACCAGAAATTTTACTTTCAAATAAAAATACAAAAATCTGCTACCGAAAAAATGGGCAGAAATCTACATAGCTAAACTCATGTTGTTTTTTTTCAAAAAAGAGAAAAAAAAAAAAAAAAGGACTAACGATGAAGTTACCATGAGATTGAGGATCCGAGTTTGCAGTGTTGCCGGTGTTGAAAGCTTCTAAAATGCCAAAAGGAGGTGGAATGACTGAATCGGAGGGCTGTGTGAGACCAAAACATTGATCAGAAACTACTGCAGATTGTTGTCGAGGTGAAAGAGAGAATTCTAACCAGTTATTCCTAGAACCCATTTTCACAAATATACTGCAACGACAATAATTAAGATTTGATTTTGAGATGCGACTGGCAAGATATTTTTTTCTGCTATTAATAATATATGTATGATTATAAGAAGCAGAAGCTGATGCATGTAACTAAATGTGAAGTGAATCTAAAGCAGATTTTTAAAGAAATGTTGGCAAGTGAAGAAGATATATATGCAAGACTCGGTAGTGCTTAGTCACACATCTCTCGAACTATCCCGTTGGGGGGTGGGTGAGGTGCTGATCCCAAGAACCAGTCTGAATATTTCAGCTAGCCAGTTTAGGGTTTAATCAGGGACATAATTGTCATTTCGCTTTGCACCTGAAATAGGACTGATGCAGCTCTAGAAAAGATGAAGACCCTCTGAGTGTAAATGTTGCCAATTGGTTTTATTAAAAAAAATTATAGGAAAAATGATGTTCTTTTAAAAAAGAATTGCAGGGAAAAGGCCCATCTTTGCCTCTATGTTGGTACACCCCTTGTAAGAAACGCAAGCGGCACGGGATTGGGTGTGTCCGGGCGAAGCTAAGATTCCGGTGCGAATGGTGAAATATTAGTAATTTCTATAACTTTTGTGTATGTATAATGTTGATCTAAAACTGGACAAGGTAAATGAATTTGGAAATAGCTATTCATCCATAGAGATGTCAATGGGGCGGGTATGGCTAAACCCAAAACCCGCCCCATGAAGAAAACTTGGACCCATTACCTGCCTCACCCCGGTTAAATATTCTTCGGACCCACCCCACCCCGAAAATGAAATGGGGCCGGGTAGACCCGCGAGACCCGTGAGACCCGAATTTTTTTTAAATGAAATCAATAATCTTCTTATCACATGACTGAATTATGAAACAAACAATCCTCTAAATACAACACAATAGAAAACTTATTCATGTCTTCGACCACACTTAATAATAACAAACAAATTATTTTCACGACATAATGAATCACATAAAAAAAAAGAGTTACTAACTCACCAATAAAAAGTCTTGACATCCTCAAAAATAAGTCATAACAGAACTTAAACAGATCAATGTAAAATCAGCGAGTAAGCAATCTTTCAGACACATTATTCAGGATCATCTTCCTCTTCATCAAGAATGGTGGGACAAGTTGGTAAATTACTTGAAGAATTACTTACAAAAATAAAGAGAGAAAGTACATTGAAAAAATAAAAGTGTAATTTAAAACCGTAAAAAAAATGTAATTTAAATAGAAAAAAATATAGTAACAAAATTAAAATGAAAGTACACTGACAAAATAAAAATGTGATTTATTTACCTTCCACGTCACCTCACAAGCATCTTCGCGAGCACATCAATTTATATCCACATATATGGGGCGGGTATAGGTTGGGTATTATAGGACCCATGACCCGTCCCATACCCAGATGGGTCTCAAAAATTGGACCCGAGACCCGTCCCATGACCCATTTAGTATGCCCAAACCCGCCTCAAATGGGGTGGGTCCATTGCTTTACCCAGACCCATTGACATCCCTATTCATCCAGAACTTGGTATGGATCCATGCACCATTGGGGCTTCTATATTCTAGCAGCATCTGATTTCGTAATCTTAACTATAAATTATCAAATATTTGAATTATCCCCTTTGAACGTCCAATTAAAGATATACACATTCTCCTAAATCTCCTTTTTTCTCTCTTTAAAACCCCTTTGATATACTACAGTTTAATTGATCATAAGATAATTTATGTAATTGAACTCTATAAGTTCTATTTTCTGTATTTGATTGTGTTAGAGTACGTGGTTAATGAGATAACTTGTGGCTTGAGTTTTATTGACTCTTATATAAAAACAATCTTTCTTTAATAATATTTTACGATTTTATCCAACTATGACATTTAATTTATCTGTATACTCATTCAAGCTACGTAGATAAAGTCCTTGAATATTTAATAGATACCATGAGGTCTGCCTCTTAACGTAAGATTTTGAGACTCATTAGGAGGCATACTGTATATTCCAAAATAGTTCTTAGTCGATTCATCCTCATAAAATAAAGATAAATGTCGCTCGAGTTAATATTTGTGATTGGTAACAGCATGGAAATGTCCACTTATACATATGGGTAATCCTCCTTTAAACTTTTCAAGTGGTTATCATTTATCAAATGGAACAGTCTGTGGTTATGGTTGTACATCATTAGCCATTTGAAAATGGGACAACATAGAAGCTCTACGTATTAGCAAGCACTTTGAGCTGTTTACCGACTCTATTGAAGGTCGTTAGGTGACGAGGTTAAGTGTACTTTCGAAATACGTAGAAATAAATACATTGTAGTTGGGGATTCACCTCTCACCTATTGGTGAAGATATCCTATATGATCTGATGAATTAATATTGCAAGAAATATTTTGTCAAAGTAAGAAATGTACATTTTGGAAAGATATTTCCTCAGTTGCATATATCATGTCACTATTATTACTCAAAGATACATCACATCGTTATCAAATTCATTTGCAACTCTCAATATGCCAATGGTTGCAGATTTGATGCTACTAGACGCTCTTATCATAATATAATGGGTGCAATCAGACTTTAGTTCTCACGTTCTTGATCGAGTGGTATAAGAAAAGAATTGGGCTAACTGGGATAAGCTTAAAAATGTGCTTCATTTCCTCCACTTCTTCCTCAGTGTGTAAAAGTTATGTTATTTCATATAATCCTTAACGAAATATTTATAAATTTTAATTTCTGATCTAATCAGGTCTTTTCTTGAATTTTTCCACCAAACTCTCTCCCTCTTTCTATGGATTGGGCCGACCACCTTCCACCGCATCATAACCGTGTTACTGTCTCCTGCCGGAACTTTAAATTACGACGATCTATTCTCGACGCAAATTTCGTATAGATCTCTAGTACTATATATACGAGGGACAGAGTTTCTAATCGTGAGCCTGATTAAAAGGAGGAAGATCCAGTATATTCAATCGTAGGGAATTATAATAAGGACTATTACTTCTTAAAATCCAGAATAGTTGGGGTCGATGTTAAATATGCGAAGATAAATTATTCTAAACAACCTATTAATGGTTTAAATCATATGATGCTCAAGGAATGTTTTGAACGTCAAAACAAAAATTTTTAAACTTCCACAGTAGTTTGAATCATAAAATCGTTAAACGTTTCATATCCTAATTTAGCAGCAAAACTGCTAAAACTCACAACCTCTCAAAAACAACTCATAAGCATAATCAAAGTCATAACTATATATTCAACATAATCTTAAAAATCATAAATCATAAACTAGTGCGGAAAACTAGTGCTGGTCCTCGGGTTATGTGTAATATCCAAGCTTGGTGATCGGAACGGTTTAAGATTTAATATGATTATTGACTCCTTGGTTAAGTTTAAATATAGTTTTGATGTTACGAGTTGAGATTTATGCTTTATGGTATTGTGTTTATAGAAGATGTGTGGTGATACTGTAGTGTCGTTGCGAGTAAATTCATGATAATTTGTATATTGAGCGAATTTGTATGAGGCCAATTGGAGTGGTTAGAGAAGACATAGAGGTGTAACTTTCATGTTTTGAGTTTTGTTCAAATCATTGTGGAAGACAAGCCAAAAGCGCCCCGAAATTTGTCGTGGGTGTCGTCGTTCTTCCAGTGAAACATGTTGGGAGATTGAGCATAACTCTTTACTCAGACCTTTAAATGACATGAGGCTAATTGGAGATGCAAGCCAAGACATAGAGCTACAACTTTCATGTTTACCACTTTTTCAAATTATGACGGGAAGAGGCGTTTCGGAGGCGATCTTTGAGGCAGCTGTGCGCAGAGCGGCGCCCGAGCGGTAAGAAATGACCGCCCGAGCGCCACTGATTCTGAAAGTTTGGTATCGGACAGTATGGTCCGCGCTCGAGCGGTAATTTATGACCGCCCGAGCGCCCAGCACAGTACAAAAACGTGTTTTCGAGATTTAAGTGATATAATACATGAGTTGGTCTCATTTTCTCTCATTTCTCTCCATTCTCTCGGTTCTTTCTCTCAAGGGGAGGTTAGGGTTTCATTTGCTTTCATTTCCTATCTTTGATTCAAGCTTGTTGTTGGATTGTGGTGGTGAAACAAGGTTCTTGTGGGTTTAAGAAGCTAAGGTAAGCTTGTAGTTTTTTTATTCTTGGATTATGATGTTGGGAAATCTTGAGTTTGTTGATGGTGTTGGTTTTATGGATTTAATGATACGGTTGTTTGATTATTGAGTTATTGATGGTGCAATATATGGTTTATTGTTGTAGGAATTCAACCAAGAGTTTAGAATCAAGGTTTCCAAGTGTAGTAAGTGGAATTCATTCCTTGTGCTCACATGATATATATGTGTTGTGTTTCAATGGTTTTAACATGTTATTCCCTTCCATTTGATTCATGCTATGTATTAATACTCTTTGTTGTATATTAGAGGCTTTATATGTCTCAATTTTATAAAAGGGAATGCCAAAGAAAAGAGTACTCAAAGTGTTTGTTTTAATGTCCAAAAGAGATTTCAAATGATTTATTGGATTGATAGATACATAGTCAGAGATTGCATGCAATTAGTTTATCAACAACCATAGGCTTATATCCCGACAGAGTAATCGATTTATATCGATGGGATATAGGTACAGAGACAGAGATATTATATAGATATCAATCCATCAGAGAAAAGAGAAATACCATCGTTATTGTTATTCATTCTATGATATTCATGTTTCAGAGTTGATGGTATTTAATGTTTTCAAAGCCATGTTTTACAGAGTATGATATGTATTCATTGCTATGTAAGAGTTCCACTTGCTGAGTTTTATACTCATTTCAGTTATTTCATGTGATGCAGATAAGAGTGACGGGCCAGGATGTTGACTAGAGCCGAGGTCATATGCATAATAGATGGAAGGAAGAAAGATATTTTGATATACATGATCAAAATGACATTTTGTATTTTGATGCAACGCTCATTTGATCATGTATATATTTTTGATTATATATTGAAATGTCTTTTAAATCCTTCTTCCCTTCAAGAAAAATTTTAAATTCCGCTGTTACTTTATGAAATCGATCAAGAGGGTGTTACATTAAGTGGTATCAGAGCAACGTTCTTCGGACCAATGCATATGACTTCGTCTACTTTCAACAGTCTGGGTATGTCTTCTTCATCTATGTATAGTTATTGGTTGATATGTATTGTGTGAGCACATTGTAGGATTTAATGCCTCCTAAGAGAAAAGCCTCAGAGGGTGAGGATAGCCCCTCATCAAGAGTTGTTGACGAGTTCAGCAAATTATTGAAAGAGCAAGCCAAGTTTCATAGTGAGCAGATCCAACAGTTGCTCCGTTTGCAAGGTACAGGTCAAGGTAGAGGCCAAGTGGTTCAAGCGGTTGGAACTTATGGGATCTTTATTGCTTTTAAGAGAATGGATCCGCCTGAGTTTGTAGGAAGCACTGATCCATTGGTGGCAGTAGAGTGGATCAAAGCACTTGAGGCGATATTTGATCATCTCAAGTATGAAGACAAGGACAAAGTTGGTTGTGCAGTATTCATGCTAGTTAAAGCTGCATGTATTTGGTGGAATGCTACCAAGGTAGGTGTTGATTTTCCGGCATTAAAGTGGGAAGATTTCACGGATCTTTTCTATGACAAGTACTTCCCAGATGCACTTCGAGCTAGGAAGGTGACTGAATTTTTAGAGCTTCGTCAAGGAAGTAGAGTACATTTTGAAGTTCGAGGAGGGCTGTCTGTTTGCCCCATATATTGCCTCCAATGACAAAGACAAGGGTGCTCATTTTATTAGAGGACTTCGAGCAGAAATCAGAAGGGACATCAATATGTCTAAGGCGGTGACATTTAAAGAGATTGTGGCTAAAGCATTGTTAGCCGAGCAAGATGAAAAGGATATTGCTAGAGAGAGACAAGCGAGGCAGCAGGCTATTGCTCAAAGAGGTCAAGGTTCGAGCCAAAGAGGAAAAGGCAGTTACAAAGAGAAAGGCAAGATAGAGCCGAGTTCTAAAGCACCGACAGTTCCATCTGATCCAGAGAAGCCGTTGTGTCCCAAGTGTAGTAGGCATCATAGGGGAGAGTGCAGATTTGGTACTCACACTTGCTACCGATGTGGTACTGCAGGCCATATTGCTAAGGACTGTCCGAGAGGATCGAGTAAAGAGAAGGTGCAGGGTCGCATCTTCACCATGACGAAGGAAGGTATAAACCCTGATTCTTCTGTGATCTCTAGCACTATCTTAATTTCAGGCAGAGTAGCTACGACATTGATTGATACAGGTGCTACTCATTCTTTTATGTCTGAACTATTTTTGAGATCTTTGGGTTTAGTTCCTTCTATTCTTCCCCTCCAGTTTAATGTTGTATTGCCTTCGGGAGATGTGTTGTGCCCGACGTCTATTGTGTATGCGTGTTCTGTTCAAATCGATGGGCGAGTGGTTTATGCCGATTTGATTGTTATTTCGATGGTTGCGTTTGATATTATACTTGGCATGGATTGGCTATCAACTTACCGTGCAGTGATTGATTGCGTTGCTAAGACGGTGAAATTTGCAGATGATGGAAATAAGGAAGGTATGCTCGCCAGTGCAGGTACTTCGCTGGTCCTTCCTTTTATTTCGTGTCTTGAGGCTAAGAAGTTGTTGTTTAGAGGTTATGATGGGTTTTTGGCTTCGATTGTTGATACGGATAGAATTGTGAAGTTGAATATTGATGATATTGATGTTGTGAGAGAGTTCTTTGATGTATTTGAGGATGATGTGCCGGGTTTACCGCCGGACAGAGATGTAGAGTTTGTGATTGATCTAGTTCCGGGTACGGTTGCTATTTCTAAGGCTCCGTACAGAATGGCCCCGACAGAGATGAAAGAGTTGAAGACGCAGTTGCAGGATCTATTGGATAAAGGTTTTATTCGGCCGAATTCTTCGCCTTGGGGAGCTCCGGTTCTTTTCGTCAAAAAGAAAGACGGGTCTTTGCGGCTTTGCATTGATTATAGAGAGATCAACAAAGTGACTATCAAGAATAAATATCCGTTTCCGCGAATAGACGATCTTTTTGATCAACTGCAAGGGGCTACCGTGTTTTCGAAGATCGATCTGCGATCTGGTTATTATCAGTTGAAGGTTAGGGAGTCTGATATCCCTAAGACGGCGTTCCGGACCATGTACGGTCATTACGAATTTCTTGTGATGTCGTTTGGTCTGACTAATGCTCCTTCAGTCTTCATGGATCTTATGAACCGGGTGTTCAAGCCGTATTTGGATAGCTTTGTCATTGTTTTCATCGATGATATATTGATTTATTCCAAGACCAGAGAGCTTCATGCAGAGCACCTTAGAGTCGTTCTTCAATTGTTGAGGGAGAAGAGGTTGTATGCTAAGTTTAAGAAATATGAGTTCTGGTTAGAGCAGATTTCTTTCTTAGGCCATGTTGTCTCGAAGGATGGGTTAGCTATTGATCCAGCGAAAATAGAGGCGATACAGAAGTGGCCTATCCCTACCACTGTATCAGAGGTACGCAGTTTTCTTGGTTTGGCGGGTTATTATCGTCGTTTTATTTCAGATTTTTCCAAAATTGCCCTGCCATTAACCAATTTGACGAAGAAGACTGTGAAGTTTGAGTGGTCCAAGGAATGCCAAAGATGATTCCAGGAGTTGAAAGATAAGTTGACGACAGCTCCGGTACTTGCATTGCCCAGTGGTTCAGAGGACTTTGTTGTTTTTACCGATGCGTCGAAGAAGGGTCTTGGTGCAGTGCTGATGCAACGTGGAAAGGTTATAGCTTATGCTTCTCGTCAATTGAAAGACTACGAGAAAAATTATCCTACGCATGACCTGGAACTGGCAGCTGTAGTTTTCGCCCTGAAAATCTGGAGACACTATTTATATGGCGAAAAGTGTGAAATTTTCACGGACCACAAGAGTTTAAGGTATTTGTTTTCCCAGAAAGAACTCAATATGCGGCAAAGACGGTGGTTAGAGCTTGTCAAAGATTATGATGTGACGATTAGTTACCACCCTGGGAAGGCGAATGTTGTAGCAGATGCTTTGAGCCGTAAGTCAAGTTCCTCTTTGAGTTCTATGATCCAGAAGTCGTTGTTGTTAGACTTGGAACGAGAGGAGATAGCTTTGGTGGTTCCAGGAACCATTGCTCGCTTTTCAGCGTTGGTCATTCGAGCTACATTGACGGACAGGATCCGTAGAGAGCAGGCCAATGATGTACAGTTGACAGAGTTGAGAGCCAGAGCAGAGGAGAGAGGTAATTCAGAGTTCGGGACGAATAGAGATGGTTTGGTGACATTCAGGGGCCGTATTTGTATTCCTGTTGGTGATGATATTCGGCGAGACGTCTTGACAGAGGCTCATACCGCGCCATACTTGATACACCCAGGTAGCACCAAGATGTATCAAGATCTTCGTAGACTCTATTGGTGGCCAGGTATGAAGAAAGATATTGCCATGTTTATTTCTCAGTGCCTAACCTGTCAGCAGGTGAAAATCGAGCACCAGAGACCTGCTGGGACATTGCTATCATTGCCGATTCCTCAATGGAAATGGGAGCATATTACGATGGACTTCGTGACTGGTCTTCCCAGAACGCAGAAAGGCTATAACTCTATTTGGGTTATCGTTGATCGGTTGACTAAGTCAGCTCATTTTCTCCCAGTCAAGACAACGTATTCCATGAACCAGTATGCCGAAGAGTACATAGCAGAGATTGTTAGACTTCATGGTGTTCCTGTGTCGATTGTGTCTGATCGTGACCCTAGATTTACTTCAGAGTTTTGGAAGAGTTTACATAGAGCCTTGGGTACACGGTTAGCATTCAGTACAGCATATCATCCTCAGAGCGACGGTCAATCAGAGAGAGTTATTCAGATTTTGGAGGATATGCTCAGAGCTTGTACTATAGACTATCCTGGTAGTTGGGATTCCAAATTGCCTCTTGTTGAGTTCACGTACAATAACAGTTACCAGGCGACGATTGGCATGGCACCTTATGAAGCACTTTATGGCAGAAAATGTAGATCTCCCTTNAGTTATGCTAATGTAAGACGAAAGCCGTTGCAGTTTGAGGTTGGCGATCACGTGTTTTTGAAGATTGCACCTCTTAAAGGTGTGATGCGGTTTGGTAAAAAGGGAAAGTTGAGTCCAAGATTCATTGTCCCATTTGAGATCTTGGACAGAGTCGGTGATCGAGCTTACAGGTTAGCCTTACCGCCAGATCTTGATAGAGTTCATAATGTTTTTCATGTCTCCATGCTCAGGAAGTATATTGCGAATCCTTCCCATGTTCTTCGACACGAGCCATTGGACTTGACGCCGAGTTTGACGTACCAAGATATTCCAGTCCAAATTCTGGATCACAAAGTTAAAGTATTGAGAAACAAAGAGATCGGCATTGTTAAAGTCCTTTGGAGGAATAATTTGATTGAAGAAGCTACGTGAGAACCAGAGGATGAGATGAGAGAGAGGTATCCAGAACTTTTTGCGCAGTGACGTCAATTTCGGGGACGAAATTCCTCTAAGGAGGGGAGATTGTAATATCCAAGCTTGGTGATCGGTACGGTTTAAGATTTAATATGATTATTGACTCCTTGGTTAAGTTTAAATATAGTTTTGATGTTAAGAGTTGAGATTTATGATTTATGGTATTGTGTTTATAGAAGATGTGTGGTGATACTGTAGTGTCGTTGCGAGTAAATTCATGATAATTTGTATATTGAGCCAATTGGTATGAGGCCAATTGGAGTGGTTAGAGAAGACATAGAGGTGTAACTTTCATGTTTTGAGTTTTGTTCAAATCATTGTGGAAGACAAGCCAAAAGCGCCCCGAAGTTTGTCGTGGGTGTCGTCGTTCCTCCAGTGACGCATGTTGGGAGATTGAGCATAACTCTTTCCTCAGACCTTTAAATGACATGAGGCTAATTGGAGATGCAAGCCAAGACATAGAGCTACAACTTTTATGTTTACACTTTTTCAAATTATGACGAGAAGAGGCGTTTCGGAGGCGATCTTTGAGGCAGCTGTGCGCAGAGTGGCGCCCGAGCGGTAAGAAATGACCGCCCGAGCGCCACTAATTCTGAAAGTTTGGTATCGGACAGTATGGTCCGTGCCCGAGCGGTAATTTATGACTGCCCGAGCGCCCAGCACAGTACAAAAACGTGTTTTCAAGATTTAAGTGATATAATACATGAGTTGGTCTCATTTTCTCTCATTTCTCTCCATTCTCTCGGTTCTTTCTCTCAAGGGGAGGTTAGGGTTTCATTTCCTTTCATTTCCTATCTTTGATTCAAGCTTGTTGTTGGATTGTGGTGGTGAAACAAGGTTCTTGTGAGTTTAAGAAGCTAAAGTAAGCTTGTGGCTTTGTTTATTCTTGGATTATGATGTTGGGAAATCTTGAGTTTGTTGATGGTGTTGGTTTTATGGATTTAATGATACGGTTGTTTGATTATTGAGTTATTGATGGTGCAATATATGGTTTATTGTTGTAGGAATTCAACCAAGAGTTTAGAATCAAGGTTTCCAAGTGTAGTAAGTGGAATTCATTCCTTGTGCTCACATGATAATATATGTATTGTGTTTCAATGGTTTTAACATGTTATTCCCTTCCATTTGATTCATGCTATGTATTAATACACTTTGTTGTATATTAGAGGCTTTATATGTCTCAATTTTATAAAAGGGAATGCCAAAGAAAAGAGTACTCAAAGTGTTTGTTTTAATGTTCAAAAGAGATTTCAAATATTTTATTGGATTGATAGATACATAGTCAGAGATTGCATGCAATTAGTTGATCAACGACCATTGGCTTATATCCCGACAGAGTAATCGATTTATATCGATGGGATATAGGTACAGAGACAGAGATACTATATAGATATCAATCCATCAGAGAAAAGAGAAATATCATCGTTATTGTTATTCATTCTATGATATTCATGTTTCAGAGTTGATGGTATTTAATGTTTTCAAAGCCATGTTTTACAGAGTATGATATGTATTCATTGCTATGTAAGAGTTCCACTTGCTGAGTTTTATACTCATTTCAGTTATTTCATGTGATGTAGATAAGAGTGACGGGCCAGGATGTTGACTGGAGCCGAGGTCATATGCATAATAGATGGAAGGAAGAAGGCTATTTTGTTATAACTTTTGGACATGATCAAAATGACATTTTGTATTTTGATGCAACGCTCATTTGATCATGTATATATTTTTGATTATATATTGAAATGTATTTTAAATCCTTCTTTCCTTCAAGAAAAATTTTAAATTCCGCTGTTACTTTATGAAATCGATCAAGAGGGTGTTACATTATGTGCCCCTTCAGTCCAGTCAGATCAACCATCAAGACCTCCACTACCATCAACATCAAACTCACCTGCATCAACCACACCTAGTGAGTCGAAAGACTCAACGCACCATAATCTTGATAACAACATAATATGTATATAGAACACATGCAACAATGAAAATACTTGTACGTAAAATAACATTTTTATGAAGATGCATAACTTTAAACATAAACATTTTCTTGAACATTTTCATATCGACATATTCATATTCATATTCATATTCATCATATTCAAATTCATATTCATTTTCGTTGAATTCAGATCGTTAATTGTGACTTCGTATTCGTATTGGGGCGATGGATCTATCTACATGTAACCACGATACTGGGCAGCGGGGACGTCAGCGACACTCTCACCCGTCAACTGAACCCTGGCCTACGTATTAACATATCATTGTATCACGTAATCGTATTAGTCGTAATTACTTCACTTCCTTCAACGTTTCGTATTTTCATCACTTATAAAAATTAAACATGCATATAATGTTTTTCTTTTAAATCAAGCATGCAACATATCTTTTAAATGTCCATATGAAATCATAAAAATCCATAAATATTTAAAATAAATATTTTAACATATAAAATAGCATTCAGGATACTGTCATGACATTTACTATTTTTCGGGTGTAAAATTATCGTTTTGCCCCTATACGTAAAATTCCACGTTTTTTACCTTTTCTTAATTCCGTCTACTCTAGACAATCCCAAATAATTATTTAAGCTTACATTAATTTTCTCTCATTATCATTTAGCTTAAATTCTAGACTTTTCAGTTATTCCTTAATTACTCATTTTCAACGCGTTTTAATCCCGAATTAATTCAAACTTTAATCTAAAATTCTCAAATTAAAAAGTTAGACTTTTTATATTATTTTATCCTTTGTGAACCATGACTCGACTCCGGTGAGCTATGTTTCAAATTTTTGAACCAAAAGAAAACCCTAATCGAACCACCCGAAACCCTTCGAGCCATCTATACTTTTTTATCGAGCCATGCTCGAGCCGGACTGAGCCAACTTCAAACCAGCCCTTCCCTGGTCCCTCATGAACCCTTAGCACCCCTAGGACTTGACCTTAGCCCCAACCGCAAGCCACAACATAAGCTGCAAGCCACGGTCGAGACTCCTTAATGATAAGGACTCTTCATGTACGCGCCTAGGACCTAGCCACTGGACCAGCCCCTGAACCAGACTCTTGTGCACCCTCCTAGGACCCTAGTGACTTGACCTAGCCCAGCCCAAAGCCCCCTGGCTGATCCCCTTCACCCTGCGCGGCTGAGCTGCACCAGCGCACACAAGCGCGATTATGCACTGGGCTAGGACTCCTCTCCAGCCCCTTGACTCGATGCTAGGACTCATCCCCTGACCCTAGAACGTCCCTAGCCTAGCCTTGGTTCTAGCCGTGCCAAGCCATGCAAGGAAACACCCTTAAACCAGCGTCCTTGATCACCAAACACAGACGGTTGGTTCCAGCTTGTTTCTATTATCGTGTGCACCATGTCGTGTGGTTCTTGGACTCCTTAAACTCGTGTAAAACACGCCCCTTATCTTCATCCTAATACATGGCAGCCCCTTCAGGCACACATATATCATGTTTTGGAATGAAAACACATGTTTAAAATTCACATATGATGCATAACTGAAAATATCCAAAGATGAAATTTTTTTTCATGCAATTTCATAAATAAATACATAATATGATGTGCTGATGAGTGAAAGAAAGAGTATGGAGTGCTTTTGTGTTTCTAACGCACGAATTATCGTTGATGAATCGAAGAACGACGACGAACAACCTAGGCTTTGAAAAACCCTTGCAAATTTCGATGCTTTCCCTTGCCTTTGGTGTGTGTACCGTGTGTTTGATGTGAGAGAGAAGAGTTTGTGCCAATTGGGGGAGTGGGGCGTCTGATAATAAAACTTGTGGGTGGGTTATGAGCTTGTATATTTAATTAAAACACTTAGTAATAGTTTAGGCCCATTAACAAGGTTAGCTAGGCCCAATAAACTCATTAGTGCTTATTTAAAATATTTCGTATAGGGAAGTTTGTGAAATTATTAGTCGGGTTGTCGAAACGTTCGTATTTTTGTTGAAAGTCCAACACCGCTAAAAATTACGTTCCGGCGTATAAAATTACCTCCAAACTCCTTATTTTCAAAAATAAGAAAAAGCATCACCCTTATTTTAAATAATTAAAAATAATTATTTAATAAAAACATTTTCTATTTTTCAGTCCTCGGTCTCCGTTCCTAGATTGCAACTCGAATAACCTTTAAAAATACACTTTAATGCAACCATGTAGAAAAGTATACTTTAAACATGTAAACATGCACAAAATAATTAATTTATTTCAAACACATTATTTATTATTATAAAGAAACGAAATGTTAGAGGAGGAGAATTTCAAAAAATTATGAACCCGAACTTAGGTTCGAGAAAAATAATTTACAAAGATTATTCCAATATTTTGGAATATACACAAGAACATCTAACTATTATTAGATATCTAGAGCAGAAAGGGAAGCCTCAGCACCCTCAGGTAAACTTATGATTCAATATAATAAGTTTATGGAAATTGTACCAGATTATTCTAAGCTCTCTTTAGATCTTAGAGAAATTCAGAAAACAGTACAAAACTATGGCAATATGCTATACTTTGTACCGCAACGAGTTGAAAAATCCTTGAAAACCAGGAAGAAATTCTTGGAGTATTAAAGAATATTCAAACAAGAATTCAAAAACTAGAACAACAACCTAGTTTTAGTAAAAGAACTTCAGGAGGTTGGTTACCACCATCATTTGGTACTGAACCTTTGTTACATCAACAAGTGAAAGCCAGAGTGGTGTCAAAACCTTTGACTGAAGAAGAAAAGATGATCAATCTAATAAAGTCTGTATCAGAAAAGAAATTAATCTGATGACAACGTTAGAAAATATTGGTCTAGAGGATCTACAAGAGCTTGTAGAATCTTTCGCAAATCTCAAAGTTGTAGATCTAAAGATGAACACAGCAGGAGGAAAAACACCTGCTATAACTTGGTCATCTTCACAGGAACCACCAAGGGAAAGTGTGGGATCTCAAAATATACACATGAGAGAATCTCAGACTGATTTCCATACTGGTGGAGGTTCACACCCTGCGAGAACAAGGACAAGGAGAAATCAAATTCCCTTGCACCAAACCCCCTATGGGAAAACTATTTTAGATCCTATACATCCTTACGGGGTTATGCTTAACCTTGATGTATTAAATTTCAAAAACAGAGAAGAACTCATAGACGATTGGACATCTGCTATGAGAATTGCAGCAGGAACACTTGATCTCAACAGAGAAGGATTCATTAAACTCCTAGAAATGAGTCTTATGGGATCAGTGAAAATTGCTTGGGACATGACTTCGGTAGAAACTAAAGAGTCGGTCCTAGCCGGAGAATCTCTAAGCTAGATAGCCGGAAGAATGGCTACCCTATTTAAAGCACAATTTATAGGGGTAGACTATTTTAATAGTCAAGACACAGAGAAGAGGAAGAAATATACTCAAGCTCTGTATAGTCTTGAATTACATGACATCTGTTTAGTAGATGAATACATTATGTTATTCACAAAATATAGATGGAATTCAGGAGTCGAAGAAGATATAGCTATGCAGCTTTTCTTCGCAAAAATGCCAAGTCCCTGGAGAGAAATGCTCATAAGGGAATATGTACCTGGAAATCCAGATTCATTGGCACGAAGAGCTTCTTTCCTTAAAGGAAAATTGGCGGAATGGTGCCATTTGGCAGCATTACAAAAGAATTACAAACGATTAAGGGGTATTAACAAACGTAATCCTTTGTTTTGTAAGGAAACTGATCTTCCAACAATTATTGGAAGTAAACCACAAAAACATAAAAGGAAAAGTTTCAGAACTCATCCTTATGCTAAAAGTGGAAGAAGTTCTTGGAAACCAAGAACAGTCTGGTCTAGACAGAAAGCCAGATCTTATAAATCTGGACAAAGAAGCGGACCATCTAGAAGTAGGACATCCTCCCAAGCATCGAGTACATCTTGAAGCACTGAAAGAACACCTACAAAGAAAACTTTCAGAAGAGCTCATACACGAGCTAATGAAAGTTTTAAGGATTGTAATTGCTGGACATGTGGAGCAAAAGGTCATATCTCGACTAACTGTCCAGAAAATGAAAAAAGAGGTGTCAAACGCTTCGATCCAACTCCGGATATTGAAGAAGCAGTTTATTACCAAGATCTTATTCAGGTATACCGATTTGAGGATATTGACTCAGATGAGAGCATATATGAAGAAGAAATTTTAAGTCAGGGAGAATCCGATGGAACTGAATCGGAATCTGACTGAAAACGAGGCGTTTCGACACGAAACACATGAGGATTTGTCTGGGGTCTTTAGCCAGACAACAATATCCCATAACATGGTCCAAAGGATCATGAAAGAAAATCCTAGTCTACAGAGATATCAAGGATTCTCTGCCGGACAGGTAGAAAAGTTCTTAGGAAATCTTGGCCTAAGAAATAGAAAGCATCATCTGATCTATAAAGTTTCTAGAAGGGAAATGACAATCCCAATGGTACTTACTGGAAATAGAATGGAGATGCAATTAATTCTTTCTGAGGAAATAAAAGAGGAATTACAAAAACTCAAGAGCGAAGTAGCAAGGACTATGTCCTGGATTCATATTGGAGCAATCCAAATTATGATAAAAGCTACTTTCAAAGAAGGTATAGAGTCACCCATTGATATTGCTATATGTGATAAAAGAATGGGGAACCTTCAAGATTCAGTGCTGGGAACTATCTCAGGAAATCTCTGTGCAGGCAAGATTGTAGGAGTAATCTATCCAAGGATAGCCTACAACCTGGCAGATCGAGATTTTAGTCGAGCCTTGACATTGCATCAAAATTTCAAGGAAAAAAGACTGATGAAGGAAGATAATAGACCATATTCTATTACCTATCAAATCTCATATGCTTTATCTAATACACATCATTCAGAGTTGTTTATTAGAAATGAGTTTATTGAGATACCAGAAATATTCGGAAAAGTTGCTCAGGCAATTTATGCAGAACAAATTGAATTTCCTGTAATACAGGAAATAGATATCCAAATACAAGACAAACCGATTTTACAAAGGAATCAGAGTCTTAGATTGGAGTCAAAAAGACTATCTTTTCAAGGAGATAGAATTACAAGCTACAGATGGGGAAAAACCCCTGTCCAAGAAACCCAACATGAGCTAAAAAGTTTTTCAGCAATAGGAAAGCTTAGATGCCCAGAAGGATGGAAGGAAGTCGAAATAGTATTTGATATTACGAAACAAAGGAATCAATTTCCTTGTAATACCATCTACTATTTAGAACAACCTATGATAGGAACTTACCAAGGAATGATCCAAGTAGGAGAATTGGAAGTTAATATCACAGGGATTCCAGGAAAAGAACCAGATCAATTGGTTCTTGGACTAGAGTTTCTTGAGGAACATAAACCTTGGAAACGTCTAGAGTATGGAATGGAGTTTATGGCAGAAGATAAGATGTGGAAAATCCAATGACCACAAGTCCATTCTCCATATACATTCCAGTCGGAATGTTATATGAACAATATAAGGCAGAATATTTTGCTGCTTATATTGATTCAGGTGCTGGCATTTGTACAGCAAAACGAGGAGTTTTTCCAAATAATTTGGAAGAAGAATTACCAAAGATTGCTGGAAGAGATTTTTCCAGAAGAATCTTAATCTTATGTAAAGGGATTAAGATGACTGAAATAATGATTGGCGGTGCTGGGCAAACACCTTGGTACAAGGTGAAGACACCACCAATTTATTTTCATGATACAGGAGCTGACATTTTACTAGGAAACAATTTCCTACAAATGTTCAAATCCTATACTCAAGAAAATGAGACTAGACGATTAGTGTTTACAACTCCTTGTAACCACAAAATTATAGTCCAGAGATTAAGAGAGGCATTTTACAGAAAATTGCCGATCCCGTTTCGCAGCAAGCGTGGTGATTCAGGACAACTTCTGAACCCAAAAATGAAAGATTCTAGGAGGTTTGGAGAAACAATGCTCCAGTTGAGAGCAGATAAAACGCTCCAACCAGAAGATATGGAATACCTGAAGATAACTCTACATCAGAATAAAGTAGAGTTTGAATCTAAGGTATCCTTAGAAGATGTCAAGAAAAGGATCAAAGAAAATTACAATGAAGATCCTTTGGCATGATGGAACAGAAATCAACTCAAAGCTTGCCTTAAAATTAAGGAAGGCAAAGAGTATGAATTTGTCCGTTGCAAGCCTATCCCAATGAATATTATTGATCAAAGGGATTTGCAGATTATAATCAAGGAACATTTGGACCTTGGTTTAATCAAAGCAAGAATGTCACCATATAGTAGTCCAGGTTTTCTGCTAAGAAATCATGGTGAGATAAAACGAGAAAAACCCAGATTAGTTATTAATTATCAAGAAATTAATAAGATTCTGGAGTTTGATGGGTATTTTATACTTAGTAGAGAACATCTAATAAGTTGCATACGCAATGCTAAGATATTCTCTAAGTTCGATTGTAAGTCCGGATTTTATTAGATTCAGATGCAAGAAGAAAGCAAGAAATTTACAGCTTTCTCTACACCTCAGGGACATTATATTTGGGAAGTATTACCTATGGGATTGGCTAATTCACCCCAGATATTTCAAAGAAAGATGGATAATCTTTTTAAAGATTATTTTAAATTTATGTTTGTTTATATTGACGATGTTTTAATAGCGTCTAAAAATATAAATGAACATGTTAAGCATTTGGAGATTTTCTCTAATGTTTCTAAAAAAGAAGGACTGGTTTTATCCGAAAAGAAAGCAGTCATTGCTACAAGAAAGATTGAATTCCTCGGAATTGAAATCGATGAGTCAGGAATTATTCTGTAAGAACACATAGTGGAAAAAGTGCAGAGTTTTCCAGAAAGTCTCAAAGACAAGAAGCAACTTCAAAGTTTCTTAGGAGTTGTTAATTTTGCTGGGATGTTTATCAAAAACCTAGCAAAACATAGGAAAGTGTTTAGTCCATTATTGAAAAAAGATGCTAGATTTATATGGACAGATGAACACACAAAAGGATTATGCCAATTAAAGGAGATTTGTAAGAATCTTCCAAAAATGGTTATTCCTCAAGATGAGGATGATCTGGTATTGTATACCGATGCCAGTCATCATTGGTGGGCAGCAGTTCTTACTAAGCTCACACCAGATCGAGAACAACCATGCAGGTATTGTAGCGGTTTATTCTCAGATGCAGAAGCCATAAGGTGGCATATCAACGAGAAAGAATTTTATGCAGTAAAAAGGGCTTTTGAAAAATGGCCATTATTTTTACTTGCAAAGAAATTCACTTTGAAAGTTGATAACACACAGGTGAAAGCTTTCTTAAGGAATAGAATTGAATCTAAACCTGAGAAGGCCAGATTATTAAGATGGCAGGCATTATGTTAAAATTATATTTTTGATATTATGATAATTAAATCTCATTAAAACATTCTTGCAGATTTTTTAACAAGAGATGGACAGCATTGACATTGATGCTATTATCAAGATGCAGAGACATTTGAGGGAACACCTTGAAATGCTTCAAACCGAACAAGTTAGCACTAAACGCAGAAAGTGCGGGAAGGCTTCAACAAGCTGATAAGAGAATTGTCTCTGATCGAATTACATGATGTTTACAGGCATATACTCAGTTATGGTCTGTAATGCAAAGGCCTATCCTCCAAGGCATTGAGAAACCACTGGTTTCCCAAATGGATAGTTTTTGAGTATAGGGCTCTATACCTGGAGCAGATGATTCAAATACCCCTAGCACAAGTGTTAAGTCGGGATCATCTCCAGATGAGTCGGTTGAAACAAAAATTGAGACTCCAGATCCTTATCTCGAGTCCTCAAGACAACCCTTCACCTCGGGGATTGAAGAGAGAGAGAACAACCTTAGGCCTCATACTGACAAAGGCAAAACTAAGGTTGGTACTAATGAAAATGCAATTTCTCCATTTCAGGTTTAACCACAGAATTGGGAGAAATTAAACACAAGAATTGGCATCAACCCAGCCATGGTTCGAGTTGATGTTGCAGGAAAATATCCTAGGGTATGGATGAAACAAAATTCATATCCAAAGGAGGTCAAAGCCTGGTATGAATTCGGGGCTCTTGCCTCAGTTTATACTACTTCGCCCAGCTTCCCGGAGATATCAGTATTACCAAAATGGATTCAGGAAGCTGTTCATGAGACTTGGGCAAATAATGATCATTTGTCCAGAGGAGATGTTTTGGAGCTATACTTTTTCAGTGCAGCACCAGAACCAGCAGGGAAACGCTCACACGAAGCTTTTCATTTCATCAAGCTAAGGAGGCCAGACATAAATTCTCAAAAATTTATAAAGGATCCTCCTACAAATGAAAACCCCTTAGTCTCTTCCTTCAATGAAGATGACATATCTACCAGGAGAGCATGGGGTATCTGGGTCTGTCTCACGGAGATGGACAAAGTCAAGTTTCAATTTAAATTCTACCAAAATTCTTTAAATGGATCCTTCCTGTTAAACACTATGACAGGGAAAACTACAAGCTTTGCAGAAGAACTATTCGAAAAGAAAAGAAATCTTCTGTGGAACAGCAAGCTGCCGGCCAGTAAAGAGACTCGCCGAAAATTCTGTAATATGGCACATATAGGAAGATGGTCAGAAAACATCTGTCCTGAATGCCAGAATCAGAATGAACCGGAGTTCGGTAAAGGTTTCAAACCGAGATCTGATCGGAAATATTCTACCAAAGCAAGGACAAGTGGGGAAGGACCACATTCACATTTTCCTCGATGACACAAAAAGCCTAAGATTCCTCGACAAAATTAAAAGGGACATGTGACCAAACCCACTCACCAAAAGAAAATCCACCATGTGAGTGGAAGGACAGGACTACCAATAATCGGTGGAAAAATGACAAAGAACATTGGATACATTATCTTTAAAGATAAAAGAAATCCAATCAAAACAAGAAACTGGACCCAAAAATTCACAATATAAATTCGGGTAATTTGGAACCAGTAAAACACACCAGAAAATCAAAACTCAAAGATGTATCGAGTATATCTTAAAGTTTTGAAAAGAAGGATAAATTACAAGAGAAGTGAAGCTGCTGCTCTTAGATCAATAATTAAGATGTACAAAGAAAAGGGTAATGAGATAACAGCAGATCTATTCCAGACTCATCTCTATTGGTATATCGGAGAGCTAAGAGAAGATGAGAAGTTGATTTCTAGATTAATAATCTAGAAAAAAATGTTTTACAAGAAAAGTGGAGGGACCATTTTAAAAGACCACTCAACCACTACATGGTCCCAAGGCAAGCTGTAAAGGCTTATCAAGAATTGAAGTCCGAGTTGCAAATCCGAAGAAGCCTTCTATAAATAAAGCAGGAAGAAGGAAGTGAAGATCATCGAACATTTTCCTCATTTCTTTCAATCATAAGTTGTAATATTTTCTCTTTCAAGTTTATGTGTTTTTCAAGTTCGGCTACTATCAGTAGCTAAGCAAGTTCCTCCTCCTCTACAGGAGGTTTCAATGTATTAATAAATGTTTGTGTTTGAATAAAGAGATCTTTGCTCTCAGCCCCTCTCATGTATTATTTTCAAAATTTTATATTTTATTGTACGCTATAAGGTAGGAAACGAATTAGAGCTGTGCTAAGTGTTGCTGAAGGAATCTGCTTAGTAACCATCGGTTGCGATTGTGTGGTTGGACTGTGAGGAGCAGTTCGTAAAATACGGTGGATATAACCCGGTGGCACTCTAGTCAAAAAAGTAAAATATTTAATTTATTTTACGGAAGCATGATGGGCCTTTAGATTTAAAAGAAAAATCAATTATTTAAAAATAAGGTTTGAGGGGTATTTTGGGAAATTGGGTATTGAAACCAAATTTAAAAGAGAATGGGTACTGAATCCCAAGTTACCCTTATTCTGTCACACAAATCATTAAACTGCTCCCCCTCTTCAAACGGGGGACTTTCCCTTTATCCTCTGAAGTCTGATCTGAAGTGCGTGCAGTTGTGCTCTTTTGCGCTAACAACGATTCATATATGGTACAATGAATTCCTTAGGAAGCTATAATATGTATTTTAGTTGCTGTCTGTTTTTTGGTTTGTTAAAAAATATCTTTGTTGTTTTACGTTGAATTAATAGACGACTGTTTATTTAGGGTTAGTGAAAATTATATTTTTTTTCAAAACCTGCATTTCATTTTTTATATCGATCAATTTATAGTCTTAATGCTCTAATTTGTAATTTTTTTCGATTTTAGTGGACTTTGTTTAAAAAAACTAAAATTGAGAAAACACAAAAACTTTTGTGAGACGATCTCACAGATCAATTTCCTAAGTCGAATCTCTTATTTAAGTTATCGATGAAAAAAGTATTATTTTTTATGCTAAGAGTATTACTTTTTATTGTGAAAAAATTCGTGAGACCGTCTCACAAGAGACTTACTCTTAAAGAAAATGTAAATTATAGGAATAGGAATGTGAATTAATTGACAACGAAATCGAAAGTAAAAATCGTACAAGTTACAAGGAAAAAATTATGATTTTCCATAAGGTTATTAGTAGATATCTCTTTAGGCTTTTGAATTTGAATTTGTGGTTTTTAATTGGATATAAAAAAACAAAGTATATTTAATCATTACAACCATAAAAATGGCAAAAGTCTGAATAATAAATTTTAAAATAAGACACACTGAATTCGACACCATTAAATAATTATTATAGTATACGATAAGAACTATTGAAATTTAATTATTACATAAAAGTTAAATGTCTCACATTGAAAATTAACACAATTCGTAATGAAAATAAATTTTTATTAACTTTAGGGAAAGTAAATTTTTTGTTATCTATTTTTTTCGAGTTTCAGTTTTAGTCATTTATTTTTCTATTTTCATAGTTTTATTCATTTTTCATCTGGAGTGCTAATATATTTTCATATGTCAACGCCACGTTGATATTAAATCAGGAAAAAAAAAACTAAAATTACATAATATTAAAGATAAAGGAACTAAGACCGTAATTTAACAACATGAAGCCCAAAATGAAATTAAAAGGTTAAACATATTAATATTAATATTTAATTATAATAATGTAAATACTAGATTACTAAGTTTGTACCCCAAATATGAAGACACTAACCCTTGTCTTCCGGTTCTTGGGATTATGACAAAACACATCTAAGTGCATGCTATACAATTTAATTTTATGTATTTACATAAAATTAAATTGAATTAAAATTTTTTTACATTTCATATATTCTATGGTGGGGAAAAGTAGCAAATCCGTCACAAATTCGTGGGGATAATACTCATTTTCGTCCTTATTGTTTATCCTTTTTTTTTCATTTCAGTCCCTCTTCATTTTTTACTGCTTAATTAATCCTTCAAGTTTTCAAAATCTTCCCGCATTGGTCCCTGTCGTTATCTTGACGTTAAGATTAACGTTTACCCACATCATGTGCCTCTCACATGATCATTTTTGGTGAAGGCAGTCGATTACTCTTTTTCTTTTTTTCTCCCCACATGTACAACAACCCTAATCCCCAAATCAAACGATGGAACGGGGTCGGCTCTGTATACAGCTTTTGCTGCGAGGCGAATCTCCACGTCCGAGTTGTTGAAATCTTATCAAATATATGTGGCGTCATGCCCCTTTAAGAGGATGTCGAACATATTTGCAAACAAGTCGATAGGGAGGTACACGAGGAAGGCACCAAGGGTTCATATCATTGATTTCGGGATCCTTTATGGTTTTCAATGGCCTTGTTTGATCCAAGGCGTGTCATCGAGGCCGGGAAGCGCTCCTCGGTTGAAAATAACGGGCATTGATTTCCCTCAGCCAGGATTCAAGCCGGCTGAGAGGGTGGAACAGACAGGGTGTCGTTTGATGAGCTACGTGCTGCAAGAGATTTAATGTCCCTTTTGAGTATAATGTCATAGCTAAAAAGTGGGAGAATATTTGTATGGAGGACCTCAAAATTGAAAGAGATGAAATGGTGGTTGCTAATTGCTTGTACAGGCTGCATCATGTGCCTGATGAATCCGCAGGTGTGAATAGCCCGCGGGATGGTGGTTGTTAATTGCTTGTTAAATGCCCTTTCTTGTTGGAAGCCTATACAAGAATGAGTTTCGAAGAAATTGATATTAAAATCCATGTCCGATTCGTTTCTTTTCTTAACTTTTTCAAACAAGTACTTGAAATTGAGTTTTACATATCTATTGTACAACTATATGATGGATAATTAAGTTACCCTTGGAGCTTGTTAACTCACAAAAGTGAAAAATCGAATATATTATTGGAGTATTTAGTAAAATTTATTATTAGTTCAATTGGCTTTGTAATTGATTATTATTACAGCTATATTGAATTATTTTTCTTCGTATATAAGTTTTCTATTATCCAAAATATTTTCTAATTTCTTTTATTAGTATAACTTTATTAACTAAATTATGAGAATATGTGTAAAAATTTCTTGAATTAATATTATAAATATTTAATTTTCAATGATATTTTAAATATGTGTGAAAAATAAACCGACTTGTATATTTGACAGATGTAAAGATATATGAAATTGAGATATATTCATAATTATCCGCTTTTTTTTTTGCCAAAGAAGATAAATTCGTATTTGACACATGTAATGGACTGCTTTCACAAAGAAATGATCATGTGAGAGGCACATGATGTGGGTCAACGTTAATCTTAACGTCAAGATAACGGCAGTGACCAATTCCGGAAGATTTTGAAAACTTGAAGGATTAATTAAGCAGTCAAAAATGAAGAGGGACTGAAATGAGAAAAGCGGTAAACAATAAGGACGAAAATGAGCATTATCCCCAAATTCGTGTACAGATCATATTTTAACGTTGTTCTTTTTAGTTATATATATTTCATGAGAGTGCTAACATGAAGCCAAAAATTACTGATTTGGCAACTAAAATTTGATATGTCCAGTGTTAAGTTAACATTCTTCGAAATGAGTAATTCTCTTGTGAGACGGTCTCACGAATCTTTATCTGTGAGACGGGTCAACCCTATCGATATTCACAATAAAAAGTAATACTCTTAGCATAAAAAATAATATTTTTTCATAGATGACCTAAATAAGAGAATCGACCGACGAAATTGATCTGTGAGACCATTTCACAAGAGTTTTTGTATTTCGAAATTTGATAAAAACCAACAAAAATAAAGTTACATGACTAATACTTAATTTCGCGTACCATGAAAACGGTTATTTTCCGTTTTATATTTATATTATATGCATTAACCACATGTNGTTTCTCTTCTCTTCCTCGAATATTGCAAAAAACAGTGAATTGAGTTTGACCGTTGAAAGAAGAGACTCAAAAGACGGTAAAACCACATGGGCACCCCAATTCAATAAATAAGCAGGCAGGCTCTTATTTTATATTTATATTTATATTAAAAGCCTGCCAACCCACGGTAAAAACTCAACAATTCATTAATTAATATATTAATTATGGTCTCGATAGTAACATCCACCTTTCAAATTTTACCATGATTTTTTTTAATCTTTTCTCGAATAATAAATTTTTTTTTTCTGTCATATATCTAACTTTTTTGATGTACTAATAAAATTGTAAAAATGTAAATTTATTCAAGTTTCATGTAGATCTAGATATCTTGTAATTCATATATACTAATTACTATGTTGGAAGTAAATAATTTTTTAATTAATGTAAGATAGACTTGAATCCATAATTGTGTCCTTAATCAGACATTGGCATGTTTTAGTATAATAATAGCAGGAGAATTAAAGATATTAGTAGTTGTAGGGAGTAGCAACTTTTTGACCCAATTTTGATTTTGAATCCTCTAGGTCTTACATCTATATATTCATTTATTTATTCACGTGACTATTGTTTCAAGTAAAAATTTATGATAAAAAAGTAAAAAAACTCAAACTCACAAAATATATTAAACTACACACTTTTTAAAATTTTGTCTACTCAATTGTGTTATTCTTTACAAATTGAGAGACCTATTTATAGAATTTCTTTGGAAATAATCCAAAAATAAATACATCATTACATACATCATCACACACTAATTTTTAATATTTACAACTCTTATTTTCAACATTCAATAATTTCTAATCTTTATTTTCAACACTGCCTCTTGTGATAATGATCATGATACAATGATTGTCTTCATTACGTGTTTTTATATTGCCTCGTTAAAAACCTTACTAGGAAAAACCCATTGAGATAAAAACCATAGTAAGAGAAAAAGATTACAGTCACGTAAACTCTCCCTCATGTTAACACGAACGATTCTTTACAAATTTAGTAGATTGCGCATCCCAATGTTATATATTTGCTTTCTGAATATTATCGTAGGAAGTGCTTTTGTGAATAGAACTGATGAGTTTTTTGCTTGATTGAATGTAACGAATATCAATATCTTTATTCTTCTCAAGCTCTTGGGTGAATGCGTAGAACTTGAGGAGAATATGTTTAGTTCTGTTGCATTTTATGTATCCCTCTTTCATTTGGGAAGCACATGCAACATTATCTTCATATGGTATCACATGCTTCTTGTCGAATGATAATCCTCATGAGATTTGGATATGTTCGGTCATTGATTTTAGCCACACACATTCACGGCTTGCTTTATGTAGTGCAATAATCTCGACGTGATTTGACGAAGTTGTTACAAATGTTTGTTTTTGTGAACGTCAAGAAATTGTAGTTCCACCACGAGTAAATACATATCAGGTTTGGGAACGTGCCTTTTGTGGATCAGATAAATACCCAGCATAAGCATAACCAATTATGCTTTGATTGGTATCTTTTGAATACAAAAGTCTCAAGTCTGTCGTTCCTCGTAGATAATGGAATATATGTTTGATTCTGTTCCAGTGTCTCTTTGTTGGATATGAGCTAAATCTTGCCAATAAATTTACATCAAAAGATATATCAGGTCTTGTACAATTTGCAAGATACATAAGGACACAAATAGCACTTATATATGGTACTTCTAGACCAAGAATAACTTCATCATCTTCACATGGACGAAATGGATCTTTTTCTATGTTTAATGATCTAACAATTGGAATACTTACAGGATTTGATTTATCCATATTAAACGTTTAAAGACCTTTTCTGTATAATTTGACTGATGAACAAATATTTCACATTCTTTTTATTCAATTTGCAAACCCAGACAACACTTTGTTTTTCTAAGGTCCTTCATTTCAAATTATTCCTTCAAATACGACACAACTTCTTGAATTTCCTTATTTGTTTCAATGATGCTTAAATCATCAACATATACAACAATAATTACGCATCCGAATGTTATTTTCTAAATGAAAAAGAAAAGACATATTGAAATGTTTACATATCCGTTTTTCATTAAGTATTCACTTAGCCGATTATATCACATTCGACCGGATTGATGTAACCCATATAATGATCTTTGCAATTTCACATAATAACATTCTCTGNATCCATAAGACGTTGTGACAACATCCATAAGACGTATAAGTAAGTTGTGATAACATCCATAAGACTCATTCTTTTTAGATACCGTCAAACTAATCAAATACCGAAACCTAATTGCATCCATAATAGGAGAATACGTTTCTTCATAATCAATTCTAGGCTTTGAGAAAAACATTGTACAACAAGTCGAGCTTTATATCTTACTATTTCATTTTTCCCATTTCTTTTTCGAATAAAACCCACTTGTATCCAACAGGTTTTACACCTTCAGTTGTAAGGAATATAGGTCCAAAAACGTTACGTTTATTTGGCGAATCCAATTGAACCTGGATGACGTCTTTCCATTTTATCTAGTCCTGTCGATTTTTATATTCACCAAAAGATTTTGGTTCATGATCTTCATTGTCATTTATGACGTCAAATACCACATTATAAGAAAATATTTCATCAATTTCTTTTATATCTTTTTGGTTCCATATTTTTTTCAGTATTAATATAATTGATAGAGATTTCACGATTTTCATCAATTTGAGGTTCTGACAGAACATTTTCATCATCATATATTTCTGCCAGACTATCATTATCTATTTTGTGATCATCGTGTTTCTTTATGCTTTTTCTTTTTCAAAGATTTTTATCTTTGGAACCGATTGGCCATCCACACTTCAAGCATTTATTGACATCATGAGTGTCTTCAATTTGTTTATTTGAAATTTCAATTCGAGCAGGGACATTTACAGCATGTATATATGATTGAGTTACCCCTTTTGTGTCTGCAAATGCATATGGTATTTGATTTTCTATTATTTGCAAGTGCACAATTTATTGTACATCTTTTTCACATTGTTTTGTTCTTGGATCCAGATGTAACAGTGATGATGTATACCATGTAATTTTTTTTCGATATTTTTCTTTTCTTCCCCTAACATTGGGAAGATTTTCTCATTAAAATGGCAATTAGAAAAACATGTTGTAAACACGTCGCCTATCTGAGGCTCAAGATATCGAATGATTGTTGGCTATCATAACCAATATAAATTTCGATCTTTCTTTGAGGTCCTATTTTTGTTCGTTGAGGCGGTGCAATAGGCACATATACTATACATTCAAAAATTCTCAGATGAAAAATGTCTGGTTCTTTACCAAAGGCAAGGTGCAATGGGGAGTATTTATGATATGCACTTTTTCTGATGCGAATTAATACAGCAGCATGTAAAATTGCATGTCTCCCTATAGAAACATAGAGTTTTTTTTTCATAATCATTGGTCTAGTAATCAGTTGTAGACGTTTAATCAATGATTAAGCTAATCCATTTTGTGTATGTACACGAGCAACATGATGCTCAACAGTGATTCCCATTGACATATAATAATCATTGAAAGTTTGGGAAGTAAATTCACCACCATTATCAAGTCTAATTTTTTTGATTGTATGATCATGAAATTGATTCTGCAATTTTATTATTTGAGCAAGTAATCTTGCAAATGCCACATTCCGAGTTGATAATAAACATACATGTGACCATCTGCTGGAGGCATCGATCAATACCATAAAATATCTAAATGGTCCACATGGTAGATGAATTAACCCACAAATATCACCCTGAATACGTTCAAGAAACATGGGTGATTTAGTTTGTATTTTAGCTTGTAATGGTATTATAATAAGTTTTCCAAGAGAACATGATTTTCATTGAAACTTATTATTTTGAAAGATTTTCATGTCTTTCAGCGGACGACCATGTGTATTTTCTATAATTCTTGGCATCATTGTTGAACTAAGATGTCCTAATCGATCATGCCAATTAATCAGTATTGAAGAATTATCAACTACCATGTTTGATTCCATTGGACTGATATATGTAAAAATGCAATCCAGTAAGGAGCATTGATAGTTTTTAAACTACATATTTCTTTCCTAATTTATATGTGGTAAGATGCATATATTTCTCATTTCTTTCATTTATTGTCTGAGTATCATACCCATGAGAATATATGTCATTAAAACTCTACAAATTTCTTTTTGATTGTCATGAATACAAAGCATTATTTATCAGAAATTTTGTACCATTAGGCAAAAAAAAAAGTTCTTTACCACAACGTTTTATCAAGTCTACATGACCTGATATTGTATTCATAATTGTTTTTGTTGGTTTTAGTTCCAAGGAATATCTTTTATCTCATAGAATAGTGTGCGATGTACCACTATCAGGTATGCAAATTTTCATGGGATTTGTTCCTTGTTTAGCTTTGTTCATAGCATTTTCCATATTTGAACTTAAAAAAAATATATGCAATGAAAAAAAATTACTGACAATATATATGTAATTTAGTGAAAAATATAACGCATATCATAATTATACAATAAAACATTAGCATATGAGCACATGAAAAATAAAATATTTTATATTTTTATTCCATCAATATATTGATCATTTTCAGAGAAATCATTCAAAAAATCTTCAGCATCGAAATGAGTTGAATCACTCAAATAATCACTGTGTTAAATGAAGTTGGTCTCTTTTTCTTTCTCATTTGTCGATTTTTTATAGAGCTTACAAAGGTGCTCGGGGGCTTGAGTACCTAGATTCTTAAAGTGTTGATACCAGTTGAGCTAGGCTGAGTAAGGGTAGACGTGTCTTGTTGGGAGGGCCGAGAGTCCATTGACATGCTGGATTATCAGCCGTGAGTTTAAGGGGCTGAGGTTAAAGTTTTAGGAGGTTTATAATGTTTGTAAGGTGTATTAAAAAGTTGGGAAAAATTTGGTTGTGTTTTGAGTCGATTCGGATTAAAACCGTGTATTAAAAAGTTAGGAAAAATTTGGTTGTGTTTTGAGTCGATTCGGATTAAAACCGGGACCCCGGTCCAAGTTTTAAAAACGAATCGATTAAGTTTGGTTTTGGGCTCGAATTTACGTCTAGGAATGCTTTTTAAAATGTTTTGGGAAAATTTAAGGAGTTTGGTAAGCTTCGGGTCAATTTTAGAGGTCCATGGTTAAAACAAGAATTTTTTTGTTTCCAGCGGCAAAATGGTCATTTTGCACCCGGGGTTAGATTTTGGTTCTGGCAGCGCCCTGAGCACAAAATTTTGATTTTTTTAAAATGTTTTTGCATCATGATTACGATTTTTACTCAATTATGATAATTAAGGTGCATGCTTGATTTAAAGGAAAAATTACATATATGCATGCTTTTATTTAAATGATGTATATGATAATATGTTTTGAAAGAAGTGATTTAGTTGTGACTAGCACGATGACTCGATGACATGTAAGGCCGGGACTCAATGGGCGGGTAATGCTGTCGCTGATGATCCTCGACGCCGGGTACCGTGGTTACTCGTAGATGGATCCATCAACTAACATGATGATACGAAAGACACAGCTAATGAACGGAATTCAAATTAAGAAATTTAACACGTATATGCTAATACGATTATACATGCTATGATTACTACCAGGTTTTGGCAGGACACATTTACGTATACGAGTTTTACTGCAGTCATGAAATGTATGTTGATTATGCTATTTTTCACTACTGTGTGCTACGTATATGTACTCGTTATTACTGGTACATGTGTGTTGAGTCTTTGGACTCTCTAGGCGTGTGTGATGCCGGTGAGCTAGATTTTGAGGAGATTGGAGATGCTGGACTCTGAGTCAGCTGACCTAGTGGGAGACACGACCCGAGGACCTATGATTTTTCCGCACTTATACGATTTTACGTTTTGGAGAGGATATGAGGATTTTATACACTGTTCTATATTACTGTTGGATGTTAGGATTTTACTCACTTCTTTTACTCCGTTATATTTTCATTGGTAATTGTTTATGATAATTTTTCAAAGATGCTTTTACGTAGGATTGCATGCATGCGATTCATTTAAATGTTTATTTTCAAAAATGAGAGCTTTTAAAAAAAATATTTCCGTATTTTAAAACGAATAGACGTTACAGTTGGTATCAGAGCAAAAGTCCTGTATAGGGTTGTGCCACCGCCAGCTTCTGCGGCTCAGTCTTCAAAGCCTCAAGTCTGTAAGCTTTTACGATTTAAATGTTTAAAATGATTTATTGTTATCACCTACATGATTTCATCTTTTACGCTTTATGATGATTTACTGCTTATGTTGAACTGTTTTTACGATTTAAGGTTCAGTATTTTCAAAACTTGATTAATTGCATGATGGGTTACGTTTTTAATTGGACTAGATTCAGATATGCCTCCCAGACGCGAGCCCAGAATGGTCAGAATAGATGATATTCCTGAGGATGGCAGGGGCCCTCCACCACCACCACCATCGAGGGACCCCGCTACCTGAGTACTTGAGGGGTTAGCGAGACTCATGGAGCAGGCTCAGCAGGCACCTCGCCAGCAGACTTATATTTTTGAGCAGTTCCGTAGGCTCAACCCGAAGGAGTTCGGGGGTACCACTGATCCATTCGTAGCCGAGGGGTGGAAAAGATCACTGGAGCTTCACTTTGATTATTTACAGATGAGGGATGGCGACCCGGACAAGTGCGCCATCTATATGCTGAGGGATGATGCGTCCCTGTGGTGGGGGGGGGGGGAGCTGCACATGCTATGGATGTGGCGACTCTCACGTGGGCCAGATTCAAGGAGATGTTTTTTGGGAAGTATTTCCCAGATGACGTCAGGGGCCGCCTGACGAGAAAGTTCATGAGCCTCGGGCGGTAGGTCTTATCTGTGGCGGAGTTCATCCGCAAGTTTGACAGGGAGTGCCACTTTGTGCCCATGATAGCAGGGGATGCCGCCCAGAAGCTGAGGCATTTCCTTGATGGACTGAGACCTACTCTCTGCCGGGACGTCATGCTGATGAGGCTGGCGAGTTATGATGAGGCCACTGCCAGCGCATTTCAGGCAGAGCAGACACAGCGAGACATAGATTTTGAGATGCAACAGAAGCCGAATCAGGCCCAGTCCAGTGCTCAGCCACAGAAGAAACAATTTATAGGGCCATCTAGACAGCAGGGGCAGCAGAAGCCCCAAGGTCAGCACAGGGGGCAAGGACAGTAGAGGCCACCCTAGGCACCAGGGGTTCCTAGGCAGGAGGGAGGATCGCCTTGCAAGCAGTGCAACAAATATTATTATGGAAAATGCATGTGGAACACCTACAGATGCTTCGTATTCAAGCAAGAGGGGCACAAGGCTACAGATTGCCCTCAGAGCAAGGGTCCCACTACCGGCAGGGCATATGTGATGCACGCCGAGGAGGCTGAGGCGGAGCCTGACTCTACCTTGATCACCGGTAACTTTTACGCTTAAGTCTATGTGTTTATCGCTTTGATTGCATGTAATTGTTTGATCAGTATGTGAATTGACTGTTGGGATCGATAACATAGAAAGAATTAGGATGCATGTTCTACCTAGTTTGGGTTATTTTCGAATTTCTGTAATTTAGTGGATTTATTAGTAAAATTTTCGAAATTTTGTTAATTGTTGGGGTTAAATTCAAAATTTAAATTTGGATCATGTTGCGGTTTCCAAAAATTTGAAGGACCAATGTGCAATTTTCGAACTCTTAGGGGATTAATTTGCAATTTTTGATTTTTCTGAGGTCGAATTTCGAATTTTGGGAGATGATAATTGGGTTAAGTCAGTGGTTTTTCGAGGATTTTGGGTTAACTGCCGATAAGGAATTCCTCAAGTTCAACAGTATTAGATTTTATGGTATGTTTTGTTGCAAGGAGGATATATATTGCAGGTGTAGCCACGCATGCATTGCTAGACTCAGGGGCTACGCATTCGTTTATATCCAAATATTTCGTGAAGTGACTAGGGATCATATCAGTAGCGATGGATTCAGGATTCAGAGTATCGATTCCATCCAGGGATCAGATGTTCACATCTCGGATAGTGAGAGGATTGGAGCTCAGATTGCAACAGAAGGCAGTACAGGTGGATCTGATAGTACTACCGCTGCAAGAGTTTGATATCATACTGAGCATGGACTGGCTCTCTTCTCATGGAGCAGTCATATATTTTCGCCAGAGATCAGTGTCTGTAAGACCGCCCAGTGGGAAACCATTTATCTTTGAGGCAGCTAGACATTAGCAGTTCCCGCACATCATTTCCTACATGTGTGCGAGGAAGCTTATTAAGAGAGGTTGCCAGGCATTCTTAGCCAGCATTGTATCAGCGACGGAGCCGTTCAGTTAGAGGATGGAGGATGTAGATGTGGTCAGCGAGTTCTCCATCGTGTTCCCTGACGATGTTTCAGGCATTCCACCAGACAGAGAGGTGGAATTCTCTATGGAGCTCATGCCAGGGACAGTGCCGATATCTAAGGCACCCTACTGATTAGCGCCTGCAGAAATGAAGGAGCTTAAGGATCAGATTCAAGATCTACTGGATAAGGGTTTCATTCGCCCTAGTTTTCCCCATGGGGCACGTCAGTGCTATTTTTTAAGAAGAATGATGGCATCATGCGACTGTGCATTGATTACAGAGAGCTGAACAGGGTCACAGTCAAGAATAAGTATCCGCTACCGAGGATCGAGGACTTATTTGATCAGCTTCAGGGAGCCTCAGTGTTCTCCAAGATAGACCTTCGATCCGGATACCATCAGCTGAAGGTAAGAGAGTCAGATGTGCATAAGACAGCTTTCCAGATGCGTTATGGGCACTATGAGTTTTTGGTGATGCCCTTCGGTTTGATGAACGCGCCAGTGATCTTCATGGATCTCATGAATCGCATGTTTCAACCATTCCTGGATCAGTTCCTCATAGTCTTCATTGACGATATCCTGATCTATTCGAAGAGCAGGGATGAGCACAATCATCACCTGAGGACAGTATTGCAGACTCTACATGATAGACGACTGTATGCCAAGTTCTGCAAGTGTGAGTTCTGGCTTGACAGGGTGGCATTCTTGGGCCACATCGTATTGCAGGAGGGCATAGAGGTCGACCCGAGCAAAGTGGAGGCAGTAAGAGATTGGCAAGTTCCCAAGAGGGTGATAGAGATCCGCAGTTTCTTGGGATTGACAGGTTATTACAGGAAGTTTATCTAGGGCTTCTCTTCTATTGCGGTACCTACGACTGCCTTGACGAAGAAGAATGCCAAATTTATCTGGGGACCTGAGTGTCAGGAGAGTTTTGACAGACTGAAGCTAGCATTGACCACTGTACCAGTACTAGCTATGCCATCAGGGCAGGGAGAGTTTATGGTCTATACAGATGCATCTCAGCTTGGGTTGGGCGCAGTTCTGATGCAGCAGGACAGAGTGATAGCCTATGCGTCGAGACAGCTGAAGGTCCATGAGAAGAATTATCCGACTCATGACCTAGAGCCAGCAGCAGTGATTTTTGCCCTGAAGATATGAAGACGCTATCTGTATGGGGAGAAGTGCAGGATTTTCACATATCATAAGAGCTTGAAGTACTTCTTCACACAGAAGAACTGAACATGCGTCATAGGAGACGGCTTGAGCTGGTGAAGGACTATGATTGTGACATTAGCTACAACCTGGGTAAGGCTAATGTAGTTGCAGACGCTCTGAGTAGGAAGCACGCAGTGATTGCCCATCTGTCAGTGCAGAGACTGTTACAGGCTGAGATTCAGAGATTTGAGTTTGCAGTTTATGCTTGCCCCTAATCTTGCTACTCTAACCGTACAGCTGACTCTGAGAAACAGAATCCGAGCAGGGCAGACTTCCGATGAGCAGTTACAGAAGTGGGACAGAGGGACGAGGCTAAGGGCCAGATACTGTATACAGTTGTGGATGACATAGTCAGATATAAGTACCGCCTATGGGTCCATGACAGTGATTCTCTTCGAGCAGATATCATGAGTGAGGCCCACAGCACCCCGTACTCCATCCATCTAGGGAGTACGAAGATGTATAAGGATCTACAAACTCTGTATTGGTGGCCAGGCATGAAGAGGGATATTCTGCAGTTTGTCTCCGAGTGTTTGACTTGTCAGCAGGTCAAGGCAGAGCATCAGAGACCTGCAAGGAAGCTGAGGCCACTCCCTATTCTCGAGTGGATATGAGAGAAAATTACTATGGACTTCGTGACAGGGCTTCTGAGGACTATTGGGGGATACAATGTCATTTGGGTGATTGTTGATCGGCTCACCAAGTCAGCTCATTTCTTACCGATCAGGAAGACATTCACCATGACTCAGTACGCAAAGCTGTACATCAGAGAGATAGTCAGACTGCATGGGATTCCACCGTCCATAGTGTCAAATAGAGATCCGAGGTTCACGTCTGCGTTCTGGAAGAGTCTTAACCAGGCTTTGGGTATGAAGTTACTATTCAGTACCGCCTTCCACCCTCAGACGGACGGTCAGTCAGAGAGGGTGATTCAGATTCTTGAGGAATTACTCCGAGCATACATGATCGAATTCCAGGGCACTTGGGAGCCAAAGTTACCTCTCGTGGAGTTCACATACAACAACCGTTATCAGGCATCGATAGGTATGGCTCCATACGAGGCATTTTACGGGAGGAAGTGTAGGTCGTCAGTTTATTTGGATGAGGTAGAAGGGCGAGCAGAGTTGGGTCCGGATATTGTCAGACAGACAGCGGATCTAGTGGCCAGGATTAGAGACATTCACCATGTAGGTCGTCAGAAGAGTTATGCTGATCAGAGGCGGCGAGATCTTGAGTTCGCAATAGGGAATCATGTGTTCGTGAAAGTCGCACCGATGAAGGGTGTGATAAGTTTCGGGAAGAAGGGCAAGCTCAACCCTATATTCATCGGACCATTTGAGATCCTAGAGAGAGTTGGGACATTTGCTTACATAGTTGCTTTACTGCCGAATCTGACGGAAGTTCATAATGTGTTCCACGTCTCTATGCTGCGTAAGTACATGTTGAATCCTTCACATGTGCTTAACTATGAGCCTCTTTAGCTGACGCCACTCTTATCTTTTGAGGAGAGACCCACTAAGATTTTGGACAGGCAGGAGAAGAGGCTTCGGAAGAAGGTGATCCAAATGGTCAAGGTCAAGTGGATAAATCATTATGAGGAGGAAGCTACTAGGGAGATAGAGACTGAGATGAGGAGTCACTACTTGGAGTTATTCGATATGTTCTAAATTTCGAGGACGAAATTTTGTTTAAGGGGGAGAGAGTTGTAAGGTCCAGGAATTTAATTCACGTAACCTGAATGCATGTAATCTAGGGTTTTTTTTTAAATTATGCGCTTAATTATTTTATGCATTTTATGCATAATTCATGCATGATAGGATTTATTTCATGAAATTTTTTAAAATTCATGCATTAGAGTTTCTAGATGCATTTCACGCTCGAACGAGGAACGAAGACTGGAGAATTTTCAGGAAAATTATTTTATTACACGATTTATTTTTATAAATTAATATAAGGTGTTTTTAAGTGTATTTTTCAAAAATGAGATTTTATCGGGTATTTTTACCCGCATGATTTTATTTTTTTCGGTACGCAAATTTTATCGAATCGGGGGACGTTTTGAGGTTTCGGCTAATATTTTCAAAATCTTCCCAACGCGAAATATTTTTCGGGAGTATGTTGGGATTTAATGGGCCTAATTTTAAGTTTGTTGAGCTTAAAACCCTTTTCAAACCCTTAATTATCATATTAGGGCCCATTAATTGTTCGATTAACCATTTAATTATTATATAATAAGCCATTAACCTAAACCTAATTATTTTTGCATAGCCGACACCCCCATTCAGAATCCCTCACCCTCGGTTTCAGAGATCAGCAGCTGAAGGCTTCGGTGGTCTCTTGTTTTGCAAAGGAAAATTCATCTGGGTTCCCTCACATCATTCTTGCTCTCCAAACATCATAAGGCATGCATTGTAGTATTCTTTATGCATCATACACATAATATTTACTGATGTCGGTGTTCATGCATCCAAACTCTCGATCCAAACGAGTGTGTGTAAGATTTTTTGGTTTAATGTGATTATTGCATTTGTTGCTCACGTTCTTCTGATTTGTTGCATGGGGATGCTGTAGTTTCGTTGCTAGGGGACCGAGACTTGTCATGAGATAGGGGTTGTGGTGCTGGAGTCGAGACTTAAGGGGTTTGGGTTGTAGATCGAGATTTGTGGCGAGGAAGGGCTCGGTTGGTGCATATCGAGAGACAAAGGTGGAGCCGATGGATTGAGGCCTGAATCAGACCATATTGAGTCTGAGTAGTGGTTAAGGAAAGGCCTGAGGGCTGCTGGTACCACCCCTAGTACAGATCGGTCGCGTGAAGGAGTATAAGCCGTGGGTGGCTCATCTTGGGGTTTAGCGATCGGAAGGAAGGGTGTAGTGCATGGAAGTGTAGGCGTGGGTTCTTTGGGTACAGGGGAGCTTAGATTAGCCGAGGTGTGATTGGTTGAGCACTGATTACAGTGGGGGAAGCCTAGCACGAAAATTTAGAGGGGTGAGTAAGGGTGGACGTGTCTTTTTGGGAGAGCCGAGAGTCCAGTGACATGCTGGATTATCAGCCGTGAGTTTAAGGGGCTGAGGTTAAAGTTTTAGGAGCTTTATAATGTTTGTAAGGTGTGTTAAAAACTTGGGAAAATTTTGGTTGTGTTTTGAGTTGATTCGGATTAAAACCGGGACCCCGGCCAATGTTTTAAAACGAATCGATTAAGTTTGGTTTTGGGCTCGAATTTACGTCTAGAAATGCTTTTAAAAATGTTTTGGGAAAATCTAAGGAGTTTGATAAGCTTGGGTCAATTTTAGAGATCCAGGGTTAAAACGAGAATTTTTGGGTTTCTAGGGACAAATGGTCATTTTACACCCGGGGTGCGATTTTGGTCCTGGCAGCGCCCTGAGCACAAAATTTTGATATTTTAAATGTTTATGCATCATGATTACGATTTTTACTCAATTATGATAATTACGGTGCATGCTTGATTTAAAGGAAAAATTACATATATGCATGCTTTTATTTAAATGATGAATATGACAACAATTTTTGAAAAAAAATAATTTAGTAGTGACTAACACGATGACACGATGACATGTAAGGCCGGGACTCAGTGGGTGGGTAATGCTGTCGCTGATGATCCTCGCCGCCGGATACAGCGGTTACACGTAGATGGATCCATCGACTGATTTGATGATACGAAAGTCACAGTTAATGAACGGAATTCAAATTAAGAAATTTAACACGTATATGCTGATACGATTATACATGCTATTATTACTACTAGGTTTTGACAGAACACGTTTACGTATACGATTTTTATTTCAGTCATCAAATATATGTTGATTCTGCTATTTTTCACTGCTGTGTGCTACGTATATGTACTCGTTATTACTGGTACAGGTGTGTTGAGTTTTTAGAATCACTAGGCGTGTGTGATGCAGGTGAGCAAGATTCTGAGGAGAATGGAGGTGTTGGACTCTGAGTCAGTGGACCTGGTGGGCGACACGACCCGAGGACCTATGATTTTTCCGCACTTATACGATTTTACGTTTTGAAGAGGATATGAGGATTTTATACACTGTTCTATGTTACTGTTGGATGTTAGGATTTTACTTACTTCTTTTACTCCATTATATTTTCTTTGGTAATTGTTTATGATAATTTTTTCAAATATGCTTTTATGTAGGATTGCATGCATGCGATTCATTTAAATGTTTATTTTCAAAAATGAGAGCTTCTAAAAAAAAATATTTCTGCATTTTAAAACGAGTATACGTTACACAACATGTATAAACTGGAGGTAACAAGTAATACATAATAAAACCAAATGCATTTCAAAGTAGAGCATACATACTTGAAACTTGAATGTACATACATAAACATAGACGTGCCGTCATATCGTAAAACTTTTCATAAACGTACTTGCATCATACATACTTGGACATACATAACATCATCATTTTTGCGTGGAGATATGTTTCAAAGTAAGTGACCCATACATAATGCGCCTGATCAGACTAAACCATAGTACTGGGCTAGCAGAGATGTCCACTACCACATACATGAGATCCCCGGTCATGCTTTACCGGGGTGGAGAGGTCCTCGGACATGTTCACCGACTTCCAAACCCGTTCATATTTGGTCACAAGACATTTAGCATACCTAAAAAACATAAACATTTTCCTTTGCACTTCGAACATACTTACATGGCGTTGAGTGATTCGTTGGATCTCGCTTGGGGTCATTGCTGCACATACTGACACATTTTCATGCACTTAATTACCATAACTTAAACGTAATAGTCGTGATCACCACCGAAATAAAAAATTGGCTTATGACGTTCTAGATTACTCGGGACTTTATCTCGTTTAATCATCGTACTAAACCATGATATCGACCTCAAAACAATCCTAATATGAAGTATGGACATTTCCCCAAGCAATGAACGACACGGACCCACTATTTGATCTTAAGACCAAAAGAAGAAAAGAACGAACTGGAAACCAATAGTGAGGTTGGCGCTCGGGCGGTAAAACATTACCGCTCGGACGCCGCGCCTACAAAAAAATACCCCCGACAGTGAGAGTGGCACTCGGGCGGTAAAATTTGTGTGTGTGTGTGTGTGTGTGTGCGTGAGTTTAGATAATTAGGGGGAAAAATTAGCTTAAATTAATAATTAACATGCTAATTAAAATGTTAAACAAACATTCACTTTACTAAAATCGTCCCCACCCCCACAATTAAAATAAAATACACAAGTGTAAAATTTTAAAATTTTTAAAATCTTAAAATCACATAATGAATTAAATTAGGCTTTAAAATGCTAAAAATTAATAAATAGTTTAAAATGACACTTTCTCGACTTTAAATAAAATACTACATTTTAAAATCGCCTAAATTGTCGGCGGTCTCTTTTCCCATCGAATATTCGCTTGAAACATTAAACTCAAGAAAAAATTTTAACGTGCATAAACTAAACCTATAATAATTTAAAATGATGCAAATCATTAATCGGACATTGCTAAAATCATTTTAAAATTAGGTAAATAATTTAGCAAATTAAATAAATGCATGGGTTTTACGTGTACTGATTTTGGGCTCTACATATATAATGTTAATCATGTTTAAATAATTATGTAAATCACATCACAATATTATAATGTGGTGACTCTTGTTATATAATACAGTGACATTATACAAATATATATATATATGAAGGACCGTGTCCTGGGCACCAAAGATGCTTCAAATACAATATTCTACAAGAGCTGCAATAGGTCGTGTTCTAAGAATGTTAACACCGATGAATTAAAGCGAGTTTGGTTAAAGTATCGAGTGGAAAATACTCGAAGTAATCCTTCGTGAAAAAAACTGCGATATTTGAAAGTCTTTTAACTCGTGTAATCTGAATAACTGAAAGTAGAGGATCAGTTCAGTTATTGTGAAAGCAGAACTGACGGATGCTCTAACTGATCAGATCAGTTTGAAAACAATAGTTAAATAGGAAAATACACAAGATATATTTATGGATGTTCAGAGACTTCAACTGCTCCTACGTCACCTCTTCTATCTCCTCGGGTAGGATACACTAGAAGACTTTGATTTATACAACACCTTGTACAAACCCACCCAGCTTAGGACTTACTCACTGCCTAACTGAACTCCTAGACTAGACTGAGGGCAGCACCTTCCAGCCAACACTTGTTTAACGTCTGTGTGTCAAAGACTATATACACAAGTTTAATATCTTTGTGCAAGACTGTATTTGAGTGGTGGTGGTGAGTGAGTGTGTGTGAGAACTGAACAATGAATACACCGGAAAGGTGTTCTCACACATTGAGGGAAAAGAGCTTCTAAACTAAGCTCATATAACTTTGTGTATTCCCTCTGGGTTGGTTGCTTCTTGTAAGCTGATAAGCAGTAAGCGTGCCCTCTCTTCATTTTTCTCACTTCTACTTTGGTCTTCACTGATCTTCTATTTATAAGCGAAAAAATTTGATCGTACAGTGAGACTCAATTATTGTATCCGTTGCAGCTTGAACGTGTTCCTTGAAATTTGTGTCTCGACTTTTCCGACAGTCTTCTGGAACATTTTGGATTTAAGCTTTGTTGTAACGTCCATTATTGTACTATTAATAGTATAGATGCTTTGTACCCTTGTGCGTAGCTGGAATCCACTTTAGATAAGCTTGTCTTGATCTGCAACTGATTGATTCCTAGCTGATGCTTCTAAATGGTCATCTGAACTGATATTCAGTTGGGCTGGTGAAATCAGTTGACTCGTCAGTTGAACTGATTTCACTCTTTCAGACAAACTGATCAGCTGGACTCTTCATCAGTTGAGTTCTTTATCAACTGGTCGGGCTTCTGAAGTTCTCCTGCTGAACCACCTATCAGCTGGACATCAGCTGAACTGTTATTTGATATGTTAGTTGAGGTGATTCAGTTAGGGCAATCATCTGGTACTTTCAGTTGAGTCTTAATAGCTTCAGTTCTGGCTCAATTAACTGATCAGTAAGAAGCCTGATCAGTTCCAACTTCCTGCGCACTACAATAAATCATAAGAAACAAAATAACAAGTTTTTTTAACATCAAAATCAAGATTGTGAACATGAAATGCTCTAACAATCTCCTCCTTTTTGATGATCACAAAACTTGAACAATTAAAGAAATTTTTTTAAAAACTGATTCTCCCTCTGTAGTGAGAAAATACATTTAAAAGAAATCTTTCAGTTCGAGGGATAAGATGTGTAACGTGCCGTACTTTTGAACTATTTTAAAATTTAAGGAAAAATAAAAAATTTCTTAAATAAATAATAAACTTTCAAGTTGCAATAAAAATAATCTGCTCGTCTAAAAATATTTGAAATAAAAATAGTTACAAACAAAGTCTGCAAAAGTACTTGTTCAAACATCGTAAACAATCTCATGAAAATCAGAGTATTTGAAACATGCATAAAGTTCTTAAAAACGAAGGCGGTCCTCGGGTTTAGCCTCCACGCAGTTCGAGCTGGCTCATTGGTCACCACCCCTCGTCTCATCATACTCATCCTCACCAGCATCGATCAAGTCTAGTGAGTCTAAAGACTCAACATGTATAAACTGAGAATAACAAATAAAACGTAATAAAACCACATGCATTTCAAAGTAGAGCGTACATACTTAAACTTGAACGTACGTAAATAAACATAGATATGCCATCATATCTTAAAAATTTTCATAAACATACTTGCATCATACATACTTGGACATACATAAACATCATTATTTTGCGTAGAGATATGTTTTAAAGCAAGTGACCCATGAATAAATGCGCCTGATCAGACTAAACCACAGTACTGGGCGGGCAGGGATGTCCACTACCACATACATGAGATCCCCAGTCATGCTTTATCGGGTGGATTGGTCCCTGGTCACGCTTTACCGCTTTCCAATCCTTATCTAAATCCGGTCACGCTTTACCGGGGTGGAGAGGTCCTCAGTTACGTTCACCGACTTCCAAACCCGTTCATATTTGGTCACAAGACATTTAGCATACCTCAAAAATAAAACATTTTCTTTTTGCATATAGAACACTTTTAAAAACATCGAGGGCTTTGTTGGAACGTTCTGGATATGATGCCCTAACAACACCAGCAAAGATTCAGGAGATCCCAATGAAGCTTGCAACCAAAACTTGAGAAAACGTGAAGAACATGCACAAATTTTCACAGCTTGATCGTTGGAACATGCACAAATTTTCACAGCTTGAGCGGTTTTACGATAAAAATCATATCTTTCTCATTTCTTGTCAGAAAATTATAAATTTGCTATCGAATCGAAGATAACACAGAGTAATACAAAGCATATGTTGAAACAATTTCCAGAAAACAACCTATAAGTGTAGAATTCAAAATAATAGAGGGTGACAGGTTTTGTGACATTGAAATTTCACATCTTGAGCAGTCCCACAAAAATGATCATAACTCACTCGTTTCTTGTCCAAAAATTACAAATGTACTATCAAATCGAAGGTATTGAAAAGTACTACGTTGTACATGTTGAACATTTTTCCAGTAAGTCGACCAAAAATTCACAGTACTCGAAATGACAGCAGAATTGGTTTTGAGATCTAAAAATTTGATCCAAAATCGTTTTAAACGTTTTTGCTCAAAATTTCGCATAACATACATGGATTTTGCATACAATATACATCAAAATACTTACTACGACAAGATCGATGCAAAAATAAAAGAATATGCATACCTTTTCTTTGAAACGCTCGAAGATAACGAATACCAACACATTGGACTGCGGGAGATGACCGGGGCACGCTTGCTACACGATTTTTGCTCTAAAAACCAACGTAAATCTTTAGAAATTTTGCAAGGGGGAGAGTGGCTGTTGCTGAACACTAGAACCCTAGTTTTTTTTCCTCTCTAAAAATAAAATGTGACTGTGTCTGTGAAAGGTGTGTGCTGAACGTGTGTGTGCGTGTGTAGTGTGTAGGCTAATTGGTGGAAATTGCTTAATTAATTAATTACGGACTAAAGAATTGTTTAGGTAAATAATTAGAAATAAAAGAATATTAATCTAATTACTGACCCCACTAAAAGATTAAATAAACAAGTTGCAAGGTTTAAAATCCCCACATTCAACTTAGTAATTTAGTGGAAAAGCTTAAAAATCTCAAAATCACCCAATAAATTAAATTAGGCTTTAAAATGTTTAAAATTTCATACATCATTTTAAATACTATTTTTCTTGACTTGAAATAAAATACCACATTTTCGTAAATAGCCTAAATCTTCATCGGTCTCTTTTCCCGCATCAAATATTCGTCTGAAACATAAAACTCAAGAAAATATTTTAACGTGCATCAAATAAACATGTAATAATTTAAAATAATGCAAATCATAAATCATGCATAGTTAAAAATCATTTTTTAAAAATTAAATAAATAATTTAACCAATAATTAAAACACATATCCATGCAATAAACATGCTTTTAATATATTAAAATTATTTAATAAAATACAAAAAAAATTAAAAACTTTCATTCATGTGGTTTACGTGGACCTTCAAATTTTCGGGACGTTACAAGAAGGCTCCCCTTTAATAATTGAATTAACAACTTTAAAAACATTTTTCAGCTTGAGGGATCTTTTAAAAGAAAACTTCCCCTCAACAGCTGATTTTTTTAAAAAAATGAGTAAAAAGAAATTATTTCAGTTCGAGGGATAAGAAAGGTCCCCCCCAATAACTGAAATAAAAACTCCTTTAATCGAAAATAATCAATGCTCAAAAGGAATTTAACAGCCTTTTATCATACAAACAGTTTAGGCAACAAATCTTAAGATAAGAATTTAGTTATATGAAGACTTAACTTGATGAACATGATGTTTATTTAATCATATAAGCGTTCCCTTTTATACATTAGAGCACACCAAATACTGTAAGGGAAAATGCTATTCTAGGATTTGGACAGGTCTTTCCTCATACGAAAGATCTGGAGCGAGCTGTAACGGTTCATATCTCAAATCATGCAAAGGATTCGCCAAATACTTCCTCAGCATTGAGACGTGGAACACATTGTGTACACGGCCAAATTCGACGGTAGGGCTACACGATAAGCTAGTGTCCCAACCCTGTCAAGAATTTCGAACGGCCCAATAAATCTCGGACTGAGCTTGCCTCTCTTTCCAATTCTCATAACACCCTTCATAGGTGCTATATTTAAGAAAACGTGATCACCTACGGCAAACCCTAGATCCCTTCTTCTCTTATCAGCATAACTCTTTTGACGACTCTGGGCGATCTTCATCCTGTCTCGGATCTTGACCACCACATCTGCCGTCTGCTGAACAATCTCTGGACCAAGTTTTGATCTCTCACCGACTTCATCCCAATGAATCGACGATCTGCACTTCCTCCCATACAATACCTCATAGGGAGCCATTCTAATAGATGATTGAAAGCTGTTGTTGAATGTAAACTCCACTGGAGATAGCTTCGATTCCCAACTCCCGTGGAAATCGATCACACAAGCTCTCAGCAAATCCTCCAAAATCTGAATCACGCGCTCAGACTGGCCATCTGTCTGGGGGTGAAAAGCTATACTGAATAGCAACTTCATCCCCATGGCTGCATGTAAACTCTTCCAAAAGGACGATGTAAACCTCGGGTCCCTGTCGGACACAATAGAAACTGGGATCCCGTGAAATCTAACTATCTCCCAGATATAGAGCTCCGCATACTGCATCATGGAGAAACTCGTCTTCACTGACAAGAAGTGTGCCGACTTGGTAAGTCGATCCACAATAACTCAAATAGCATTGGATCCTCTGACTGACCTCGGCAAACCAACAATGAAATCCATGGTGATATTCTCCCATTTCCACTCGGAGATAGGGAGTGGCTTAAGCATTCCTGCTGGCCTCTGATTCTCTGCCTTCACCTGCTGACAAGTAAGGCATTAAGACACAAATCGGCAGATGTCTCGCTTCATACCTATCCACCAATACAGGATCTGCAAATCTTTGTACATCTTAGTACCTCCTGAGTCGATGGAATACGGAGATGTATGCGCCTCTGTCAGAATATCTTCTCTAATTGAATCAACAATAGGCACCCACATCCTTCCTCTGTACCTCACAATACCATCGGACACTGTGTAGAGTACACTGCCCTTGGATTCATCTTTCAGTCTCCATTTCTGTAACCGCTCATCTGAAGACTGACCTCGATGGATTCGGTCAAACAAAGAAGACTGAACTGTCAGATTAGACAACTTAGGAGCTCTGCCCTTAGGATAAACTTCTAACTCAAATCTCTGAATCTCTGACTAAGAGGTCTCTGCACTAACAATTGTGCTATGACTGCAACTTTTATGCTCAAAGCATCTGCCACAACATTAGCTTTCCCCGGATGGTAGCTAATTTCGCAATCGTAGTCTTTTACCAACTCCAACCATCATCTTTGTCTCATATTCAGCTCTTTCTGCGTGAAGAAATACTTGAGACTCTTGTGATCAGTAAATATCTGGCATTTCTCACCGTACAGGTAGTGTCTCCAAACCTTCAAAGCAAAGACAACGGCAGCTAACTCAAGATCATGAGTCGGGTAGTTCTTCTCATGCACTTTCAACTACCTGGAGGCATAAGATATGATCCGACCATGCTGTATCAACACTGCGCCTAACCCGAGCTTAGATGCATCGGTGTATAACACAAATTGCCTTGCCCCGATGGCATGGCTAATACTGGCGCTATGATAAGAGCTTGCTTCAAAGTGTCAAAGCTCTTCTAGCACTCGTCACTCCAAATGAATTTAGCATTCTTCTTAGTCAATGAAGTGAGTGGCACTGCTATTGAAGAAAATCCCTGAATAAATTTCTTGTAGTAGCCTGCTAGGCCTAGGAAACTGCGGATCTCTGACGCATTCTTAGGCTCAACCCAATCGTTAATCGCTGCTACCTTAGCTGGATCCACCTCAATGCCACATGACCCAAAAACGCTACCTTATTCAACTAGAATTCACACTTACTAAATGTTGCAAACAACTTGCGACTCTGCAAGACCTGCAAAATTGTACCCAAGTGTTGACTGTGCTCCTCATGACTCTTCGAGTAAATGAGGATGTCGTCAATGAACACTATGACGAACTGATCTAGGTAGGGCTGAAACACTCGGTTCATGAGGTCCATAAATATAGCTGGAACATTCGTCAGTCCGAACAGCATCACTAAGAACTCGTAATGCCCATATCTGGTTCTGAAGGCTGTCTTATGAACATCTGCCTCCTTTACCTTCAGCTGATGATACCCTGATCGAAAATCTATCTTAGAGAACACTGTAGCTCCCTGCAACTGATCGAACAAGTCCTCAATCCTTGGAAGTGGATATTTATTCTTGATCGTTACCTTGTTCAGTTCTTGGTCATCGATACACAACCTCATGCTCCCATCTTTCTTCTTCACAAAGAACACTAGTGCGCCCCATGGTGAGAAACTAGGGCGAATGAATTCCTTGTCAAGAAGCTCCTGAATTAACTGTTTGAGCTCTAACATCTCGGTTGGAGCTTAACGGTACGGTGCCTTCGAGATTGGCACAGTGCCTGGCATGAGATCAATGGAAAATTCCACTTCTCTACCCTTGTGTAAAAGTCTCCGCGCCTGCATGCAAGAGATCATGCGAGGAAAACTCCTCCATCTATCTGGCTCAAAGAGAAACTGATCCATACCCAAAAGTCTTACTAATACTGACCTTTTGTGGAAATCAATAAGAACTCTGTTTTTTGTCAGCCAGTCCATTCCCAAAATGATATCAAATTCTGGCATTGGCAACACGATCAGATCGGCATATATGGGTGGCCCTGCAGTTCAAGATCGATGTCTATGACCACGTTAGTAGCTAATAACTCTTCCTCTGATGGGACTGCCACTGAATAGCTCACGTCGAGTCCAATAGAATTGACATCCAGATGATTAGCGAACGTCTCCGAAATAAAAGAGTGGGTGGCCCCTTAATCTATCAAGGCCTTTGTGGCGACTGTTTTTATGAAAATATATCCTTAGAGACGTTAGCACAACCCAAAACTTATCTCATAAAGTTCTAACCTTAACCCCCAAACATAGTAAAAAATTTATATCACAAATCACCAAAATAATAACTAGCACACTAATAAACCCAAATAAAATCCAACACATGCATGACAAACAATACGGTGCTTAACTAAATAAGTTTACCAATCAATAATGTCGTGTGTGGGTTCGCCTCCTGAGCATGCGTGGCGAACACTTTCTCCTGGGCTGGCTGATTCCACTGTGGGCACTCATTTAGCATGTGATCACTAGTTCCACATTTGAAACATTTTCCTGACCCATACAAACACTGCCCCGGATGTTGGGGGTGGCACTTCGGGCACATTGGGTACTCCGGTTTCTGAGGAGCCTTCTGTGGTGGAATAGGACCTTTGCCTTTCGGTGGTCCTTGATATGGCTTCTTCTCTGGCTGTCCCTGGTAAGGCCTCTTAAACTGAGGTCGCTGTTGTTGCTGCTGGGGTGCCTGATAGGGCCTCTTGCCTTGCCTATCAACCTCAATGTCCCTCTGGTCTTGCTCTGCCACTAAGGCTATAGACACGGCAACTGTGTAGGTAGCAGGACCAGCAACTCTGACGTCACGGCGCAAGATCGACCGCAACCCATCAGTGAAATGCCTCAACTTCTCCCGGGCATCATTAGCTATTAGGGGCACAAAGTGACACCCCCTCTCAAACTTCTTGACGAAGTCTGCCACGCTGCTGTCTCCCTGTCGCAGCGACATGAACTCCCTGGTCAGGCGAGAGAGAACTTCTTCAGTGAAGTACTTGGAGTAAAAAACTTCCTTAAAGCCATTCCAAGTAAAAATCTGCAAATTAACCGATACTGATGCGCTCTCCCTCCATAGTCTGGCGTCCCTGTCAGAAAGAACGTGGCACACCTGACCCGGTCTGCATCTGTCAGCTCTATAAAATCAAAAATTACTTCGATGGACTTAATCCACCCCTCGGCTATCATCGGGTCAGTGGTCCCCAAAAACTCTTTTGGGGTTCATCCTCCTGAACCTCTCATACACCGCCTCTGGTCTGGGCTTCGCCCCTGTATCCACTGCCGCCTGGTTCACCGCAAACTGTGCATAGAACTGAGTCATGCATGCAAGCATCTGTGCTTGCATATCTGGCGGTGGAGGAGGAGGAGCATCTCTCCCCTCCTGTCGAGCATCTCTGTCCTCAACCCTTGCTTCCCGGTTGATCATGCGTCTAGGAGGCATACTGTCCCAAAAATTTACCCAACACGTAAACCCAATGTGCATGAATATAATACCAATAGCATAAGATGCACGTAATTTGAACTTAAAACATGTACATGCTGAAATCATGACTTAATGCTTACTACATGAAATAATTCAAAACTTTAAAACTTACAGACTTGAGGTGTGGCTTCATGAGCTTCTCGCAACTGGCACTAGGCATAAGCCTTTACAAGAACACTGCTATGATACCAACTGTAACGTACCGTACTTTGAACTACTTGAAATTTGCGGAAAAATTAAAATTTTCTTAAATACCAAAATAACTTTCAATTTTTGTTCATAAATCAATTGTTCATCCAAAAATATTTGCATTAAATGAGATCACCGATAAAATTTGCTAAAGAAAAATACTTGTTTAAATATCATAAACAAAACATGAAATCAGAGTAGTTGAAATATTGCATAAAACTTAAAATATGGGCGGTCCTAGGGTTTAGCCTCCCGCTCAGTCCAAGCCAACTCACTGGTTGAAACGTCTGCCTTCCTTTTGCTTAAAAAGTACTAAAAAATTTGTTTTTTTTTTTCCACTCCAAATTTCGGCCATGTACACATACCACATAAAAATATTTTCATAAAATATTTTTCTCTATTTTAAAAATAAACCAACCAACTAGTATTTGAAAAATCAAGTGAAATAGTTAAAACATATAAACGTCAAAGGTTTGACTAAACCTAATAAGCAATAACCGTGAAAAGTACCATCCTCTCAAAAATCACTGAAACCTAAGTAAGAGTCGTAAAATCTTTAACATAAATCATAAACCATAAATCGTAAGTCATGAGTGTGGAAAATAGAAGCGCTGGTCCTCGGATTATGTGCACCGACAGTCCAGCAAAATCAACCGTCAAGACCTCGAGTAATATTAACATCATCATTACCTGCATCCATCATACTTTAAGACTCAACACACCATCATCTTGATATCAAATAATACGTATAAAACCACATGCAACAGTGATAATTTTTTTATTTAAAAATAACATTTTCATGACATGCATATCATAAACTTTAACTTTTTTCCTTTTCTTTTGTTGAATTCAGGTCGTTAATTGTGATTTTCCTCAAACCTCAAAAAGTCTATGGATCCATCTATATGTAACCACAGTACTGGACGGCGGGGGACATCAGCAACACTCTCACCGGTCAACTGAGCCCTAGCCTATCCTCATCGAACGAAAATACGATCGTCGGGGCTCCCTCTGGGGCCTTTTCCCATAAATGGGCTCCCTCTGGGGCCTTCTCCCCTCACGATATTTTCATTCTTACCTCAAACCTCATTTCCTCAATGGTGTCACTGGAAATACGATTGTCGGGCTCTCACTGGGCCATAACCCTCGCGATATCTCCAACGTAACATCATTATAGTCACAATTACTTCACTTCCTTCAACGTTTTATATTTTCATCAATTTATAAAAATCATGCTTAACATATCATTTTTATTTTTGAAACCAAGAATGCAACATGTCTTTTAAATGTCAACCTTAAATCACAAAAATCCATGGACATTTAAAAATCAGAATTTAACAGTTAAAAATTCATAAAAATTTGAAATAATCATAATAGCATACAAAACAGATTTCTAAGGACTGCCATGACGTTTACTAATTTTTAGGTGTAAAAAGACCGTTTTACCCCTGGACGTATAGTTTTACGTTTTTGACTTTTTTTTAATTTTTTTGACTCTAACATGTCCCAAATAAGTATTTAAGCCTAAACGAATTTTCTCATATTTTTATTTATCTTAAATCGATGACTTTTAAATTAATCTTTAAATATGACGTATTAATGCGTTTTAATCTCGAGTTAAACCAAAACTTAATATAAAATTACCAAATTAAAAACTTAGACTTTTAATAATTATTTGAGCTTAAATATAATTTTTCATAATTTTATAAAGCTTGAAACTAGGCTTTTCGATTAATTCGTTAATTAGCGTTTCGTGCGGCGATTAAATCCCGAATAAATCCAAAACTCGTTATTTTTATCCCAAACTTTGAACATAGCATTTTTATTATTTATTATACCATTACAATTCATGAGCCACCCCTGTGGACCCATGTATTCATTTTTATCCATTAAATTTTTGAAATAGACACCTTATCAAACACACCGAGCCATCTCCCAATTTATTCGAGCCACGCCCAAGCCACCTTGAGCCAAAACCTAGCCAAACCATCTAGGGACCCTCTTGACCAAGCCCAACCCATTAATCCGCCATTAGAACGAAGCTACAGCTCCTGAACCTAGGACCCGTATGCATGCTTGTGTGTGTGTGTTAGTATCCTAGGTGTATTAGGTTCCCTAGTTGCCTAGGACTCATCAAGCCATCTAACCACTAACCACCCATGACCCTTACTGACCCTGGACCATGCCCAGACCCGAGACACCCCTAGCCCGAGCCCCTGAGCCACGCGCAAAGCTCTACACCAAGACAGCAGCCTACACGCTATGGAGTTCCCTCACTCTTTACTAATTCTTCTCGAGCCAGCAGCAAGCCCAGCCACTCCAGCCACTGATCCAGTCCTTTCCCATCATCCTTAGACCCTAAGGACCTAGCCTAGCCCAGCCCAAGCCCTCTGGCCGAGCCCCTTAACCATCTCCTTGTGCTTTCCTCGATATTTCCTTTTCAATATGTGGTGTGTGTTGTCGTGTATATGAGTGAGATATGTCCTAACAAGGCTTTAGGCCTATTAAGCATAAGTTTAGGCCCATTAGTCTTAATTAAGATTTATTTAAAATATTAAAATAGTTTTGATAAAAAAATAAGCTTGTGAATTTAATAGTTAGGTTGCCAAAAAGTTCGCGTTTTTGTTAAAAATCCAACACCGATAAAATTTAAGTCCCGGCGTATAAAATCATCTCAAAACTCCTTATTTTCAAAAACATGAAAAAGCAACACTTATATTTTAAATAATTAAAAACAATTATTAAATAAAAACATTTTACGTTTTTCAGCCCTCGGTCTCCGTTCTTCAATCGCAACTTGAATAATCCTAATAAATATAATTTTATGCATGATGATAATAAAATCCCATTTAACAATTAGTCATGTATGTCACATAATCAATTAAGCAATTAAAATCAATTAATTATCTATTTTTCATATTTCCTAGATTCGCATGCGATTGGATTACGTCGTCTTAGTTTTGGACCTTACAATTCCTCCCCCCCTTAAATAAAATTTTGTCCCCGAAATTAGAACTTACCGAATAGATCTGGATAGCGATTCTTCAAGTCCCTCTCAGTTTCCCAAGTAGCTTCTTCTTCCGAGTGATTCAGCCACTTTACCTTGACCATTGGAATGACTTTGTATCGGAGTCTTCTTTCCTATCTTGCCAAGATTTGGACAGGTCTTTCTTCATATGTCATATTTGCAGTCAATTGTAGAGGTTCATAATTTAGTACGTGTGATGGGTTCGACATGTACTTCCGCAGCATCGAAATATGGAACATGTTGTGAACTCCAGAAAGCGTTGGTGGCAATGCCACTCTATAAGCTAGTGTCCCAAACTTCTCCAAAATCTCAAACCGACCAATAAATCTTGGAATAAACTTGCCTTTCTTGCCGAAACGCATAACACCCTTCATAGGTGCTATTTTCACAAATACATGGTNTTTTTGGCATTGATAAGACCAAACTGAAGTGGGTCAGTACAATCGTTGTATTCGATCAAAGTCTTTTAGTAGAAATCCTATCTTCGTGATAGAAGGGGTGACGTAGGAGTTATTCCATTCTCCGAACATCCAGAAACAAATCGCGTGCATTTCATTTCAGTTACCTTTAATTTCAGTTATTCTATCTTTCAGTCAGTTTACTTCCGCAACTGTTTTTCAGTTAAACTGATTGTCATCTACTGAAGAGATACCGAGTATCAGTTTGTCATTGAACTGAACTCAATTTACGAGAAACAAACATAATCCGTGAGTGTTTATTCAACCCCCCTTCTAAACACTTTTCACATCATAACCGATCCTTTCATTTTGGTTCCCAACTGCCTTGGAAATCGATAACACATGCTCGCAGTAGATCTTCCAAAATTTGAATGACTCTTTCTGACTGACCATCGGTTTGAGGATAGAATGTTGTACTGAATAATAATTTGGTCCCCATCGCTGCTTGCAAACTCTTCCAAAAAGATGATGTGAATCTCGGATCTCTATCAGAAACAATAGACACAGGGATCCCATGCAGACGAACTATCTCTCGAATATATAAGTCGGCGTACTGAATCATGGTAAAAGTCGTCTTAATAGGTAGAAAATGTGCTGATTTTGTAAGACAATCAACTATCACTCAAATGGCATTGAATCCCTTAATAGTATTTGGTAATCCCACAAAAAAGTCCATAGTGATGTTTTCCCATTTCCACTGGGGAATAGGAAGTGGCTTAAGCTTCCCTGCTGGCCTCTGATGCTCTGCCTTAACTTGTTGACACGTCAAACACTCAGTTACAAATCTCAGGATGCCTCTCTTCATGCCTAGCCACCAATATAACAACTGCAAATCTTTGTACATCTTCGTGCTTCCCGGGTGAATATAATAAAGTGTGTCGTGAGCTTCCTTCATAATAAGATCTCTCAAAGAATCGTCAATAGGAACCCATAGCCGATCTCGATAACGCACTATACCATCCACCTCTGAATACAATTTCTGACACTTGGCTTCATCTCTGGCTCTCCACTTTTGCAATCGCTCATCGGTAGACTGTCCATCACGAATTCTGTCTCTCAAAGTCGACTGTACTGATAATGTGGCAGGATTAGGGGCCTCGCCCCTAGCATAGACTGCAAGCTCAAACCACTGTATCTCAGACTGCAACAGTCTTTGAAGTGATAATTGAGTGATAACTGCTGCTTTTCTACTTAATGCGTCTGCCACCACATTAGCTTTCCCCGGATGATAGCTAATCTCACGGTCGTAGTCCTTTACTAACTCAAGCCATCTGCGTTGTCTCATATTCAGCTCCTTCTGAGTGAAGAAGTATTTCAGACTTTTGTGATCGGTGAATATTTTGCACTTCTACCCATAAAGGCAGTGTCGTCAAATCTTCAATGCAAAAACTACTGCTGCAAGCTCTAGATCATGAGTAGGGTAGTTTTTCTCGTGAATTTTCAACTATCTCGACGCATAAGCTATAACTCGGTCATTTTTCATCATAACTGCGCCCAAACCAAGTTTAGAAGCGTCGGTATAAAGAGCATACTCCCCTTGCCCCGATGGCATAGATAACACTGGTGCCGATATCAAGGCTTGCTTCAACTTGTCAAAACTGTCTTGATACTCGGGTCCCCAAACAAATTTTGCATTCTTCTTTGTTAAAACGGTCATGGGTACCGCTATAGATGAGAACCCCTGAATAAACTTGCGATAATAACCAGCCAGTCCCAAGAAACTGCGAATCTCGGTAACACTCTTCGGTACTGGCCACTCTTTCACTGCCTCAACCTTGCTTGGATCAACTTCAACGCAATCGCTAGAAATGATGTGGCCTAAGAATGCCACTCTATCAAGCCGAAACTCACACTTGCTGAATTTTGCATAAAGCTTTCTGTCTTGTAGTACTTGCAGTGCTGTCCTCAAATCACGACTATCCTCCTCTTTGTTCCTCGAATAGATCAATATATCATCAATGAAGACTATACTAAACTGATCCAGATACGGCTGAAGTACGAGATTCATGAGATCCATGAAGATCGCTGGCGCATTAGTCAGACCGAATGCCATGTCCATAAACTCGTAGTGCCCATATCTAGTACGGAATGATGTCTTGTGCACATCAGACTCTTTCACTTTTAATTGATGGTATCCAGATCGCAGATCAATTTTAGAAAATACCGATGCTCCTTGCAACTGATCAAATAAATCTTCAATTCTTGGCAGTGGATATTTATTTTTGATAGTGACCTTATTAAGTTCTAGATAGTTAATGCATAGACGCATACTACCATCTTTTTTTTTCACAAATAATACCGGTGCGTCCCATGGAGAATAACTAGAGCGAATAAAACCTTTGTCCAGCAATTCTTGGATTTGATATTTTAATTCTTTCATTTCAGCGGGTGCCAGACGATAAGGTGCTTTTGATATAGGAACAGTGCCCGACATAAGATCAATAGAGAATTCCACTTCACGATCGGGTGGAATGCCATAAACGTCTTCGGGAAAGACGCTGGGAAAATCTCTGACAATATCAACATCTTCTTATTTCTGACTGATAGGAGCATGTGCGGTAGTAACACACGCTAGAAAATCTTGGCATCTGTGTTTAATAAGCTTCCTCGCATGAAGACAACAGATAACATGCGACATTTGCTTGTTTCTCGCCGCCTCGAAGAAAAAAGATTTATCACTAGGCGGTCTAATGGACACTGATCTCTGATGAAAATCAATCGAAGCTCCATTTGCTGATAACCAATCCATCCCAAGTATAATATCAAATTCAGGCATAGGAAGTACAATGAGATCTGCCCGAACCACATCTTTGAATAAATGAAGTTCCAGATTCTTGACAATTTTAGACGTGAGCATTTGATCACCGGAAGGAATAGAAAATTTGAAACCCAAACTCATGTCTTGAGGAGTAATATTCAGTCTTTTGATAAAAGTTTCAGATATGAATGAATGTGTAGCTCCCGAATCTAGTAGTGCATAGGTAGCAACCCCTTGAATGATAATCCTCCATGCGGCGAAAACGTCTTTTAAATCTTTTCGTGTTGAAGCTTAAGGACTTAATATCATTAATTTTTTTCCAAAGGTTAGGTGAACATTACGCATTGAACTTAAGCATTTCTTGAAAAATTGCATTTTAGCCCCCAAATTTCGAATCTTAGCAATTTAATTCTTTATCTTTTTTGAAAATTTTGATTTTAATCCCTTAAATTTCAAAAATTACGTTTTTACAAATAATAATTTCGACAATTGCACTTAGGTCCCTTATCTCTTGGTTAATTGCATTTCGGTCCCTTAATTTTTTTGAAATTACACATTGACCCCTTATAAAATTCGAAATCCCCTAACAACCCTTGATTGTGGTTTTCTTTTAATTTCTTGGCCATAAAAATTTTTATTTGGAGTTATCACATCCTTCTCATAACTTAAAGCACAAAATGAATACCATTTCTATGGTTTCTAAAATCATATCTTAATTTCCAACTAAGGTAGAGCATGCAACCTAATTTCCACTAGGTTATTCTTGATCCCAATTCCTTCTAATAACCAATTTAACATTTCATGCAATAATAAGCAATATAAAAAATGTTAAATGACTATGTTATCCGTGATGAGAGTAATGTCCGGCTCCTCATCTGCTTCTTCTGCATGCATAACATAAGCTCGTGCTGTAGTAGATGCTTTCCTCTTTGGGCAATCAGCCGCTTTGTGCCCATTTTCCTTGCAGTAGAAACACTTGAATGTCCCCCATTCGCACTTGCCAAGATGAAAGTGGTTGCACTCTTTGCATGGTTGCCTCTCCGCAGGTTTTGGTGCTCCAGGATTTGGTGGCTTTTGTGGTGTTTGTTTCTTAACTTGCCCTTGGGGCTTTTGAGGCCCTTGAGGTCTAGGAGGTCCCGTATATGGCTTTTTATTCGGCTGATTATTGTTCTGATGTTTCTGCCTCTTACGCTGTAACTCAAACTCAATGTCCTTCAAAGACTGCTCCGACTGGTATGCATAAGTAACTGCAGTAGCATAATCCAAAGGACGCATCATCATAACATTGTTCCGTATAGTTGGTCGTAGACCATCCATGAAGTGTCTAAGTTTTTCTTCGGCATCCCTGGCAATAAGGGGTGCAAAGTGACAACCCCTATCGAACTTTTTCACAAATTCAGCAACAGTAGTGTCTCCCTGACGGAGAGTCATAAATTCCCTCTTTAAACAGCTTCTAATATCAGCAGTAAAATATTTTTCGTAGAACATTGTCTTGAATTGAGCCCAAGTAAGTGTAGCAAGGTTAACACCATGCTCGGCTCCTTCCCACCACAAAGAAGCGTCATCCCTACACAGATAAGTAGTACACCTCACACGGTCAGCATCTCCCATCTCCAGATAGCGAAAGTGTACCTCGAGTGAACGAATCCAACTCTCAGCAGCAAAAGGATCGGTAGTGCCAGAAAATTCCTTCGGCCCTAACCTCCGGAACCGATCATATATATCATGCTGTGGTCTAGGTGTCTGCTGCATCTGCTGTAACTATTGCTCAAAGAGACGAGCCATCCCCTCTAACGCATGAGTAGCGCCATCCCCCGGAGGAGGTGGTGGTGGTGGTGGTGCATTCCCCTGGTGGTTCACACTGCTCTCTTCTTGATTCTCAATAACAGGGGCACGTCTAGGAGGCATTTTATCTGAATGTATTCCAAATTCTAATGTAACCAACGTGCATTTAAATCTAAGTTTTCTAATCATGTGACATATCCTAACTCATTCAGCAATTAAGCATGAAAATATAAATACTCAAAAAGTTCGTAAACATGTAACGTAAACATATTTTTCAGGTCATCATGTAGATAACATCTTACTGAATCATATAAAGCATGTAAAAACTTACAAATTTGAGGCTAGACGACTGATCTTTCCGGCGCTGAAGGTGGCACAATCCTTTACAGGACCTTTGCTATGATACCAACTGAAACGTCTGCCTTTCTTTGGCTTAAAAAGTACTATATATANAAACCACTCAAACATAAATAAAAGTCGTAAAATCTTTAACGTAAATCATAAATCGTAAGTCATGAGTGCGGAAAAGTAGAAGAGCTGGTCCTCGGGTTATGTGCACCGACAATCCAGCAAAATCAACAGTCAAGACCTCCAGTAATATTAACATCATCATTACCTGCATCCATTACACCTAGTGAGTCTAAAGACTCAACACACCATCATTTTGATATCAAATAATACGTATAAAACCACATGCAACAGTGAAAATATTTTTACGTAAAATAACATTTTCATGGCATACATATCATAAACCTTAACCTTTTTCCTTTTCCTTTGTTGAATTCAGATAGTTAATTGTGACTTTCCTCAAACCTCAAAAAGTCGATGGATCCATCTAAATGTAACTATAGTACTGGGTGGCGGGGGACATCAGCAACACTATCACCGGTCAACTGAGCCCTGGCCTATCCTCATCGAATGGAAATACGATCGTCAGGGCTCACTCTGGGACCTTTTCCCATAAATTGGCTCCCTCTGAGGCCTTCTCCCCTCACAATATTACCATTCTTACCTCAAACCTCATATCCTCAATGGTGTAACTGGAAATAGAATCGTCGGGCTTCCACTAGGACCATAACCCTCACGATATCTCCAACGTAACATCATTATATTCACAATTACTTCACTTCCTTCAACGTTTTACATTTTCATCACTTTATAAAAATCATGCATAACATATAATTTTTATTTTTGAAACCAAGCATGCAACATGTCTTTTAAATGTCAACCTTAAATCATAAAAATCCATGGACAATTAAAAATCATAATTTAACATGTAAAAATTCATAAACATTTGAAATAATCATAATAGCATAAAAAACACCTTTTAGAGCACTTCCATGACGTTTACTAATTTTTAGGTGTAAAAAGACCGTTTTACCCCTGGACGTATAGTTTTACGTTTTTGAGTTTTTCTTAATTTCTTTGACTCTAACATGTCCCAAATAATTATTTAAGTCTACTTGAATTTTCTCATATTTTTATTTAGCATAAATCGATGACTTTTAAAATAATCTTTAAATATGACGTATTAATGTATTTTAATCTTGAGTTAAAGCAAAACTTAATATAAAATTGCCAAATTAAAAACTAAGACTTTTAATAATTATTTGAGCTTAAATATAACTTTTCATAATTTTATAAAGCCTGAAACTAGGCTTTTCGATTAATTCTTTAATTAGTGTTTCGTGCGGCGATTAAATCTCGAATAAATCCAAAACTCTTTATTTTTATCCCAAACCTTAAACATAGCATTTTTATTATTTATTCTACCCTTCCAAGTTATGAGACACCCCCGTGGACCCATGGATTCATTTTTAGCCTTTTAATTTTTAAAATAGACACCTTATCGAACACATCGAGCCATATCCCAATTTACTCGAGCCACGCCCAAGCCACCTTGAGCCAAAACCAGCCAACCCATCTAAGGACCCTCTTGACCAAGCCCAACCCATTAATCAGCCCTTATAACTAAGTTACAGCCCCTGCACCTAGGACCCGTATGCTTGCTTGTGTGCGTGTGTTAGTATCCTAGGTGTATTAGGTTCCCTAGTTGCCTAGGACTCATCAAGCCATCTAACCACTGACCACCCATGACCCTTACTGACCCTGGACCATGCCCAGACCTGAACCACCCCCAGCCCGAGCCCCTAAGCCACGCGCGAATCTTTGCACCAAGACAGCAGCCTGCACGCTGTGGAGTTCCCTCACGCTTTACTCATTCTTCTCGAGCCAGAAGCGAGCCCAGCCACTCCAGCCCCTGACCCAGCCCTTTCCCATCATCCTTAGACCCTAAGGACCTAGAATAGCCCAGCCCAAGCCCTCTGGCCGAGCCCCTTAACCATCTGTGCGAGCTAATGAACCTGCGTGCCCCTCCATGGCTTCCTAACGTTTTCTTGAATCAGCAGCCAACCAAGCCGCCACAGCCCCTGTCCAAGCCCTTAAGCACCCTTCTAGGACCCTAAAGAGTTGACTAGCCCAGCCTAGAGTCCCCAGGCCGAGCCCCTTAACCCTGCACCTGCTGAACACCTGCGCAGCCCCTTAATCCCTCTCGGGTGGGAGTCCTAGCTTGCTAGGACTCCTCCCCAGCCTTGGTCTCAAGTCCAAGCATGGCTAGGACTCTCTCCTTGACTCATACCTGACCCTAGCCCAGCCCTGGTCCCAGCCGTGACCCAAGCCAAGCAACATACCCCATAACCGAGCCCCTTGATTAACATGACAGAAAGTTTGTTCCATCTTGGTTCATGAACGTGTGCAGCATATCTCTAGTGTTCTAGGACTCCTTAAACTTGTGTAAAACCATCCTTTACCAATCCCTAATCATGGCAGCCCCTTAACAACCCAATATACATGTTTTTGAATCATACATAATGCTTTAAAAATCACATATGCTAGAAAAACGAAAATATAACAAAGTGTCCCTTGATTTTCATTCAAAACAATTTTAAATAATTACTATGGTGTGAAAGACGAGAAAAGGAAGAAATATAGCGTACCTTTACATTTTATACGCACGAATTAACGTTGACGACGAAGAACGGGCAAGAACCTTGGCTTGAATTCCTTGTGCTTTCCTCGATATTTCCTTTTCGATATGTGGTGTGTGTTGTTGTGTATATGAGTGAGTTTTGGGAGAACAAAATTCTGAAAAGTGGCGCGCATTTCATGTAGGGTTTTGGGGTGTTTAATTTATTTTATATAATTAATTATGTCCTAACAAGGCTTTAGGCCTATTAAGCATAAGTTTAGGCCCATTAGTCTTAGTTAGGATTTAATTAAAATATTAAAATAGTTTTGGTAAAAAATAAGCTTGTGAATTTAATATCCGGGTTGCCAAAAAGTTCGTGTTTTTGTTAAAAATCCAACACCGATAAAATTTACGTTCCGGCGTATAAAATCACCTCAAAACTCCTTATTTTCAAAAACATGAAAATGCAACACTTATATTTTAAATAATTAAAAACAATTATTAAATAAAAACATTTTACGTTTTTCAGCCATCGGTCTCCGTTCTTCAATCGCAACTTGAATAATCCTAATAAATACAATTTTATGCATGATGATAATAAAATCCCATTTAACAATTAGTCATGTATGTCACATAATCAATTAAGCAATTAAAATCAATTAATTAGCCATTTTTCAAATTTCCTAGATTCGCATGCGGTTGGATTACGTCGTCTTAGTTTTGGACCTTACACTGGTCCTCACCCCTCGTCTCCTCAAAGTCATCTTCACCTGCATCGATCAAGTCTAGTTTGTCTAAAGACTCAACATGTATAAACTGGGTATAACAAGTAATACGTAATAAAACCACAGGCATCTTTAAAATAGAACATACATACTTGAAACTTGAACATGTGTATAAAAGCTTGAACTTACATACACAACATAGACGTGTGATCAACGTAAAAATTTTCTTAAACATGCTTGCATCGTACATACTTGAACATACATAAACTTCATCATTTTGCGTAGAGGCATGTTCCAAAGCAAGTGACCCATACAAAAATACATCTGATCAGATTAAACCACAGTACTGGACTGACAGGGAAGATCCACTACCACATACATAAGATCCCCGTTCATGCTTTAACGGGTGAATTGGTCCCTGGTCATACTTTACCGCTTTCCAATCCTGATCTAAAACCGTTCATGCTTTAACGAGGTGGATTGGTCCCTGGGCATGTTTTACCGCTTTCTAATCCCATATATAATTTGGTCATAAGACATTTGGCATACCTCAAAAACTTAAAAGCATTTTCTTTGCACGTCGAACATACTTACTTGGCGTTGTGGGATTCGTTGGAACTCGCTTGAAGCCACTGCTGAACATACTAACATGAATTTCAACACTTAACTTGCATAACTTAGACGTAGGTATTCATACTCACCACCGAATTAAATAAATATCTTATGACATTTTGGATCAATCGGGACTTGACCTCGTTTAATCATCGTGCCAAACCATGACGTGAAACCCCAAAACAATAAATAAAACTTTTCCCCAAAAACTGGAGTACACGGACCCCGTGCCCAGGTCCGGCTACGTGTCCGTGTAGGCTCTGTAAATTTATACCCGAAAAGAAGTAAGGACACGGACCCTGTGCCTGGGTCCATCTAAGGGTCCGTGCAGGCTCTGTTAAATGACGCTTCGGAAGAAACAAAGGCACGGACCTTGTGTAAGGGTCCGTCCCCGGGTCCCTGAAACTGCGGGAGGAGCAAACCAACAAAATTTCCTGTGCTTGCGACTTAAACTCCCTAACTCGATCATCCCGACCATGAATCGACACCTCAATACCCATCCTAGGATACTATAACACTGATTCAAGCCTATACAATTGCCCCAAAACAACTACGCATCACAAGTAACACAATAAACCCGTGAACACGACTTTTGACAACAAAACGGTTTTTACGACTACTCATTCTCCCAAGTGCCTAAAGACGCAAAACGAAACGTCAATATCCATCCCAACATCATTAACGATATACCTAAACGCAGCAACGATCACCCGTCGATCCCCAACGAAGCCTGCAACAATAAACCTTCAAGAACACATCAATAACATATTTTAAGAAAAATACCGTTTGAGTAGTCCCACAAAAACGGTCATAACTCACTCAATTGTTGTCCAAATATTTTGCGTTTTATATCAAATCGAAGGTATCAAAAAGTTATACATTTCATATGTTGAAAGTTTTCCAAAATTTTGATCGACAAATCGCAGTAATTCAAAATACAGTAAAAACAAAGTTCTGAGATCTAAAAACGTTGCATAGATTGATCAAACAATTTCCTGCTCAAACCATTTACATCACGCATAAATTTTCTCGCATAAAAACATCAAAACACATAATATGACTAGATCGACGCAGGAACAACAGAACATACATGCCTTTTGGTGCTTAAAACTCACGATACGGCGATACCGAAGCGGAAACGATACGAGACTTGATCCGGGACGAACGTGGCACTATTTTTCTTGAACAAAAATCAACGAAACTTGCTGAAAAGATCAAAGGGAGGGGCGGCTGCTCTTTATGTGTGTGTGTGTGTTGTGTGTTATCGGTTTTGAGTGTGTGTAGAAGTGTGTGTGTGCGTGAGTTAGGTGACTAATTTTAGGGAAAATTATTGCTTAATTATGAATTAACCACTAATTAAATGATAATCAAACACTAACATTTCTTTAATTGTAAGTAAACTCTTAATTTAAAATAAAGTGTACAAGTGTCAAATCTTTGAAAATCATCTAATGATTAAATTAGGCTTTTAAAATGCTAAAACTAAGTAAATCATTTAAAATGTCCTCTTTCTTAACTTAAAATAAAATACCGTGTTTTAAAATTTCCAGAATCGCCTTCGGTCTCTTTTCCTCGATTCCGCCTCGAATAATCACCTGAAACATGAAACTCAAGAAATATTTCAACGTGCATCACATAAACATAATAATTTGAAATAATGCAATTTCATAAGTCATGCATCGCAAAAATAATTTTAAAATTAAATAAATGATTTAACAATTTAATTAAATGCATGGATTTTACGTGTAGTATTTTGGGCTCTACAGGTTGCTTCTTGTAAGCTGATAAGCAGTAAGCGTGCACTCTCTTCATTTTTCTCACTTCTACTTTGGTCTTCACTGATTATATTTATAGGCGGGAATGCTTGATCGTACAGTGAGACTTAATTATTGTATCCGTTGCAGCTTGAACATGTTCCTTGAAATTTGTGTCTTGACTTTTTCCGACAGTCTTCTGGAAAATTTTGGCTTTAAGCTTTGCTGCAACGTCCATTATTGTACTATTAATAGTGCAGATGCTTTGTACCCTTGTGCGTAGCCGAAATCCACTTTAGATAAGCTTGTCTTGATCTGCAACTAATTGATTCCTAACTGATGCTCCTAACTGGTCATCTGAACTGATCTTCAGTTGGGCTGATGAAATCAATTTACTCGTCAGTTGAACTGATTTCACTCTTTCAATCAAACTGATCGGCTGGACTCTTCATCAGATGGCCGGGCTTCTGAAGTTCTCTTGCTGAACCACCTATCAGCTGGACATCAGCTGAACTGTTCTTTGATATGTCAGTTGAGCTGATTCAGTTTGGGCAATCAGCCGGTACTTTCAGTTGCATCTATAGCTTCAGTTATGGCTCAATTAACGGATCAGTTCGAAGCCTGATCAGTTTCAACTTCCTGCGCACTACAATAAATCATAAGAAACAAAATAACAAGTTTTTTTAACATCAAAATCTAGATTACGAACATGAAATATTTCAACAATATATAATTATTATATAACACAATAAAATATTTAAACAGTGAAATAATCACATCAAGTTATTATAATGAGGTGTCATAGACTGCTTTTATATAATAACATGATATTATTCAAATATATTTATACAATAAATAAACAATAACACAATAAAATTATATAATTAGTGTAATAATATAATCACATCACGTTATTATAATGAGGTATCATAGAATCTTTTTATATAATAACATGATATTATATATTAAATATATACACAATAAAAATAAATAAACAGTAAAATAAATATTCTTACTTTTGCATATTGTTATCTTTTTCTTGTGTTTTGGAGTTTGAAAAAATATTGAGAACCGAACATTCGAGTATCGTGCTGAAAACGTGTTAAAAGTAAAAATTTACGGTAAAAAAGTAAAAAATCTCGAACTCATAAAATATATTAAACTACACACTTTATAAAATTTTGTCTACTCGATTGTGTTCTTTACAAATTGAGAGACCTATTTATAGAATTTCTTTGGAAATAATCCAAAAATAAATACATCATTACATACATCATCACACGCTAATTTTCAATATTTACAATTATTATTTTCAACATTCAATAATTTCAACTCTTTATTTTCAACAAATATGTCTAATTATTCATTTTCAAATATATATGATCTCTCTCTCTCTCACACACATGCGCACACACACACACACATATACATAATAACATGAATTTTAGAACAAGTTAAAAATTACATAACTAATAGGATATCACAAATTTAATATTCCACTTATTCATTCTCCTAATTTTCAACAACTTGTTCATCATCCGATACAAACTCAATATCATCATTGTAATCATCATCTTCTTTTTCCGATGAAAAATTGTCCTCATGAAGTTCTCTTACTTCGCAGACAAAGATGGAGTTTGATGTGTTGTGTCAAACTAAAAATTGCATTTCATGTTGGAATTTAGTTTAGGACCAATACAAAATTATCTCAGTTTTTTATTTGGTTTCTAATCTAAATTAAAAGTTCAAAAAACTTTTTTTAAAAAAAAAATACAAATAAAACTTAAAGCTCTAATCGCCTGTGGCGCCTAGAACTCATAGGCAAAGACGAAACAACTGTGGGGCAAAGATGGTCTATTGCCCATCAGAGTTATTCCACAATCATAAAAATGATTAAAATTGTTAGATTAAAGCATAAATTAAGATCAACAAATAAATAGTGTATCTCATGTGATATGGTGTCAGATATTTATGATCCATATTTGGAGTGAAAAATAATTTTTTCAGCATAAAAAACAATATTTTTTCATGAATCAGTCGGGTTAGAGATTCGTGACATAAAATTGAAATGTGAAAGTGTCTTATAAGAGTTATTGTGACAAGCAAAAATGTATCCCTTCAATTAAATAAACTTTGAATGGAGAAGAGAGTAATTATTATATGCAATATATTTTAAACTTGAATGAAAAAAGAACTTTATTTTAAATTTTTATTGCGAACGTATAAATTAATTTAGAATTCGGATATTAATTTTAAAATAATAGTGTAGAATTTCGATAAAATAATTATAAAAGAAAATTACAGAGATACACATATGTACTTTTAGATGTTAAGAAATGCACTCGAAAAAAAAATTATCCACATATTAAAAATTGGGAAAATTGGTTTTAAATCCTCAAACCCAAACTTAAATTTATCTTAACTCCTTACACCTCAAAAACTTTGCTCAAACTCCCAAAACATTTTAAAGTTGACAAAAATACCCTTACATATTTAATGATTGATTTTCCCTTGGAGAAATGATATCAGAGCCTAGGTAAAATTATTTCAAACATATAAATTTATTATTACAGTGTAATTAAATGTTTGAGGAGGAGAATTTTCTCAAATTACATGAATCCGAACCTAGGTTCGAGATTAATTCTTTACATGAACCATTCCAAAAATTTGGAATACTGGCAACCAGAAGATATAACCAAGGTTAGATATCAAGAAGGAACTTATCAGAGCCCTAAGGTAAACTTATGATTCAAAATAACAGGTTCTTAGAAATAGTACCGGATTCCTCTAAACTCTCAGGAGATCTTAGAGAAATTCAAAAGACGGTACAAAATTATGGAAATATGCTATATATTATGTACCACAGAATGTAGAGAAAATCCTTGAATACCAGGAAGAAATTTTTGGAATATTAAAGGATATTCGAACAAGAATTCAGAACCTAGAACAACAACCAAGTTCTAGTATTATTGGACTTCAGAAGGAAGGTTACCACCATCTTTTGGTACTGAACCTTTATTACATCAAAGAGGGAAGTCCAAGGTGATGCCAAAACCTTTAACTGAAGAAGAAAAGATGATTAATCTAATCAAAACAGTCTCAGAAAAGAAATTAATCTTATGAAAACTTTAGAAAACATTGGTCTAGAGGATCTACAAGAGCTTGCAGAATCTTTTGCAAGTCTCAAGGTTTTAGATCTGAAGATGAACACGACTGGGGATGAACAACCTACTATAACCTGGTCATCTTCACAGGAACCACTAAGAGAAAGTGTGGGATATCAGAATATAAATATGAAAGAATCCCAACCAGACTTTTACATTGAGAATCACACCCAGCAGGAACAAGGTTAAGGAAGAATCAAATTTCTTTGCGTCAAACCCTTTATGGGAAATCTGTTTTAGAATATATACATATTTATGGGGTTATGCTCAATATAGATGTATTAGATTTCAAGAACAGAGAAGATCTCAAAAACGATTGGACATCTGCTATGACAATCGCAGCAGGAACACATGATCTCAATAGAGAAGGATTCATTAAACTTCTGGAAATGAGTCTTATGGGATCTGTGAAGATTGCTTGAGACATGACTTCGGTAGCAACCAAAGAGTCAGTCCTAGCTGTAGAATCTCTTAGCAAGATAGCCGGAAGAATGGCTACCCTGTTTAAAGCAAAACTTATAGGGGTAGACTATTTTAACAGTCAAGATACATAGAAGAAAAAAAGGAAATATACTCAAGCTATGTGTAGTCTTGAATTACATGATATATGTTTAGTGAATAAATATATTATGTTATTCAGGAGTCGAAGAAGATATAGCAATGCAGCTCTTCTTCGCTAAGATGCCAAGTCTGTGGAGAGAAATGCTAATCAGAGAATATGTCCATGGAAATCCAGATACATTGGGGCGAAGAGCCTCTTTCTTTAAAGAAAAATTGACAGAATGGTGTCATTTGGCAGCATTACAAAAGAATTACAAACGTTTAAGGGGTATAATAAACGCACACCTTTGTGTTGTAAAGAAAATGATCTTCCAACAATTATTGAAAGTAAACCACAAAAGCATTAAAGGAAAAGTTTTAGGACTCATCCTTATGCAAGAAGTGGAAGAAATTCTTGGAAACCAAGAACAGTTTGGTCTAGAAAAAAAAACCAGATCTTATAAATCTGGGCAAAGAAGTGGACCATCAAGAAGTAGGATATTCTCCCAAGCATCGAGTACATCTCGAAGCACATGAAGAACACCTACGAAGAAAACTTTCAGAAGAGCTCATACTAGAGCTAATGAAAGTTTTAAGGATTGTAATTGCTGGACATGTGGAGCAAGAGGTCATATCTCGACTAACTGTCCAGAAAATGAGAAGAGAGGTATTAAATGTTTCGATCCAACCCCGGATATTGAAGAAGCAGTTTATTACCAAGATCTCATTCAGGTATACCGATTTGAATACATTGTCTCAGATGAAAGTATATATGAAGAAGAAGAAGTCTTAAGTCAGGAAGAATATGATGGAACAGAATCAGAATCTGACTGAGGACGAGGTGTTTCGACACGAAACACATGAGGATTTGTCTGGATTCTTTAGCCAGACAAAAATATCTCATAATATGGTCCAAAGAATTATGAGAGAGAATCCTAGTCTACAGAGATATCAAGGATTCTCTGTAAGATAGGTAGAAAAGTTCTTAGGAAATCTTGGCCTAAGAAACAGAAAACATCATCTAATCTATAAAGTTTCCACAAGGGAAATGACAATCCCAATGGAACTTAAAAAAATAGAATGTAAATGCAATTAATTTCTTTTGAATAAATTAAGGAGGAATTACAAAAAATCAAGATAGAAGTAGCAAGGACTATGTCTTGGATCCATATCGGAGCAATCCAGATCATGATAAAAGCTACTTTCAACGAAGGAATAGATTCACCCATTGATATTGCTATATGTGACAAACGAATGGGGAATCTACAAGATTCAGTACTGGGAACCATCTCAGGAAATCTCTGCGCAAGAAAAATTGTAGGAGTAATCTATCCGAGAATAGCATACAACCTGGCAGATCGAGATTTTAGCCGAGCCTTGACATTGCACCAAAACTTCAAGGAAAAAAGGCTAATGAAAGAAGGTAATAGACCATATTCTATTACCTATAAAATTTCATATGCTCTATCAATACACATCATTCAGAATTGTTTACTAGAAATGAGTTTATTGAAATACCTGAAATATTTGGAAAAGGTGCTTATTCAATTTATCCAGAAAGAGTTGAGTTTTCTTTAATACAGGAAACAAATATCCAAATACAAGACAAACCGATTCTACAGAGGAATCAAAGTATTAGATTGAATTCAAGAAGACTGTCATTTCAGGGAGATAGAATTACAAGTTACAGGTGGGGAAAAACACCTGTCCAAGAAACCCAACAAGAGCTAAAATTAAGGAAGGCATGCAGAACAGCCATGCAGATATTGCAGTGAACTCTTCTCAGATGCAGAAGCAATAAGATGACATATCAACGGAAAAGAATTTTATGAAGTAAAAAGAGCTTTTGAAAAATGGTCATTATTTTTACTTGAAAAAAAATTTATTTTAAAAGCTGATAATACACAGGTGAAAGCTTTCTTAAGGAATATAATTGAATCTAAACCTGAGAAGGCCAAATTATTAAGATGGCAAGCACTATGTCAGAATTATATTTTTGATATTGTGATAATTAAATCTCATGAAAATATTCTTGCAGATTTTCTAAAAATAGATGGAAAGCGGTGATATCGATGTCATCATCAAGGTGCAGATACATTTGAGGGAACACTTTGAAATGTTTCAAACCGAGTTGAACAAGCTGGCCTTAAAAGCAGAATTTGCGGGAAGGCTAGAACAAGCCGATAAGAGAATTGTCTCTGATCGAATCACAGGTTGTTTACAGGCTTATACACAGTTATGGTGTGTAATACGAAGGCCTCTCCTCCAAGGCATTGAGAAGCCACTGGTTTCCAAAATGGAGAGTTTTTGGTTACAGGACTCTATACCTGGAACAAGTGATTCAAATACCCCTAGCACAAGTGTTAAGTCGGGATCATATCCAGATGAGTCGGCTGAAACAAAAATTGAGACTCTAGATCTTTATCCCGAATCCTCAAGTCAACCTTTCACCTCGAGGATTGAAGAAGGAAATATCAACCTTAGACCTAATACAGACAAGGGTAAATCTAAGGTTGATACTAATGAAGCTACAATTTCTCTATTTCAGATTTACCAACAAAATTGGGAGAAATTAAAAACAAGAGTTGGCATTAACCAAGCTACTAACAGGGTTGATGTTTCAGGAAACTATCCTAGGTTATGGATGAAACCAAATTCATATCCAAAGGAGGTCAAAGTTTGGTATGAATTCGGGGCTCTTGCCTCAGTTTATACCACATCGCCAAGCTTCCCAGAAATTTCAGGACTACCTATATAGATTCAGGAAGCTGTTCATGAAACTTGGATGAATAACAATTATTTGTCCAGAGGAGATATTCTGGAGTTATACTTTTTTAGTACAACCCCAGAACCAGCAGGAAAAGGCTCACACGAAGCCTTTCATTTCATCAAGTTAAGAAGGTCAGATACAAATGTCCAGAAATTTATCAAGGATCCTCCGGCAGAAGAAACACCCCTTGTTGCTTCAATAACTGAAGACGACATTTCCACCAGAAGAGTAAGGGGTCTATGTGTCTGTCTTATTGAGATAGACAAAGTCAAGTTCCCGTTTAAGTTTTATCATAATTCGGTAAATGGATCATTCTTGTTAAATACTATTACTAGAAAAACCACAAGTTTTGCAGAAGATCTATTCGAAAAGAAAAGAAATCTTCTGTGGAATAGCAAGCTGCCAGGGAGTAAAGAAACTCGTCGAAAATTCTGCAATATGGCTCATGTCGGAAGATGGTTGGAACAGATCTGTCCAGAATGCCCAAACCAAAAAGAACCAGAATTTGGCAAAGGCTTCAGACCTCGGTTAGACAAGAAGCATCTTGCTGAAACAGGACCAGGTGGTGAAGGACCACAATCACGTTTTCCTCGGGAAGATAAAAAATTTAATATTCCTCGACAAAAATAAGTTGACATGTGAACCTAATCACCTTTCTTGGGGAATAACAAAAGTAAAAGATTCTCCGACAAGAGATAGTGGACATGTGAATAATAACCCACTAAATGTACAGGAAAACTGACTCAATTTCACCTATAAAAACGGACAAATGAGAACCAGTAAAAATACACAAGGAAAAGTCGAAACCTAAAGAAAATTTATTTTACATATCTGAAGGTTTCTAAAAGACGCATCAAAGAAAAAAGAAAGAAGTTCGAAAATCTTAGAGATCTATACCAACTTCTGAAAGATGCAGGGAAAGAAATTTCAGCTGATATAATCCAGACGCATATTGTTGGAGCATTTTATGTTTGCAATCTTTACTTGATTTTGATGTTAACAAAACTTATTATTGTGTTTCTAATAATATTTCAGAAGTTCAGTTCGGATCAATCAGTTGCGGAACACGACAGTCAACATTATTGGAATCCAACTGTGCGCAAAGGTACATAAGCTTTTGTCCAGTCAAAGGACAATAATGGACCGTGCAACAAAGCTTAAAGACAAATTGTTCCAGAAGAGATGTCGGAAAAAGACGAGACACAAACTCCAAGGAACACATTCTAGCTGCAACGATCACATGTGCTGAGTCTTGGTATACGGTCATATTGCTGCTATAAATACAGGCCAAGATCATCAGCAAATATGACAACACAAAGAGTGTGGAAAAATAATAAGGGCACGCTTATTATTCATCATCTTTCAAGAAGCATTACGCCCAGTTGCGAGGGAACACTTCAAGATATATCAACTTAGTATGGAAGCTATTTTCCCTCAGTGTGTGAGAACACCTTTCTAGTATATTAATTGTTCAGTTCTCACACACATGCACACACACCACCACTCAAATACAGTCTTGCACAAAGACAATAAACTTGTGTATGTAGTCTTTGACACACATATGTTAAACATGTATTGGCTGGAAGGTGCTGCCTTCAGTCTAGACTAGGAGTTCAGTTAGGCAGTAGTGTAAGTCCTATGCTGTGTAGGATTTGAAATATCAATTGTATAAATGTAAGTCTTCTAGTGGATCTTATCCGAGGAGATAGAAGTAATGACGTAGGAGCAGTTGAAGTATCCGAACATCCATAAACATATCTTGTGTATTTAACTGATCAACTGTTGTTTTCAAACTAATTGGATTAGCAAGAGCATCAGTTCAGTTGTCACCATAACTGAATCGGTGAATACAAAAACTAATCTACCCCTTTTCAGTTATTCAGTTGCACAATATATAAAATATATCAGCATTTCATAACGAAGGATTACTTCGAGTGTTTTCGGCTTGGTTTTTAACCAAACTCGATCTAATTCATCGGTGTAAACATTCTTAGAACACGAGCTATTGCAGTTCTTTGAGAATATTGTGTTTAAAGCACCTTTGGTGCCCAATACATGTTCCTTCACATATATATTATTTCTGCCAAGAATTAAAAGCTGAAGAACAAGTTATTTCTAGATAAATGATCTAGAAAAAGACATATCAAGAAAAAAGTGGGGGGACCATACAACCACCTACTCAACCCACTCAAGAAATAATGCCAAACACAGCTGAAAGGCATTTAAGAAAAAAATATGACAGAATTGAAGTCCGAGATTCAAATCCGGAAAGGCTTCTATAAATAAGTAGGCAGAAGGAAGATGAAGACATCACTCAACCTCTTCGTTTTTCTTCGAAATAATTTGTAATATTTTCTCTTTCAAGTTTATGTGTGCTGTAAGTTCAGCTACTATTAGTAGCTAAACAAGTTTCTCCTCCTCTACAGAGGGTTACTATGTAATAATAATTTGTTATATTTGAATAAAAGAACCAAAGATTTTGTCCCGCTCATGTATTAGTTTCAAATTGAACTACTTTACTCTACACCTTGAGGTAGAAAACGAAACAGGATTGTGCTACGTGCTGTTGAAGGAATCTGCTTCAGAAACCATCGGTTGCGATTGTGTGGTTGGACTGTGAGGAGAAATTCGTAAAACTCGATGGATATAACCCGACGGCACTCTGGTCAAAAAAGTAAACTTTTTAATTTATTATACGGAAGCATGATGGACCTTTTATAAAAAAAAAATCGATCATTTGACCATGGTATATAGGCTGGAAACCTTGCGTAGCTGTATGTTTTGGGGCTATATGCCTTTAAGAACAGGCTCGATAGGTATAACAATGTCACGTACCAAATGCATAGAAGTAAGGATGTTTTTGAAAATTTTAGAAAAATGGGTAGTTTAAACAAAGAAATAAGGGAAAGGAGAGTCACGAGGAGAAAGTTGAGTATGATAATAGGGAGTGAATACAAATTTGCCATTAAAAATTTCTAGTTACATCCCTATGCATAGATCTATTAGTCGGCGCCTAGGCATCCTTGCCACTTAGGCTAGCTGACTAACTCTTTTTCGATGTGGTCGGCTTACGCCTAGCACATAGGTTGAATTTTAGAACACTGAAATACATTATATCACAACTCATAACTAGGGTATGACCAAATTACACAAAATTAATATTACTATTATACATTTCATCAATTAATAAATTAAAAAAATAAGAATTATTTAATTAATTAACAGACTAAAAATGCAGTAGTACTTTCAGAATTTAAAAGTTAATAAAATAAAATAAATATTAATTTACATGCATGCATATGATCAGCAATATTTCTATTGTGTGGCACTGCTGATGTATATTTTTTCAATTGAATTGTACTATTTATTTTACGCGCACTATTTAATCAATTAGCAAAAATGATCGCAGATCTTAATGTTCTTTCTGATCTCGGAAATATGCATGTGTAAGTAATTAGGCAAATAACAACAACAATAATACTAATTAATCTCTTTAATAATTATTTTTTTTAGGAAATTTAATAACTATTTCCACTAGGTTTTATAAGGTGAATTTCTAATTTTTTTTTAAAAAAACTTTTATTTTTAATTAAATGATAGTTTATTTTATGTATATCTTACCCAAAAAAAGAAAAAAATTACTTTGAAAAATATTTGAGAAAACCACATACCAAATCCTTAATTGAAAATATTTTTGATTAATTAACTAACTATTTTTTAATGCTATTACTACTCCAGAATATGCATGTCATATTTTTTTTAACGTTAAACTTGTAACCTTTATTCAAAGTAAATTATATCGTTCATTATAAGATTACCCCAACCAAGACGAAAAATTTTCAAGCACCCAATAAAATGATGCGGAGAAGAACAAGAAAATTTTGCTTAAAAAAAATCATTCTTCGTGCATGTAGAAGGATGTTATATCTAAGTCGATTATTAAATATGACACGTCTCATGTACATTAACTCCTGTCTATTTTTTTTCCCTATTATCTACTCTATCTATTTTTACTAATAATTAAATATGATATTGGTTTATATATTATAATATATATAAATACTACTATTGGTGACGTGCTTTAATGTGCGTTGTCGATGCTTCGCCTTGAAAAGTTTTTTTTTTTCTTGTAGTGCATGTATTCTTGCATGAGCATTTTTTGTTTCTTTGTGACTTTTTTCCCCTTTAACTCAACCTCAATAACTCAATTACACCTCGTTGATTCGACAAGAACATTACGTATAATTGTTCTACACTACCTTTTTTTCTTAAACGGCTATATTTGATTATCACTAGGAGCATCTTTTAACTTGTGAGATAAAGTATATATGATATAAAAATACTAAATGATCAGCATTAATGGATAACATTAATTTAATTTGTCAGTTGATATGTTTTCTGTTTTAATCATGTAACTTGTCGATATTTAGTTTTCATCCAGTAAGTTGAGGTTTTTTTTTTTGTTTTGATCTCATTTTTTTTACCCGAGAAGCCACAAAACAAATAGAATATTGCATATTTGGCATGAATGCTCTCTTATGTAACTCATATAGCTAGAATAAATATATATTACACATATTAAAATAAATTTAAGCGAAAACAAAGTGGAACAATAAAACAAAAAGACATCAAATATTTCAAAATATGAGGAAAAAAACTTGTCCTTGATATTTATTTTTGCTTAAATAGTTTTTAATATTTATAATATAAATTTTATTCTCGTCACATTAGTCATATAAGACATTGGTCCGAATAAGTAATATTTGATAAATTTATTATATATATTAAAATGTTTAGAAAGGGACAGAGAAATAGGGGGAAGGGGAGGTGGTGGGAAGTGTGAGTGTGTTGGAGAAATCGTCGGAGAGCACCCGTGCGTGCCTCCTCGGAAAGAATTACCATCTTCATTTTATATCCTCCATGAGATAAGTTAAAAATTCATTATTAATAAATAAACATGTATCTACGCTATCTATATTATATGGAATCAATATTATTTAAGCTGTCTGTTCTTGCTATATTAAAATACGTACGTACCAAACATTTGTGGGACAAAATACATTATATATATATCGACTAAAAAAGGCCGTAAAATCGATAAATACGTAGAAAAATATGAATGCATAATTCATATTTCTTTGATTTATGATTGTATCAATGCGATATACAGATTGTTAAAGTGAAGCCATACTTAAATCTCTTTGGTTTTGATGCAAGATCGAGAGTCCCGCTAACTCGAAGACAGCATAGCATGCAGCTACTTGGGATTCAAACCCTCTTGCTTTGACTTGGACCACCACCCATACGCATATATACCTAATTAATTATTATGTATATTCAATTCAACTCATCTAATTTATAACTTTTTTTTATTAAATATATTATATATTATATATATATAATATATANACAAAATGAGAGGTAGCTAACCAACTTCTAGGAGAGACATAATTCACTGCATTAATCTCGGTAGCTACACCACCCACAGAATTTAAAGAACATAAGGGAGCATGAGTCATATATTCTGCGGAACGCCGTTCTTGCCAAGGTTGTATGTCTTTTTTCAACCTACTCAAGTCCAATCCATTTGGACCTCTTAGAGGTTCTAACCAAGGAGCACGCAGATCCCAAAAACGAAGATGGCGTTTAATTAACGTATGCATGTCTTATCCACCCCGATCGTAATTATTGTATATAATATACATGATGTATATGAATAACACATCATCTTATCTAACACGAAAAAAAAAATATTATGATATAGTATCAAGTAAAAAATTGAGTGAAAAATGTTGGCATATGGTGATAATATTATTGTTATTTTATATATACTAAATAATATTCTAAAATTATATTTCAGGTAGTCACCCCATCTTTCAGCATACAATTTTGGTTTATATAATTTTTTTTCAAAAAAAACGAAACCAGGGCTATGTTCCCCCGATCGAGATAAGGTTGATCCTATCACTCAAGCTGGCCATCAAGGTTTCGGGCATGGTTTTGCCCGTATGCTCACTTCACGATTAGGTTTTCATGTGTGTATAATTATCTGTAACGTTGTGTAACTTGGGACTTAATTGTAACAAATATCTCAATAAGTTTTTTTTTAAAAAAAAAAACTTGATGCATTTCCAAAATAGATTGTTATTAATTAATTGACAACAAAGTTCAACTCAAGTCGACATGGACCTCTACCATATTATTGGCCTCAGATTCAGTGAGGCCATTTTACCCAGCTCTTGCGTTTATCACACGCAGGTGCACATACTTAGACAAACTTTGGAACATTATCGAAGAAAGTAACCTAAAACACTCCCCTTTTCATATACGTAAGAAACTCATGAATAAAGTTTGATACCCCAGGAATGGACCCATCAAGATCAGATCCAAATTCCAGGCTCATCCCTAACATAAGTGGAGGGCCCGTGACAAGCCTAGATATTCTCCTATAAATACTAAGTTTGAGCGTACAATTCAGTCATTCACTATATATAATTTTTCAGCAGAACCTTCAGCTGTTCTCAACTTATATCATCAGTCTCTGACTTGACCGTCGCAGAGGCTACGCCGGGACATCCTCCCGACCCCCTTCTAACGGTTTTCTTCGTGATTTCAGGCTCAGGGCAAATTCGAAGCCTGCATCTGGACTAGTGTCACTTGCTGGAATCGGACCCTAAATTTTAAGTGATTATCACTTGGCGCCATCTGTGAGAAATTTGAGTTGAGACGTAGATATGGTAGGCAGGAGAGAGAGAAGAAGAACTAATTCAGCATCATCGCATCCTCAGATAGGACCCGAACAACCTCGTCTTGAGACGAGACATGAACAACCTCGTCATGAGGCAAGAGCTGAACAACCCCGTCACGAGACAAGGGCAGAGCAACCCCGTCTAGGGATGAAAACTTTCTCTACGGGTTTGGGGTCCCACGAGGAAAACCTGAAACGGGGATGGGGATCCCCGATTTTTTCGGGTTTGGGTTTGGGTTCGGGGATTTTTTTAAATCCCCGATGTAGTTCGAGGCGGGTATGAGATTACTATCCCCATCCCCGAACCCGCCCCGAAAATAATATCAATAGTAAAATAATAGTATTAATAATATAATAATAATTTTATTTTTTAAAATATTAATATTAATATTAATATTAATATTACCACTAATAATAATAGATAATAATAAGTTTTGGTTTGAGAAAATCTCCAAATCCGTCATCGTCTTGCCATATAAATATTTTTTTAAACAAAAATGGGGACGAGGATGGGAAGTTGATCCCCGAAGTTTTGGGTTTGGGGATTTCTCGAACCCGAAAATGTGGAGATCGGAGCGGGTATGGGGGTGGGGATGGTATTCGGTGACGGGGATGGGGATGACAAATCCGCCCCTGCCCCACCCCATTGCCATCCCTAACCCCGTCCCAATGAGAATGTGGGGAACTTGACTCTAGAACAGTTGGGCCAATTTATTACCCGGACAGTAGACGAGGCCATGAAGAAGAACCAATAGTCTATGTTTGCTGAAGAACAGGCCACTCGCTAAGAGCCAGAGGAAAATGCTGAGGGCCACGTGAAGAAACACAACCCCTCCCAAGTGGGGAGAATGTTGAGATGGGAGAGATGTGGAAGAAAATACGAATGTTTAGGCAGCAGTTGGGACGCAGTGCGCCGGCACCCAAGAGAGGAAGTCCTTTTTCACTTGCCATTTTGGAAGAAGGGCTTCTTCCAAATTTCCGACAGTCAAACGTGGGAGAAGATGACGGACATACTGACCTAGAAGAATACTTGGGAAATTTGAGAATGCGGCTCTGTTGCATCAGTATCTAGATGGAATCAAGTGCAGGTGTTTCTGAGCACGCTGGTGAGGTCGGCCCAACAACGGTTTAACACCATGCAACCCAACTCCAGACAATCGTTCGATGATTTTTCTACTGCTTTCTTGCACCGATTCGCTAGCAGCAAAAGTCATCAGAAAAATTAACTGAGCCTGTTCATAATGAAACAACAAGAAGCTGAAACTTTACGAGAATTTATCCAGCATTTCAATAGTGCAGCACTGGAGATACCAGCAGCTACCCCCGACATCATGATAAGTGCCTTCACACAAGGACTGAGGGGATGAGAATTTTTAAAATCGCTGGTCAAGAAATCTCCATCGAGCTATGATGATCTGTTAGCTCGGGCGAAAAAATATGTAAATCTAGAGGATGCCCAGCGGCACAAGAGGATGGAGCAGCAGCCTGAGGGAGGAAGAGTTGAGGGAGCGGAGAGAGGAGGAAGGAAGAGGGGTGCATGTCAAAGGGAGGATGACAAAACTAGAGGTAGAAGACAATTTTCATCACATTTTCCTCTGAATAGGAATCGAGATAACGTGATGGAGGTGAGGGAATCAGGGGAGAGAGGGGAGGAGTTGCAGAGGGTGGAGAACAGGGCTAGGTTTCCGCCGCTGGGTAGACAAGAAAGATCCTCATCCGGGAGTCGACCGAGGTCTCGCCAATCCCCTAGGCGGAATCGAGGCCCTCCGTGGATAAATCAGAGGGTCAGGGAGCAGAGAAGGGAAGGTCGAGGTCAAGATGTCCCTCGGGAGCCCGTCGAACCGAGGAGAGGAATGAATGAGGATAACCACTCTACGAGAGGAATGATTCGTATGATCTCAGGGGGTGCTATTGATGGATATCTCGGGAAAGGGTGTTGGAGTCTTGTGCGGAGACCAGAAAGTCGTGCGTTGGTGTTATGAAAGTATAGTGAAGGAAGAGGGAAAGAGAGCGCGTGTGGAGGTCGATATGATTAAAAGGGGAAGAAGCAGGTTGACCGTGGTAAGGAAGGAAGTTCAAGAGGTGATGGATGAAGAACCGGAGATCATAGAATTTGGGCCTGAAAAGAAGACGCTCAGAATAGCCCCTGACCTTGACCCAAGGGTCAGGGAAGAACTTGTTACTTGTTTACAGGCTAATCTCAGCGGGTTCGCTTGGTCGCCCTAGAACTCACAGGGACGACTCCAGATGTTGCAGAGCATTGGTTGAACATCTTGCCTAATGCTCCCCTGTAAAACAGAAAAAAAGACACTTCGAGCCTGAGAAAGATAAAGTTATACGAAAAGAGGTGGGAGAATTGCTTGAGGCTGGCACATTCGAGAAGTGCAATTTCCTACTTGACTATCGAATGTCGTCCTAGTTCCAAAGAGTTCAGGGGAGTGGAAGAGAAAAACTAAATTTTCCTACTAAGGCATCGCCTAGTAGAGGACCAGAGTGGAGAAGAAAAATTAAAATTTCCTACTAAGACATCGCCTAGTAGAAGAGCACAGTGGCGGAGAAAAATTAAATTTTCCTACAAAGACATCGCCTAGTAGAGGAGCAGAGTGGAGGAGAAAAATTAAATTTTCCTACTAGACGAGGAGCAGAGTTGGACTGAAGAAAAATTAAAATTTTCTACTAAGGCATCGCCTAGTAGAGAAGTGGAGTGGAGTAGATAAATTTTTATTTTCCTGCTAAGACATCACCTAGCAAAGGAGTTAGAGGATGCGGGCGTAGAAATTTTTATTTTCCTGCTAAGGCATCGCCTAGCAGAAAAGTTAGAGGATGAGGGCATAAAAACTCAATGTGGCATAAAGCGAGTTTCGTACATATCAAAAGTGCGCAAAAGGAGATGACCAAATATAAGCATCATAAAATCTATAGTCGTATAATAGTACGAGAAATAAAGCAATGCAGTGCGTGACAAATACGGCCCGAAGGCATACATCGTCTGCGTAAATGAGAAAATAGCATAAGTAAAGGAGCACGGTCTAAGGATCAGGAGAGAGACTCGCTACGAAATCCTCGATGTCGATGAAGGCAGTGGGAGCGCCTGGTGGAGGGTAGCCGTGAGCCTTGAAGAGGTCGACTGCACCCTCAAAACCCACCTCCAAGTAATGATAAGTTTTAGGACCACAAATCTCGTTGAATTCTTCAGACTCGAGGAATTCTTTCTTGAATGAGGAGGCTTCTGTAGCATGTTGCACCTTGGCGTCTTTAAGGTCTCTGCGGACTTGTGCCGCTTCAGCTCGGGAATTCTTTAACTCTTCCTTCAGCTTCTGGATCTCTTTCGCTTGATCTAATTCTATCAGTCACTGAAGCTCCTGTTTCTCATTCAGAAGCTCGTCACATCGAACTTGAGACTCCGAAAGCTCCTTAGAATGTGTCACTTTCGCCTCGTCTATGGTGCCTGGAGTTGGTCGCAAAGAGCCTTACCTTCGTGTATATCGTGGCAGGCGCTGGACCTGATAACATTGGCGTGCTCAACCAACTCCCTAAGATACATGATGCCCTGAATAAAGAAGACAAAAGTGAGAGAACGAGAAAAATATCAATCATATATTAAATATCAAGTTAAAGTTTGAAAGGAGAAATATACCTCGGTAAGACTGCTGCATGTCCGGCGGGCTAAATCAGACCATCCCATTGAACTCAAGAAAGTTGCGTCTGCGTGGGAGAGGATCTGAAATAATAGCTTTCGAGCTATGTGAGTAAGGCCTCGGCCCACGGTAACTGACTCCGAGACATACAAAAGATGTATCGCCGGCCCAGAAGGATGCTCATCATCTGATCTAGACACCTCTGGGAAAGAGGCTGATGTGACTGAGATCTCGGAGATTTTGCGCTTCCCGTTTTGTTGGACTGATGAGCTGGAATCAGTAGACGTCTTCTCTTTTCCAGAATGAGGAGGGGAGGAGGCTCGCTTCTGGGTGGAGGAGGATGAGCCTGCCTTCTTCTTCGAAGTGGTGGGTGAGCAAGCAGGTTTCTTCGCAGTTCTAGAACAATTTCCTTTCATCCCTGTCTTGACTGCTAGGACGACTGATTTCTTGGGTGTTGAGGATGAACTCCCAGCTTTCTTCTTCACAGCCTCACGGAGCAATACGACATTCACGAATCTAGTACATGCGAACAAAAACAATGAACCAGATGAGAATGTTATCCAAAGGACATAATAACTGAAAACGAAACAAGAAGTGTGAAAAGATGAGAACATCTATCAGTATTCTCTTTCAACTTAATTTTTGCTGGACTTAACCCCGCATGGCACAGGAGATCTTCATATAAGAGTTGGGGAATACTAAAGCATCTATCTCCTAGTACGCTCATTATGTACAGATTGGTCTTATCTTTCTTGTAACCCTTGGAAAGCTTAGGCTTGATGAAAGTAGGGTACCAATCCGTGGAACAAGTCAACTCTTTGGGGGGCTGAATAAAGAAGAAGTATTTTTTCCAGTCCTTCACATGACTAGGGGCCTGTCAAAAAGCTTATGGCTAAACCGAGAGGTCACGTAGAAAGGTCCTTCTTTCGACTTGGTTAAGACCAGGAAGTAGGTAAAAATAATGCAATTTAAGGAAAGGTCTAAGGCCCGAAATAACATAATGAAACAGTATATCGAGCGAAAAGCATTGGGAGTGAGCAGACCTAAATGCGCCTGATAATAATTACTCAACTCCTTGAGAAAGTCACATAGGGGAAAGCGAAGACCTGCATCGAAATGGTGCTGAAAGAAAGTATAGCAACATTTGGGAGCTAAATAGGGTCGGTCCTCGGGGGTAGGAATGTTGATTTGGTGAGATGAATGAATATGCCACAAAGCCCTAAGTTTTGACTCGTTTGTAGGGGGTGTGGGACGATAATTGGCCGTACCAGAGGTTATCAACACTAGAGATATTCATATATTGGGTCAAATGAAGAATTTCCTTACCAAGACGGCTATGGGTGATGACTTCCTCCTCATGGGAATCAAGGGTAAATTCAGGATCTTCTAAGGAAGTCATACTATCGCTAGACTCGCTAGATATCTCGGAATCACTCGAAGAACTAAACTCGAAATTAGAAGAAGACATAAATGTTAAGGATAATCAAACAAATAGGGGAGCAAACTAACCCAGAGGAAGCGTGAAGAAATAGTCGAGGGAAAAGACTAAGGGAACAAGCAGGTGGTGGGTGGAGCGACCTGGTGGAGCGGCAGTCGAGCGTGTGAGCACTCGGATAGGGCTGGCGAGGCTATGTGTTGCGGAAGTGGGCGAGGTTATGTGTGTGGCGCGTTGGGCGAGGCGAGGCAGGGTAGGCGAGGGCGAGGTTCGGTGAGGGCGATGCGAGGGCTCGGGTGAAGGGGCGAGACTGCTACGGTAGAGGCTATTGCAGGACGGTGAGTGGCTAGAGGCGAGTGCGATGCGAGGGCTTGGGTGAAGGGGCGAGACGGCTGCGGGAGAGGCTATTGGCGAGACGGTGTGTGGCTGGAGGCGAAGGCGAGGGTTGGTGGAGAGGCGAGGCGAGTGTGAGGATTGGCGAGGGTGGGTGGCGAGGCAAAAAGGTGTAGGCGAGGGAGCGGGGCGAGCTATCGAAGGGCGTGGGCGAGATCACATGGGCAGGGGCTGGTGCGTGGACTTGGCGAGGGTAAGAAGGGCTGCGACTGGGCGTGGGCGAGACGACTTCAGGGTGGGCAAGGGACAAGGTTGGCTACAAGAAGATGGAGAGACTATGTGTGGGCGAGTGCGAGGGCGGGGAGTAAGCGCGCAGTAAGGGCGAGCAAGCGCGCAGTAAGGGCGAGCGTGCATGACTGTGTGTGGGCGGGGGCTGATCGATGGGGTAGCTGTGGGGCTAGGCTAGGTGCGAGACGATGATGGGCAAGGGACGAGGGCTGCTGGCGTGAGACGGGGCGAGGCTGTGAGCGAGGGTGCGAGGAGATGAGCCCGCGAGTAGGTGGGAGCGTTCGGGTTCCAGGTGAGGGAGAGCTGGTGAATGAATTGCAGAGGAACTTTTGTGTGGGATAAGTGAGAATAAAGTGAGGAGGAGACCTATATTTATAGAGGAAGTCCTTACCAAATCTTTCCCTTCAAAACAGGATTGCGATTTGATATGTTTCCAAACTTGTGGAGACTAATGAGCAGCAAAGGAAAAATGCACAACTCACGCCTTGTAAACCGAGGACAACAAAATTAATCGAACTTCGAATCTACGATTCAGTTCGACTTGGGAGGGGGAGATTTGTGATACCCCAGGAATGGACCTATCAAGTGTTAGAGTAGGTGCCCGTCGAGCCAAGTGTTGGCCGAGTGTTCACAATGAAACTTTATGTATAAAAATATTTATTTTAATAATATTTGAAATTATTGTTTTGGCACATCTTTATCTGTATACCTATGCTAGTTGCATAGATAAAGTCCTTGAATATACAAATAGTAGAAAGAATATGATATGCTCATATGATGAGTATCATGAAACTCATATTTGGAATACTGTATTTTCTAAACAGGTCCTAGTCGATTCAACCGCCACTAAGAAGGATATAGACCGCTCGAGTTTGAGACTAGTATCTGCGATGTGAGTACCATGTTTCATTGGTAGGGGACATTGTGATGTCCGAGCATGCAGATAGGTGCTCCTGGTAGAGTGCACTGAACAACCCTCCATATAGTACTTTCCAAGTGGTTCTCACTTATCGAGTGGAAACGTCCAAGTTTATGGTTGTACACCATTAGTCCTTATGACCCGGGACAACATTGAGACTCTATATGCTAGCGTTGCACTTTGACTTGTTTACTGACTCTTATGGGGTCATCAGGTGGCAAGGTTGGGTGTTCTGTCGAAACATATAGGAGTCGATGCATTGTATTCGGTGATTTACCGCTTACCTTTGGGTATGGATATCCTATGTGTATGTAGTATGAAATCTCTTATAAGAGTATTGGTGGTAATTATGAAAGGGGTTTCATATATTACACCATCGATGCAACTACGACATGAAACATAATATCGATTCTTTGACAGCTCTCAATATACCAATAGTTGTCGAATCGGTCGGGATATGAGATAAATGTACCGTACTGTACGCTAACCATAATAGAATGGTTCTCGCAGGCACTATCATTTGATACCTAGGGAATAATGTAAGCGATGTTGCTAGGCGTTTAACATGATTGGTTGGGTACTATCAGACTTGAGTTCTAACGTTCTTATTATCAAGTAGTTGATAAGTAAGAATGGAGCAATTGGGGTATGCTCATATAAGGACATGTTTAGTCACGAATCACATTGAGATGTGAACCTACATCTAGTTGTATCATTGAATCATTGAGGGCCACACAAGTGCTAACTTTCTAGATCCCGTTGAGAAGTAAAAATAGTCCAATGTGTTGAACAGCTTATAAAGGAGTTTATAAGCGTAAAAAAATAGAAGTACGACTTCTATAAGGGGAATGTAACTTTTAATTTGTGAAAGTGTTCCTAAATTAAAAGTTGACCAAATAAATAAAGTATTTGAAAATTGTGATTTTCATAAACATTATTATGGACTAAATTAAATTAATTCAAGTGTTGAATTAATTGAACACTAGTGGGCCTAGTAGATTCCAAATAATTAAATTAATTCAAGTGTTGAATTAATTAAACAATATTTGGTCTTGTAGAGCCCAATAGAAAAACAATTGTTCAACTAGTGGGCTTGAGTAAAATCAAGTAAGGATTAATTGGCCTCAAATTTGTTTGAGACAATTAAATTAAAGTCCATGGGCTTTGTAATTGTTATAAACCCAAATAGAATGCTTGCATGGAAGGTGAAAGGTTGGAGGCTGCTTTTTCAATATCCAAGGCATGACATGCACATGCTTACTATCACTTTTTCAAGTACCAATAAAAGTCTCCCTTCTCTCCTCCTTGCAACCACTTGGACTAAATTTTTATTCAAAAATTCTCTCATTTCGCTTCTTCAATTTGTTGATGAAAGCACATGATTCTCAAAGAAAAATGCCTTACATTTTATAGATCAATTGTAAGGTGAATTTAGCTTGTTGGTGGTGAGCTTGATTTTGAGCAAGGAGTGCTCAAGGAGAAGCTTGCAGATTGTCATCCCTTCAAGAGCTTAGTTGTTTGACAACTAAATTGGAGCAAACATCAATCCTTGTGATTGATAGGTAATTTTCAAAAACACCCTATGTATGACATTTGTGTGTTTTATTGTATTTGCTACACACTATAGTTTAGGGTGCTTGATTTTCTTGTATGAAAAATAATTTTGAAACTTCCGTTGCTCAAGCAAGCACCTTAATCGATCCCCTTTCATCAAGATCAGGCCCGAACTCCGAGCCCATCCCTAACACAGGTGGAGGGCCCATGACAGGACCAACTATTCTCTTATAAATATCAGGTTTGAGCGTATGATTCATTCATTCACTCACTATATATTATTTTTCAGCACCACCTGTAATGCCCGAGATTTAATTACTGTAATCCGAAGTGGATTAACTAACAGTATTGAGATTGTAGGAGCTCGAGTGGGGTAGCCGGGCGTCGGTGCACCAAAAGACTACTCTTTTGTACAGAACCTGTGGCGCCCGAGCGGTAGAAAATGACCGCCCGAGCGCCAATGCATCACAAAAAAAGAATTCAGACAGAACGTCTGGCGCTCGAGCGGCTGCAAGTTACCGCCCGAACGCCAGAGTAGACCAAATTTAGAGCTCGGACAGAAACTTCCGCGCCCGAGCGGTAGTCTTTGACCGCCCGAGCGCCGACTGAAATTCAAGAAGAATGTGCCACGTATCTCTAGCATGCAACTTGTTATATATATATGTTTCATGCCTTCAGCAATTATCAGAAAAGAAGAAAAACGAGAAAGGGACAGAAGAATGGTGTGAAAAATCCTTACGCCTTTTATTTGAGGAAATTGAAGTTTACGAAGGATCCGTCCGTCAGAATTTTAATCCGACTTCAGTATCGTGTTTCTATCGACGAGAGCTTCAACTAGACGTAAGTTTTATTGAATTTTGATATGGTTTGAAATTATGGTATTGTCAGAATCGGATAGGATTGATATATGATGTTCTTGAGATATTAGACATCGTAGAACCGAGAACAGATTGAAGAACATATTGGTTATACATTTGTTTTGATTTTTCAGAGATGTAATTGAGATTATTCAGATTTCTGAGATTATGGATTATATTGGATATTGGTTATGATTTGTAATTGATATATGTTGTTGTCTGAGTCGACGAGGATATCGATATTGTACCGTTATTCCGTCGATATTGAATTAGATTGAGTATTGATCAGAACAGATCTGAGTGAGTTAAATATTGATATGTTGTGCCTATTCGATAGGTCATTGCAGATTGATACTGACAACTTTGACTTTGAGACTTCGACAGAGCCAGAAACCGACGAAAGAAAGGTATAAATCAATGTTAACCGGGAGATTGACTTAAGTCAGATTGGACTTGAGTTTCCCTAAACTACATACTTGTATGTTATTGTTTTCATACCTTTATATTGTTTGAATGAATATGCTTAGTCTATTGATTTATAGAAAAGTAGAGAATAGCACATAGCTATTGAGTGAGAGTCACTGACAGAGGTGCCAGATTATGACAGAGTAGTCACTGGCCCATTGCACATTGTCAGAATAGGCATTGGCGGATATGCCAAGTCTATGGCGGATATGCCAAGTCTATGGATATTTGATTTATATCGATGTTGTTTAGGAAGGGATCGATTCCTATCGCGGAGATTCGGTATATTGTAATATCCAAGAACCGGGATCCCTAGATAAGAGATGAGTCGAGTCTAAGATGACGAGTCAAAGAATTTTATCTGTATTCACTAATGTGTCATAAATTATGACTTATGTTTTGTGATACATGGTTTATGCTTTTGTATATGATTTTATGCATTGCATGTATACATTGTTTATACTGGGATTATATTTTCACCAGAGTTATCCGGCTGTTGTCGTGTTTGTATATGTGCATGACAACAGGTGGGACATGATCAGGGTCAAGAAGAGGATGAGAGAAAGGACAAGTTAGCGTGGTGATCCGGATCAGAAGTAGTTAGGTTTCAACACTTGATATATAGTAGTTGAACCCTAGTTTCGTTTGTTGTATGCTGTACAACACTTGTACTGTTATACTGATATGTATATTAGAATGATTCCATTACATTCCGCATTTTTAAAAAAAATTTTAGACCCTGGTTATCTTAATTGATTGGATTATCCCCAAAGAATGATTAAGAAATGAATTAGCGTCCGGGTCTCCACACCACCCTTAACTACTCTCCACTTATATCCTTAGTTTCTGACTTGAGCGTCGAAGGGGCTACGCCGAGACACCCTCACGGCCTCTTTCTAACGGTTTCCTTTGTGATTTCAGGCTTAGGGCAAATTCGAAGCCTGCATCTAGACTAGTGTCACTTTCTGGAATCAGACCCTAAATGTTAAGTATCACTTGTTTTTCCATTTCGTTTTTTACATTATTATTTATCAAAATTTTCGAATGTGTTTTCATATTTCTGCTTGAAAGCTGAAACAAAAGATACACATTTAAAAACACAGACTAAAACATAATTTTTCAATTTGGACCACGGTGACAAAATACAACAATGCCTTTCATAATAATACCAGAATTTCATTGGGAAACATCAGGCATAAAATTCAACATGCTATCAAGAGTTCTCACTACAAAAAAAATCTTAGACAACAAAAACTTCGGCGTTTTTCCCATCAGCTCTAGAGGTCTTGGACGCTCAAACTTACGAATAACAGAACGATTCCGGTTATTTAACGCAGGGTTATAACCGAGTCGGTGATCATGTTCAACAAAAAAATAAAAATAACTACTTAAAAGAATTTCTAGCATCAACTCGCACGACCAATATACATGTCTAAAGAATCCAAATCATGCACAATAACATGAACTACTCAAAATATAAATAAATCATAGCAATAACAATGTAAATTGGCAATAAAGATAAATTATGTAAACAAGAGGAAAGGGTGTCGAAATAACTATGGCATACCTGGTGGGAGGGATTGCTTCAACTTTTCTGCCTTCTCAGCATCAAACACACAAAGTGTGTAAAGGTACTTGGAGCACCGAACTTTGAATTTTACAGCACCCTTTCTTCTCTTAATTTTAACAGAATAGGCATCCTTCCTTCTTGCAGTGAGAAGGAAATCCTTGATCTCATGGATTTGTTTCGGCTGCAAATTAAAAATAGGAAGACAAGAGTTTTCTTAACATGGATTAACTGAAGTAAGATAGGAGCCATCATAAAACATTATTTATTCTTAAAAAATTATATTTAGAATAAATTAACTAAAAATAGTGTGAAACATATATGCTACAGGCCTAAAGCATACAAAGATAGTTGCGGGGAAGACGAGGCCCAGAAGGGCAGGTTGTCCCCTCAGCCGCTTCTTTTTTAAGTTTTCTTTTAAAACTATTATAAATATCATGTGTAATATGAAGGGGAACTTCAAAAATGATGCAAAAACATGTATTAAAAAAATTTGGAACCAAAGTTAGCTTTATACATTTATCTTTAAACCCTGATGCACTAACAACTAGGGGTGGGCGCGGGTCGGGTTTTCGGAATTTCGGATACCCGAAAAGTCGGGTAGTAACCAACCCGATCATGTCGGGTACCCGAAATTTTCGAGTATTTTTGCCGGGTACCCGAAAAAAAAACATTTTTTAAATTTTTTTTGAAAAAATATATGTATTTTTCACATTTCACAAAAAATCATGTAGTTATATCGAGTTATGCTTAGTCATTATATCATATTATGGCTAGTAAATTAAAAAAACACATGTATTTTTCAGATTTCACAAAAAATCGTGTCATTATATCATTTTACGATTAGTCATTTGTCATTATGTAGGGTTATGACTAGTCACAAAAAAATACATGTATTTTTTAATTGAATAGACGGATAGACCCATAAAAAAGTATAAAAAAAATATTCGGGTACCCGATACCCGATCGAGTATCGGTACAATTACCCGAACCCGAACCCGAACCCGAACTTGATAATGTCGGGTACCCGACGAACCTGATTTTTATAAAAAAATACCCGACTCGATCGAGTCGGATCAGGTACCCGATACCCGAGAATAAATGCCCACCCCTACTAATAACTAAGTTATCCTATATATTTTTTTTTAAATGGCAACCTTCTAAAACCTCTTTTGGAACAAAAGAGATCAATTAAAAGAAAATTTAAGATTATAAGCAGTAAACCGACCTGGTGCAGACAGCAGACATATAAACTGAAACGTCTGCTATTCGTTTCCTTAAAATGTACTAGAAATTTTTTTTCCCAAACCTCACTAAATCGGCCGAGATGCATAATCACATGCATAAAATATTTTGAAACCATTTTAAAATAAAACAATTAACTATATATTTGAGAAATACAGCTCATACTATAATCTCTCAAAAATCACTCAAAAATATAAATAATAAGTCGTAAAAATCTTTAATATAAATCATAATCTTAAATGCGGAAAGCTAGAAGCGTTGGTCCTCGGGTCGTGTGCACTTCAGTCCAGTCAGGTCAACCATCAAGACCTCCCATAACATTAATATCATAAACACCGGCATCAATAACACCTAGTGAGTCTAAAGACTCAACACACCATAGTCTTGATAACAAGTAATACATATAAAATCACATGCAACAGTGAAAAATACTTGTAATTAAAATATCGTTTTCATGAAGATGCATAAACTTTAAACATGAACATTTTCGTCAACATTTTCATGATGCATAACTTAAACCTCAACATTTTTCCTTTTCCTCATTTCATAACATAAATATACTTTTATCATGAACATAATCATTTTTCCTTTTTGTCGAATTCAGATCGTTAATTGTGACTTTTCTCAATCCTCAAAAAGGCGATGGATCCATCTACATGTAACCACAGTACTGGGCGGTGGGGGACATCAGCGACACTCTCACCGGTCAACTGAGCCCTGGCCTATCCTCATCGAATGGAAATACGATTGTCGGGCTCTCTCTGGGGCTTTATCCCATAAATGGGCTCTCTCTGAGGTATTTTCTCTCACGATATCTTCATTCTTATCCTCATATCCTCAATGATGTCAGTGGAAATACGATCGTTGGGCTCCTACTGGGACCATAACCCTCACGATAATCTCCAACATAACATCATTATAGTCACAATTACTTCACTTCCTTCAACGTTTTACATTTCCATCACTTTGATAAAAATCGTGCATAACATATCATTTTTATTTTTGAAACCAAGTATGCAACATGTCTTTTAAATGGCAACCTTAAATCATAAAAATCAATAGACATTTAAAAATCATAACATGTAAAAATTCATAAATATTTGAAATAATCATAATAGCATACAAAACAGCTTTCAGAGCACTGCCATGACGTTTACTAATTTTTAGGTGTAAAAAGACCGTTTTACCCCTGGACATATAATTTTACGTTTTTGACTTTTTCCTAATTTCTTTGACTCTAACATGTCCCAATTAATTATTTAAGCCTACATGAATTTTCTCATATTTTTATTTAGCTTAAATCGACGACTTTTAAATTAATCTTTAAACATAACGTATTAATGCGTTTTAATCCCGAATTAAACCAAAACTTAATACAAAATTCCCAAATTTAAAACTTAGACTTTTAATAATTATTTGAGCTTAAATATAATTTTCCATAATTTTATAAAGCCTAAAAGTAGGCTTTTAAATTAATTCGTTAATTAACGTTTCGTGCGGCGATTAAATCTCGAATAAATCCAAAACTCGTTATTTTGATCCCAAATTTTAAAAATAGCATTTTTATTATTTATTCTACCCTTTTAAGTCATGAGCCACCCCCGTGGACCCATGGATTCAAATTTTGTTCTTAAATTTTTGTTTTTGACCCTTAACCGATCAACCTGAGCCATCTCCCGATTTACTCGAGCCATGCCTAAGCCATCTCAAGCCAAACATTAGCCAATCCACCTAGGGACCCTACGAACCAAGCCCAGCCCGAAAAACCAGCCTTGGCCCGCTCAAAAACCTTCTGGAACTTGACCTCATATTATGTATGTGTTGAGCGTGAGTTACCCTTGAGCAATAAGACTCCCACCTAGTGTAGGACCTTTCCAGCCCTTAACCACTTGACCCCTCATGAACCTAACCTTCCCTGGACCACGCCCAGACCAACCCAAGCCCTTGGACGTGAGCAGCAAACCACTGAAGCTTGACAGAAACCTCTCGCCTAACTTGCTGTCATGAGCTTCTCCCTCACGTTTGTGTTTGGCTCGAGCCATGTCGAGCCACCCTGCACCAACTTATGACCAGCCCCTCTAGGCACCCTCCTAGACCCTTAGAACCCATAGGACTCTGCCCCAAGCTTAAAAACCGAAGCCCCCCACTTCTGCACAAGCATGGCCGAGAAAAACCCACCTCGACTAGGACTCCATGTTTTCTTGCTTAGCCACTTGACCACCGAACCAGACCTTGAACCAGCCCCTTTTGCACCTTCTTAGGACCCTAAGGAGCTAACCTAGCCTAGCCCAAAGCCCCTGGCTGAGCCACAACACCCTGCACAACTTGCTGCACACCAGCGCTAATCTTCCTTGAAACTCACGGGTTGCTAGGACTCCTCCCCAGCCCTCTTGACTCAAGTCCTAGTGTGGGTAGGACTTTTCCCTTGATCCAGGCACTACCCTAGCCCAGCCTTGGTCTGGCCAAGCCAAGCCTTGCACCAAGTCTCCCCCTTAACCAAGCCCTATGATCCCAATCAACCACTTATGGTTTCCAGATTCTGTTGTTCGGTTTTGCAACGTTTTAGTTGTGTTATTTGGACCCTAACTCGTGTAAAAACATGCTTAATCCATACCCTAACCATGGCAGCCTCTTGAACAACATAAAACATGATTTTTGAACCAAAACACAAGAGTTTAGCACATGTTCATGCATAGTTATGAAAATAACAATTTTGTGCCATGTTTTCATTCAAAATATGCTTAGATAATTAATATGGTGTGATGGATGTTTGAAGGGGAGAATAGGGCATGCCTTTGCGTATTGAACGAACGAAAATTCGATGGCGATGCGAAGAACGACGATGCAGAGACTAGGATGAAATTTCCTTCAAAAAGCTGAAGCTATTCTCCTTGGAGAATCACGTGTGTGCTGTGATTTGTGAGGGAAGAGTTTGTAAAATATTGGGGAGGTGGGGCGTGGGTTTATGTTGTGAATTGTGGTGTGTTTTAGCACTTTAAATATAAAAAAAACACAATAACAAAAGCCTTGGCCCATTATCAAGTTAAATAGGACCATTAAGCTCATTAGTGCTTAATTAAAAATATTAAAATAATTTTACTTAAATAAGTTTGTGAATTTATTAGTCGGGTTGCCAAAACGTTTGTATTTTTGTTGAAAAACCAACACCGATAAAAATTACGTTCCGGCGTATAAAATCACTTCAAAACCTCATATTTTTAAAAAATAAGAAAAATCATCACCCTTATTTTAAATAATTAAAAACGATTATTTAATAAAAAAATTTACATTTTTCAGCCCTCGGTCTCCGTTACTCGATCGCAACTCGAATAACCTTTAAAAATATATTTTAATGCAACCATGTAGAAAAATATATTTTAAACATGTAAATATGTACAATATAATCAATTCATGCAATTAAAACATATAATTAAAATACAAAGGAATTTAATAATTTGTATGCATGAGGTTCGCGTGGACCTTAAAATTTTCGTGGCGTTACATAAACATTTCTAGTTTTTTCAAAACTGGAAACTCAATATTTACACGCTACAAAATAATTTTACTGGAAAGTTTATCACGAAAACATTTTGCGATATCACACTTATAAATAAAGCTTCAACTATCCTAAAACAATTTTTAGCTGATAGAATAAGCATATATTGCTTATAAGCAATTTTTCATTGAAAAATCAAGTGCACATAAATTGTTGAGGGTAATATCTATCCTAGTTTTCACACACCACAGAGCTTGCATCTCGGCTCAAGGCTTGGCGTTTTGGCAGAAAACACGCTTTTAGGTTTTGAAGTCTATGAGTCAAACACCACCAACTCCGCCTTTCAAAATTAGATGATAACATGGCTTTGAAGTTGAAATCACAAAATCATAACTTTACAAGAAATCAGTCGCAGAAGATTTTGTTTCCACATCAGTGAAGCCAGCAAATTCATTCAAATATAATCCAACATTAGAGAAACAACGAATTCTCCTGTCACTTTCAAATTTACCACAAAACAAGAGCAGGACCAAATTGAAGAATCGTGTCCTGGGCACCTAAGGCACTTCAAAAACAATATTCTCCATGAGATGCAGTAGCTCGTGTTCTAAGAATGTGTACACCGATGAATTAGATCGAGTTTGGTTTTCAAACCAATCGGAAGGCACTCGAAATAATCATTCGTTAAGGAAACTGATATATTTTATATCATGTGCAACTGAATAACTGAAGATTACATGGGATCAGTTCTGGCATCTATCAGTTCAGTTATGGATAGAACTGAACTGAAATCAGCTGAACTGATCAAATCAGTTAAGAACAAAACGAGCAGTTAAACAGATAAATAACAAAAGATATGTTTATGGATGTTCGGAGACTTCAACTACTCCTACGTCGCCCCTTCTACCTCCTCGGATAGGATCCACTAGAAGACTTTGATTTATACAACTACTTGTACAAACCCACCCAGCTTAGGACTTACAAACTGCCTAACTGAACTCCTAGTCTAGACTGAAGGCATCATCTTCCAGCCAACACTTCTTTAACGTCTACGTGTCAAAGACTACATACACAAGTTTAATGTCTTTGTGCAAGACTGTAATTTGGGTGATGGTGTGTGCGTGTGTGTGAGAACTGATCTCTAAGAACAATACGAAAGTGTTCTCAAACACTGAGGGAAATAAAGCTTCTAATCTAAGCCGATATATCTATGAAGTGTTCCCTCGGCTGGGCAAAATGCTTCTTGAAAGCTGATAAGCAATATGAGTTCCCAACCTCATTTTCTTCCACACTTCTTCTCTTTTTACTATGTGTTGTATCGAGTCTTCACTGATCTTCTATTTATAGGTGAGAAGTCTTGATCTTACAGTGAGACTCAATTATTGTATCTGTTGCATTTGAATTCGTTCCTTGAGATCTACGTTGTACTACCCGAAAACCCTTCTGGAACATTTTGGCTTTGAGCGCTTGAAGCAACGTTCATTATTGTCCTTTGACTGGACAAAAGCTGTTGTACCTTTGCGTACATTGGATTCCATTAAGTAAGCTTGTCGTGATCTGCATCTGATTGCTCCTAACTAATGTTCTGAATTGGTCAGTTGAACTGGCCTTGTTCTGATGAGATGAAATCAGTTGGCTCGTCAGCTGAACTGATTTCATTGATTCAGTCTAACTGGTCAGCTGAGATCTTCATCAGCTGACAGGACTTCTGAAGGTTTTCTGCTGAACTACCTATCAGCTGGACATTCAGTTGAACTATTCTATGATGCATCAGTTGAACTGGTTCAGTTCATGTGATCAGTTGGTTCTTTCAGTTAGCATCATTGACAGCTTTAGTTTTGGCTCGTAACTAATTATTTAAGTTTCAGCTTTTTGAGCACTTAGGTAGAATTATTAATAACAAATCAACAAGTTTTGTTAACATCAAAATCAAGCAAAGATTACGAACATGAAATGTTCCAACACAATTCCTTATCGACAAACTCAACAAAGCATATATTTTGATAGTTTTAGAACATTTCGCATCTAAGTCTCTCCATGTAGAAAATCAAATTTATAAATATCAATTAAACTAAATACATTAGCGGATTAAGGAGTGTAATTAGTAGGGTACCATTGTTTCCGGCGAGAGGTCGACGCAGACAAGAACCCTAAGCCTCCTGCTATTTGATTATATTTTTCTACTTCGAATTCAAGCCGAACCCTCAAAAGTCAAAACCCATACGAATGCCAAGAACTTATGGGTTAATGGTAGAATTCTGAAATTGAGGACCAAATTGGATAATTTTTGAGGAAATTAGGAATTTATCCTGCAATTGTTAAGAAATTTGGGGATTAGTTTAGTAATAAGTGAGAATTGAATGGTTTAAATGATAAGAATTTTCGATAATTTAAGCTTGAAGGAATATTTAGAACCTTGGGATATCTTGGTTATAATGTTATAAAGAATGTTAATCAAGGGTGTTGTAGGATGAATCAATATTAGGCTTGAAAATCTAAGCGTTAGTGGATGCGTTTGAGATTTTAATGTTGAAATGTGATAGGTTGATGAACATCCTGGGTATAATATAAGGAAGGTAATATACGATAAGCGTGGTCATCCATTCTTTTTATATTGAGAATTGTAAGAAAAGTTGAAATTCGAGGTTATAATAACATAACACCAAGTCATCATGGGTCGTTTTAAGTTGCGATTCGCAAACGAGGATTTAGAAAGTAAATTTAATTGGGATCAAGGAGACGTAAGGACATCCTAAAACTTAAGTTTTATCAGAGTGGCGCAGTGGAAGCGTGGATTATTGGGATACTAGAACTAAGTCTAAATTTATTATTACCAAGGATAAGCGAATTTCAAGGACGAAATTCAATTTAAGGGGGGAAGATTGTAACGCTCCGAAAATTTGAAGGCTCACGTAAACCACATGTTAGCAAGTAATTAAATTCCTTATGTGTTTCAATTAATTTTTTTAATTGTATAAATTAATTATGTTGTGCATGTTGACATGTTTAGAATATATTTTTCTACATGGTTTCATTAAAATGTATTTTTAAAGTTTATTCGAGTTGCGATCGAGGAAGGAAGACCGAGGGCTGAAATATGAAAAATATTTTTATTAAATATAGTTTTTAATTATTTAAATTAAGGGTGATGCTTTTTATTATTTTTGAAAATAAGGAGTTTTGAGGTGATTTTATACGTCGGGACGTAAATTTTATCGGTATACGATTTTCAGCAAAAATGGGAACGTTTTGATGTGAGGCCATTTCCATTAGAAAGATAAGACATAAGGCTATAACTTTCTTATTTTGAGTTTTGGTCAATCCATTGGGGAAGACGAGACAAAAGTGGCCTGAAGTGTGTCGTGCGTATCGTCGTTGCTACAATGACACATGTTGGGAGATTGAGCATAACTTTTTCCTCAGACCTCCAAATGACATGAAGCCAATTGGAGATGCAAGACAAGATATAGAGCTACAACTTTCTTGTTGACCACTTTCGCAAATTCTGAAGTTAAAAATGAGTTTTTGGCAGAATATGGAGCGTCCCTGTGCCAGATCCCGCGCGATGGCGCGCCCGGTGCTGAAACTTTGGGTGTTGGGCAGTATGGTGCGCGCCCCTGCGCCAAAACACCCGTCATGGCACCCAGCACTTGTACAAAAAACATGTTTTGAGGTTTGGAGGGTATATAATAGATTGGGGAATGATTTTTGTACCATTTCTTCTCATCCTCATTTCTTTCCATCGGTTTAGAGCTAGGGTTCCTCATTTCTCCTTCAATCCAATTTCTTTCAAGACATTAATCTTTGATTGAAGCCTTAATCTTTGCTTGGAGATTTGAAGTTTTTCTCCTCAAGAGTTTAGAAGCAAGGTAAGAAAGCTTATTTCCTTGAGTTAGTGATTGAAGGGAAAACAATGTGTTGTTTGGTTTGAGTGTTGAGGTAAAGTTGTTAATATAATGATTGATGGTATTATTATTGTATGTACTGGTATTTTGAAAAGAAATGGAATCGAAGACAAGGGAAAAGTAAATGAGCTAACCCTTTAGCACGCATGTCATGTGTTTGATAAAATGATTCAATGAATTTTTTTTATGTCATATTACGGTTAAGAAATTTACGGATATTGAATCGATTCAGTATTGAATTAATTATGAATTTTGTACAGAAATTGCTCTGTTTTGATAGATGATCAAAGTTCTTGAGTTATAGTAGAATTCAGAGGTTCAAGACTTCTCACATACACATTTCGATCTTCTTTTGGTAATATTGAAAGGTATGTTACGGTCGGTAACATACGAGGTAAAAGTATCATTTTTTATTTTAAATTGAAAATTCTATGGCTCGATGAATTAATTGTGATTTGATGATGATTGTGGCCTTGAGATGAGTTTATTATTATATCGAAATGATGATATTGATTTGCATCATTACATTGCATATTGAGCCACTTGTCGATTCAGATTTGATATGGCGGAGGTCGCCTTGATTTATTGATTTTTGGACGTATGGGGCTATAGTTGAGTTGGCATAGTGTATACGGAGGTCGCTGCTATGGCCTGAACACTCTCTATAGGTGCACCATAGTCCTGGGATTGTAGAACACAGCAACCCACCTCGAGCGGATGAGTCGGTGGATGTTGCTGGGAGATTCTCTTTCCTTGGGTACCCTATGACCAGATGATTCACTTGATCTTGAGATTTATTGTTAGCCCACAGCTTCTGATCATGCATTGCATTATATTGCATCTTTATGAATTTCATGTGAACTATTTGTCATTTTAATTCTCATATGTTATTGATTGTATCATACTGGGTTTATACTCACTGGCACGTCGGCTACCTCTTGTTTTCATGTGCTTGACGATAGGTGAGGCGAGGCTTGGAATGCAAGAGTCCAGCTCCAGGCGAGGAGATACGAGTTAGAGTGTTGGGATTACATTGGTTCATTAGTTTATTTTGGCATGTTGAAAATTATATTTCAAACATTTGAGACATTTAAATTATTTTGACGATGTTTATGTGGATTTGTGAATCACAAATTATGTATTTTACTCAATCATTGGTTTGTTACAATTACAATTATTAGTATTAGATATCGGACCTGGGGCCCCACAAATCGTGCGTTAAAAACGCAAAGGAAAGCCATATTCTTCCCTTTACTCATCCATCACACCATAGTTGAAACGTCTGTCCTTTTTAATCCTTAAACGTACTAGATTTTTTTTTTCAAACCTCACATAGCATCGGCCGAACCATAAAATATTTTTGACACCATTTTAAAATATAAAACAACCAAGTAACATTTAAAATTCAAAGGAAATAGTTTAAAGCATAAAATCGTCAAACGTTTTACCAACCTCAAAACATTATTTGAAAAGTATAGTCCATACTATAAGTTCGCCTAAATTGAATTTCGTCCTCGAAATTCGCTTATCTTTGATAACCCAAAGTTTAGATTTAGTTATAGTATCCCAAAACTCCACGCTTCTGATGCGCTACTCTGATAAAACTTAAGCTCTAGAATGTCCTTACATCTCATTGATCACAATTAATTTTTCCTTCTAAATCTTTATTTGCAATTTGCAACTTAAAACGACCTATGATGACTTAGCGCGATATTATTATAACATCGAATTTCCACTTTTCTTACAATTCTCAATATTAAAAGATGGATGATCATACTTATCGTATATTATTTTCCCAATTTTATACCCAAAATGTTCATTAGCTTACCATATTTCAATCTTAAAATCCCAAACGCATCCGCTAACGCTTAGATTTTCAAGCCTAATATCGATTCATCCTACAATACCTTGATTAACATTTCTTACAACTTTATGACCCAAGATATCCCAAGGTTCCAAATATTCTTAAAAGTCTAAATCATCGAAAATTTTTATCATTTAGCTCATTCAATTCGTTCTTACTGCTAAACTAGTCCCCAAATTCCTTAGCAATTGAAAAATAAATTGTAAATTTCCTGAAAAATCATTCTAATTGGTCCTTAATTTCAAAAATCCTACAGTTAATCCCATAAGTTCTCGGTATTCTTAATTTTCTTCTACTGGTTTCCCATAACATAATTTCAAAAATTTTAAACTTATTCACCAAAAAATCAATTCTTATAACCAATCTTACTTTTCATCAAAACTTAAAATCCCAATTTATACATTTCTATACTCCCAAAGTTAATCGCAATCTTCGAATCATTATTACTTACGAGTAATTCCCAAAAATTAATCCAACTACTAACCACAAATCATAAATATTTTATTAGAAAAATTTGCATGTCCCAAAAAATTCATAATATTCACGATTAACTTATGGCCGAAAAGTAGAACGTCAATACTAAAACCCAAAAATTAACATAGTTCAATTCCACCACGAAGCCAACATGCGTTGAAATCAAATAATTTCTTATTTCATATCTTATCATGTATATAAATTCCAAAGCATTTAAGAAATATATCTTCATAGAACTATTAAACATGTTACGTAAACATATAATTTATGTAATTATGCAGGAAACATCATAAAATCATATAAAGCATTTAAACTTAAAATTGAGGCTTGATGACTGATCTTTCTGGCGTTGATGGTGGCACAACCCTTTACAAGACCTTTGCTCTGATACCAACTGAAACGTCAGCCTTTTTTAATGCCTAAACGTACTAGAAATTTTTTTCTTCAAACCTCACATAGCATCGGCCGAACCATAAAATATTTTTGACACAATTTTAAAATATAAAACAACCAACTAACATTTAAAAATTCAAAGGAAATATTTTAAAGCTTAAAATCGTCAAACGTTTTACCAACCTCAAAACATTATTTGAAAAGTATAGCCCATAGTATAACCTCTCAAAAACCAATTATAAACATAAATAAAAATCATAGAATATCTTTAACATAACTTAAAAATGATAAATCATAACTAGTGCGGAAAACTAGCGTCGGTCCTCGGGTTATGTGCACCATCAGTCCAGAAAATTCAACCATCAAGACCTCCATAAACATTATTAGCATAGTCACCTGCATCAATCACACCTAGTGAGTCTAAAGACTCAACACACCATAACCTTGATAACAAGTAATACATATAAAGAACACATGCAACAGTAAAAAATATTTGTACTAAAAATATCGTTTAATGAAGATGCATAAACTTTAAATATAGCCATTTTCGTAAACATTTTCATGATCCATAAACTTTAAACAAAAATATTTTCACCATGATGAATCAACTTTTAAATATAAACATTTTCATAAACATTTTCGTAAACCTTTTCATATCATCCTCAACATATTCATATGAACATGCATAACATAAACCTCAACCTTTCCTTTTCCTCAATATAACATAAAACCTTTTATCATGATCATAAACATTTTTCTTTTTTCCTTTTCCTTAGTTGAATTCAGATTGTTAATTGTGACTTTCCTAAAACCTTAAAAATTCGATGGATCCATCTACATGAAACCGCAGTACTGGACGGCAGGGGATACCAGCAACACTCTCACGGGTCAACTGGGCTCTGGCCTATCCTCATACGAATGGAAATACAATCGTCAGACTCTTTCTGGGGCCTTCTCCCATAAATGAACATCCTCTGGGGCCTTTTCCCTCACGATATTCTCATTTTTACCTCAAATCCTCATAACCTTAATAGTCACAATTACTTCAATTCCTTCAACGTTTTACATTTTCATCACTTTATAAAAATCATGCATAACATAACCTTTATGTTTTTGAAACCAAGCATGCAACACGTCTTTTAAATGTCTTCATTAAATCATAAAAATCCAATAGACATTTAAAACTCATAATTTAATCATGTAAACATTTAACAATAATCATAATATCATAAAACATCATTTAGAGCACTGCCATGACATTTACTAATTTTGAGGTGTAAAAAGACAGTTTTACCCATGAACGTACAATTTTACGTTTTTGATGTTTTCTTAAATATGTTGTCTCAAACATGTTCCATATAATTATTTAAGCTTAAATTAAAATTCCCATAATTTTATTTAACTTAAAAACAAGGCTTTTCAATTAATTCGTAGTTAGACGTTTGAAGGCGTTTTAATCCCGAAAAATCCCTAACTTAATATAAAATTCCTAAATTCAAAAATTAGTCTTTTTATATTATTTTTGCCCTCGTGAACCATGACTCGACCCCCGTGAGCCGTGTTTCAATTTATTTTAGTTTAGAAAACCCTATTATGACCTATAAACTTCGACCCCGAGCCATATTTCGATTTTCTCAAGCCGCCCTCGAACCATGTTGAACCAAACTCTGACCAACCCATTAGAGCACCCTACTGGACCCTTGGATCCCTTAGAAACTTCCCCAAATAAAAAACCGAAGCCCCAACCCCAACCTCCATGCATGGCCGAGAAACCCTTGTAGACAAGGACTCATGTTTAGGTGCCTAGGACTCTACCCATCGACTCAGCTCTCAAACCAGCCTCTCCAGCACTCACCTAGGACCCTTAGGACGCACCCTAGCCCAGCCTTTCAACCCCAGGCCGAGCCCTTGAATCTTGCACAAACCTGCAACCTGCGCGTGAAATCCTGCCACTCTCGGGTAGGAGTCCTGCCAACAAGGACTCCTCCCAGTCCACTTAGCTCGAGTCCTAGAATGGCTAGGACTCTTTCCTTGACCCTTCATAGAACCTGGCTAATCCCTGACCCGAGCCAAGCCCTTAAGAACAAAAACCGAAACCTAAACTCTCCAAGACAGCAACTTGCTTCTAGCTTGCGTTTGTGATGGTGTGTGGGGCTTTGGTTGAGTTCTAAGGCTTCTAAACTCTTGTAAAACAATGTGTGATCATACCCTAAATCATGGCAACCCTTTTACACATAATAACATGAACTGGGAATAAAAAACTTTGCTCGAAATTTCATGTGACATACAAAAAACGAAAATACACAAAGTGTCACTTGTTTTTCATATTTTTTCATGCATATAAATATATTATGGTGTGATGATGAGTAAAAGGAGAATATTACATGCCTTTGCGCTTTAAACGCACGATTTTACGTTGACGATTAAAGAACGACGACGAGGAAGGCCTTTGCTTGAACAATTAAGAAGAACTCTAAGCTTTTCCCCCAAATTCTGTGTGTGTGCCGTGTGATATGTTGCAAGGGCGAGTTTGAAAGTGTAGGGAAAAGTGGGCGTGAGTTTTTGGGGTTATGGGGTGGGTTTAGTATATTATATAGTTAATTAAAAACACTAATCAAGCTTAGGCCCATCAGGAAGTTAATTAGGCCCAATTATGCTCATTAGTGATTAATTAAAATATTAAAAATAATTTTGCTTAAATAAGTTTGTGAATTTATTAGCCGGGTTGCCAAAACGTTTGTATTTTTGTTGAAAATCCAACACCGATAAAAATTATGTCCCGGCGTATAAAATAATCTCAAAACTCTTTATTTTCAAAAATAATAAAAAACATCAATCATATTTTAAATAATTAAAAATAATCATTTAATAAAAATATTTTCTATTTTTCAGCCCTCGATCGTAACTCGAATAACCTTTAAAAATACATTTTAATCCAACCATGTAGAAAAATATATTTTAAACATGTAAATATGCACAACATAATTAATTCATTAAATTAAAATATTTAATTAAAATAAAAGAGAATTTAATAACTTGTGTACATGTGGTTCGTGTGGACCTTTAAATTTTCGGGGCGTTACAATCTTCCCCCCTTAAATTGAATTTTGTCTTCGAAATTCGCTTATCTTTGATAACCCAAAGTTTAGATTTTGTTCTAGTATCGCAAAACTCCACGCTTCTACTGCGCTACTCTGATAAAACTTAAGCTCTAGAATGTCCTTACATCTCCTTGATCACAATTAATTTTTCCTTTTAAATCTTTATTTGCAATTCGCAACTTAAAACGACCTATGATGACTAGCGCTATATTATTATAACATCGAATTTCCACTTTTTTAACAATTCTCAATATTAAAAGATGGATGACCATACTTATCGTATATTACTTTCCCTATTTTATACCCAAAATGTTCATTAGCTTATCATATTTCAATCTTAAAATTCCAAACGCATCCGCTAACGCTTAGATTTTCAAGCCTAATATCGATTCATCCTAGCTACAATACCATGATTAACATTTCTTACAACTTTATAACCCAAGATATCCCAAGGTTTCAATTATTCTTAAAAGTCTAAATCATCGAAAATTCTTATCATTTAGCTCATTCAATTCGTTCTTATTGCTAAACTAGTCCCCAAATTCCTTAGCAATTGCAAAATAAATTCTTTATTTCCTCAAAAATCATACTAATTGGTACTTAATTTCAAAAATCCTACAGGTAATCCCATAAGTTCTCGGTATTCTTAATTTCCTTCTACTGGTTTCCCATAACATAATTTCAAAAATTTTATACTTGTTCACCAAAAAATCAATTATCATAATCAATCTTACCTTTCATCAAAACTTAAAATCCGAACTTATACATTTCTATACTCCCAAAGTTAATCGAAGTCTTCGAATCATTATTACTTACGAGTAATTCCCAAAAATTAATTCAACTACTAACCACAAATCATAAATATTTTATTAGAAAAATTTACGTGTCCCAAAACATTTATAATATTCACGATTAACTTATGGCCCAACAGTAGAACGTCAATACTAAAACCCAAAAATCAACTTAGTCCAATTCCACCACGAAGCCAACATGCGTTTAAATCAAATAATTTCTTATTTCATATCGTATCACGTATAGAAATTCCAAAGCATTTAAAACATATATCTTCATAGAACTATTAAACATGTGACATAAACATATAATTCAATTAATTTTGCAGGTAACATCATAAAATCATATAAAGCGTTTAAACTTACAGATTGAGGCTTGATAACTGATCATTCTGGCGCTGAAGGTGGCACAACCCTTTACAGGACCTTTGCTCTGATACCAACTGTAACGTCAGCCCTTTTTAATGCTTAAACGTACTAGAATTTTTTATTTTTTTCCAAACATCACATAGCATCGGCCGAACCGTAAAATATTTTAGACACCATTTTAAAATATAAAATAACCCACTAACATTTAAAAATTCAAAGGAAATAGTTTAAAGCATAAAATCGTCAAACGTTTTACTAACCTCAAAACATTATTTGAAAAGTATAGCCCATACTATAACCTCTCAAAAACCACTCATAAACATGAATAAAAATCATAGAAGATCTTTAACATAGCTTAAAAATCATAAATCATAACTAGTGCGGAAAACTAGCATCGGTACTCGGGTTATGCGGACCTTCAGTCTAGCAAAGTCAACCATCAAGACCTCCATAAACATTATTATCATAGTCACCTGCATCAATCACACCTAGTGAGTTTAAAGACTCAACACACCATAATCTTAATAACAAGTAATACATATACAGAACACATGCGACAGTGTAAAATACTTGTACTTAAAATATCTTTTTAATGAAAATGCATAAACTTTAAATATAGCCATTTTCGTAAACATTTTCATGATCCATAAACTTTAAACAAAAACATTTTCACCATGATGCATCAAATTTAAACATAAACATTTTCATAAACTTTTCATAAACATTTTCTTAAACCTTTTCATATCATCCTCAACATATTCATATTAACATGCATAACATAAACCTCAACATTTCTTTTTCCTCAACATAACATAAAACAGTTTATCATAAGCATAAACATTTTTCTTTTTTCCTTTTCCTTAGTTGAATTCAGATCGTTAATTGTAACTTTCCTAAAACCTCAAAAAGTCGATGGATCCATCTATATGAAACCACAGTACTAGGCGGCGGGAGACACCAGTAACACTCTCACCGGTCAACTGGGCCCTGGCCTATCCTCATTTGAATGGAAATACGATCTTAGGGCTCCCTCTGGGGCCTTCTCCCATAAATGGGCTCCCTCTGGATCCTTTTCCCTCACGACATTTCCATTCTTACCTCAAATCCTCATAACCTCAATAGTCACAATTACTTCAATTCCTTCAACGTTTTACATTTTCATCACTTTATAAAAATCATGAATAACATAACTTTTTTGTTTTTGAAATCAAGCATGCAACACGTCTTTTGAATGTCTTCATTAAATCATAAAAATCAAATAGACATTTAAAATTCATAATTTAATAATGTAAAATTTCATAAACATTTAACAATAATCATAATATCATAAAACATCATTTAGAGCACTGCCATGACATTTACTAATTTTGAGGTGTAAAAAGACCGTTTTACCGTTGGAAGTACAATTTTACGTTTTTGATATTTTCTTAAATATGTTGTCTCAAACATGTTCCAAATAATTATTTAAGCTTAAATTAAAATTCCCATAATTTTATTTAGCTTAAAAACTAAGCTTTTCAATTAATTCGTAGTTTGACGTTTTGAAGGCGTTTTATTCCCGAAAAATCCTTAACTTTAATATAAAATTTCTAAATTCAAAACTTAGTCTTTTTATATTATTTTAGCCCTCGTGAACAATGACTCGACCCCCGTGAGCCGTGTTTCAATTTAATTTAGTTTAGAAAACCCTAATGTGACCTATAAACTTCGACCCCGAGCCATCTTTCGATTTTCTCGAGCCGCCCTCAAACCATGTTGAACCAAACTCTGACCAACCCATTAGAGCACCCTACTGGACCCTTGGATCCCTTATAAACCTCCCCAAATCAAAAACCGAATCCCCAACCCCAACCTCCATGCATGGCCGAGAAACCCTTGTAGACAAGGACTCATGTTTAGGTGCCTAGGACTCTACCCATCGACTCGGCTCTCAAACCAGCCTCTCCAGCACTCACCTAGGACCCTTAAAACGCACCCTAGCCCATCCCTTGAACCCCAGGCCAAGCCCTTGAATCCTGCACAAACCTGCAACCTGCGCGTGAAATCTTGCCACTCTCGGGTAGGAGTCCTTGCCAACAAAGACTCCTCCCAGCCCACTTAGCTCGAGTCCTAGAATGGCTAGGACTCTTTCCTTGACCCTTCATAGACCCTGGCTAATCCCTGACCCGAGCCAAGCCCTTAAGAACAAAAACCGAAACCTAAACTCTCCAAGACAGCAACTTGCTTCCGGCTTGCGTTTCTGATTGTGTGTGGTGCTTTGGTTGAGTTCCAATGCTTCTAAAATCTTGTAAAACAATGTGTGATCATACCCTAAATCATGGCAGCTCTTTTACACATAATAACATGAATTGGGAATCAAAAACTTTGCTTGAAATTTCATGTGACATACAAAAAACAAAAATACACAAAGTGTCAATTGTTTTCCATATTATTTCATGCATAGAAACATATTATGGTGTGATGATGAGTAAAAGGAGAATATGGCATGCCTTTGCATTTTAAACGTATTATTTTACGTTGACGATTGAAGAACGACGACGAGGAAGGCCTTTGATTGAACAATTAAGAAGAACTCGAAGCTTTTCTCCCAAATTCTTTGTGTGTGCCGTGTGATATGTTGTAAGGGAGAGTTTGAAAGTGTAGGGAAAAGTGGGCGTGAGTTTTTGGGGTTATGGTGTGGGTTTAGTATATTATATAGTTAATTAAAAACACTAAGCAAGCTTAGGCCCATTAGGAAGTTAATTAGGCCCAATTATGCTCATTAGTGATTAATTAAAATATTAAAAATAATTTTGCTTAAATAAGTTTGTTAATTTATTAGCCGGGTTGCCAAAACGTTCGTATTTTTTTTGAAAATCCAACACCGATAAAAATTATGTCCCGGCGTATAAAATCACCTCAAAACTCCTTATTTTCAAAATTAATTAAAAGCATCAATCACATTAAAAATAATTAAAAACAATTATTTAATAAAAACATTTTCTATTTTTCAGCCCTCGGTCTCCGTTCCTCGATCGTAACTCGAATAACCTTTAAAAATACATTTTAATGCAACTATGTAGAAAAATATATTTTAAACATGTAAATATGCACAACATAATTAATTCATGCAATTAAAACATTTAATTAAAATACAAGAGAATTTAATAACTTGCGTGCATGTGGTTCGTGTGGACCTTTAAATTTTCAGGGTGTTACAATAGTAATTGTTTAAATATGTGTTGCATGGAAAAACAAGTGACACTTTATTTATTTTCGTTTTATGCATCAACATGAATTTTAAAGTGTGGAGTTTGATCAAAAAACATGATTTTTATGTACATGAAGGGGCTGCCATGTTGTAAGATTAAAAGAGAATGTTTTCACACGAAATATAGAGTCCTAAGAGGCACCACATGTTGCACACGATGTTAGAAACAAGCTGGTACCATCTTTCTGTTATGGGTGATCATGGGGCTCGATTTATGGCAGTTGTTGCAAGTCTTGGTCTCAGCTGGGACCAGGGCTAGCTAGGGTCACGTGAAGGGTCAAGGAAAGAGTCCTAGCCACGCTAGGACTCGAGCACCAGGGCTGGGAAGAAGCTAGGACTCCAACCCGAGAAGCTTCATGCAAGTCGCGCATGGTGTGCAGCCACGCAGGGAGTAGAAGGCTCGACCAGGGGGCTTTGAGCTGGGCTAGGTCAAGTCACTAGGGTCCTAAGAGGGTGCACAAGGGGATGGTTCAGGGTCTGGTCCAGTGGTTAGGGTCCTAGCAAGCCAAACATAGAGTCCTATCATGGGAGGAGTTGTCGGCCGATGCATACTGCTGATGTGGTAAGCTTCGGTTGGGTCTAAGGTCAGGTCCTAAGGGTTCTAAGGGTTCACGAGGGTCCAGGCGAGGGCTGGTTTGATGTTGGCTCAGGCCAGCTCGAGCATGGCTCGATAAAAATGGGAGATGGCTCGAGGTTAGCACATAGTGGTTTGGTTAGGGTTTCTTCTTTGAAACAAATTTGAAACATAGCTCACGGGGGTCGAGTCATGGTTCACGAGGACTAAGATAATATAAAAAGTCTAAGTTTTTCATGTGGGAATTTTATATTAAAGTTTGAATTAATTCGTGATTAAAACGCATTAAAAATGAATAATTAAGGAAAAAATTGAAAAGCCTAGAATTTAAGCTAAATAAAATTGTGATAAATTTAATTTAAGCTTAAATATTAATTTGGAGATATATTAGAGTCAATGAAATTAAGAAAATGTCAAAAGCGTGGAATTTAACGTCTAGGGGTAAAACGGTAATTTTACACCCAAAATTAGTAAATTTCATCGCATTGATCTGAATGTTGTTATATATGTTAAAATGTTTATGTTAAATGTTTGTGGATTTTATGATATAATATGGACGTTAAAAGACATGTTGCATGCTTGATTTAAAAGAAAAACGTTATATGCATGTTTAATTTTTATAAGTGATGAAAATACGAAATGTTGAACGAAGTGAAGTAATTGTAACTAATATGAATATGTGATACGATGATATGTTAATACGTAGGCCAAAGCTCACTTGACGGGTGAGAGTGTCGCTAATGTCTCCGCCGCCCAGTACTGTTGTTACATGAAGATGGATCTATCGCCCCAATACGAATACGAATATGAAGTCACAATTAAAGATCTGAATTCAACGAAAATGAATATGAATATGAATATGTTTACGATGATATGAAAATGTTTATGAAAATGTTTACGAAAATGTTTATGTTTAAAGTTTATGCATCTTAATGAAAATGTTATTTTACGTACAAGTATTTTCACTGTTGCATGTGATCTGTATACGTATTATGTTGTTATCAAGATTATGGTGTGTTGAGTCTTTAGACATACTAGGTGTGATTGATGTAGGTGATATTGATAATAATGATAATGGGGGTCTTCATGGTTGATCTGACTAGACTGAAGGTGCACATAACCCGAGGACCAACGGTTCTAGTTTTCCGCACTTACGTTTATTTTTATGATTAAAGATTTATACGACTTTTATTTATGCTTTTGAGAGGTTTTTGAGAGGTTGATAGTATGAGCTATACTTTTCAAATAATGCTTTTAGGTTTGGTAAAATATTTGATGATTTTATGCTTTAAACCATTTCTTTTGATTTTTAAATGTTAGTTGGTTGTTTATTTTTTAAAGTGCGTCAAAAATATTTCCTATATTTTTGTATTTGTTCGGCCGAATTGGAGAGGGTTTTAAAAAAATAATTCTAGTACTTTTAAAGCAAAACGAGTAGTGGACGTTTCAGATCGTGTGTTTTCATATTCAAAAAATTGTACCTTGCGTACCTGGATAAAAAAAATTTGCAAGCCCTGTGGGACCCTAAAGATGGAAGAAATGATGTTGAAAGAACTGAAGGAGGACATTCAAATCCAAGACGAGGACATCCAGAGCAGGAGGATCATGAAGTGAATGTTGGAGGATTGGACAAGAATGTGATAAATGAGTTTCAGGCAAGGTTGTGGGGGGAGGATCGTCAAATACTAAGTTGATGTCATGTATCCAACATGACGGAAAATCTAACTCGAATATCGTATAATTCATATTTTGATTTAGGATTTTTGTAATTGATTTACTAACCTTTGTTCTGGATATGACAATATTTTTCGACGGTCTGATACCGATCACGAATGGAAAGGAATCAAGTTTTCACAATCCAAATGCTCAAATAATAGAGATATATTTGTTGCAATTTTTTTTGGAAGAACAAGTCACGACTTTATCTTTTCTTATTTTTTGTATTGATAGTGCCTGTATTGGAGTAATATTAGGGAAGTTATCTAGAAAAATAACTACTCCCTCCAATAAATTCAAATTACCAATTTGAATTGTTTGGGTCGGGTTGGCCTTCATGGGCGACCCATTACCATTAACCATCATACCTCAGATTTATTTTTATTACACTAATCAACGTATCTCTTGTCCCAAAATAAAATTAAAAAGATCATACTTGATTCAAAACTATTTATATCTGTATGTATTCACAATTATGTTCTAACAACTAAGTTAAACATAATTAGCCGGCTTGTGAATACCAAATAAGTGTCAAAAATGAATCTTCCTTTCCCACTAGAATATTTCAATCTTAATCTTAGCTGCTTTCTTAGACATGTACCGCATTACCGAATCATCCATAGCTATTGGTATCATGCTAAAGTAGCATTACTGAAATAAAATTAAAGAGACCGTTGAAAGCCTTAAGGGTATAATATTAGGTTTATATATATAAACATATGGATCTCACACAATGATCTGGGACTCGAATAATAAATATACAAATGGTCACTCCATCACACGCGGTATGAAACACGTGCTATGATGTGTTTCTTCCTCTTTAAAAATTCATGTCAAAAAAAATATTCACATCGTACAGATCTTAGTTCAAGTGCATCTCAACACTTAACTTGAGTTTTCTTTTTACTTATCCTCCAACATGTATCAATATAAAGAAAACTCTAATCTGGCTTTTAGACAAGCTAAATAGATTGTGGGAAAATCCATTTCGATTACAATAAAATCTAAATAAGTAATCTCATCTTGGCAATTTACACCAAGGCAACGTATGTACGGATTTGTTCTCAACAAAACCAATATCGTCTCATCTCTGCATGTTTCTCAGCACTAGAAGTGATTGCTCGTGTGAGAGAGCCAATCTCAACTTGTCATACATACGTTCAAGTAATTCATAAATTGTACACATTACACATAATGAAAACATCATTATAATAATGAGTACAATGTCTTAAATACATGTGTTTAATTACAATCATATCCTACTTAGTCCAAGAGATCTAATATGATCTATAAATAGGTCTTTGGGTATTGGCTTAGTAAACGGATCAACCACCATCATGCGTGTAGGAATGTATTTCAAAATCATTTATTTCATTTCAACTATATATCTGATAAAGTTGTACTTTGTGTCAATATGTTTGGTTTTTCCATGGTATTTGGGGTCTTTTGTGTAAGATATTGCTGATTAACTATCACAATAAATCGTTAAAGCTCCCACTGGACTACTTACGATACCCAAATGACATATGAATCCCTTCAACCAAACAGTTTCTTGCACTGCAAAAGCTCATACCACAAATTTTGTTTTCATTGTGGATAGTGATACACAATTTTGTTTCTTGCTTCTCCAAGAGATGCATCCATTATTTAGCAAGAAAACATAACCAGAAGTTGATTCACGCTCGTCTAAATCACCACCCCAATCAGTATCTTTGTGGGGACCCGGACGCTAATCATTTTCTTAATCATTCATGGGATTTAATGGATTCAAATAAGTTGGGTCATAACATTTTTTTTTAAATTGCGCAGCATATAACAAGTGTACGAATCTATACAACAAGTCATACTCCAGTTTATTTAAATACAAGATCAGGTGCAATGTCTACAACCTAATCAAAGGTACAAAATCTACGCATGACACAATCATATCACACTAAGGTTCAACACTACATATCAAGTATTGAAGGCCAAATCTACATCGAAGTCCGAAATCACCACTCTATCTCGATCTCTCATCCTCTTCTCGACCCTGATCCTGTCCCACCTGTTGTCATGCACACATACAAACACAACAACAGCCGGATAACTCCGGTGAGAATATAATTCTCAGTATAAACAACGTATACATGCATTTCATATAAAAGCATATACAAAAGCATAGAATAGTTATCAACAACATGTATCAAATCTGAAAACATGAAACGATATAAAACTGTAAATCAAACTCTTAGACTCTTAATTTCTGACTCAACTCTTATCTATTCTAGGGACCCGGTTCCCGGACGTTGGCACATTATGTCGAATCTCTACCATAAAAGTCGATCTACTCGTAAGCACATCGATATAACCAAACATCCAGTGTCTTGGCACCTTTGCCAAAGACTTGGCACCTCTGCCAAAGACTCATTCTCGCTGTCTATCTTCTATTCTCTGCTTTTCTATAAATCAATAGAAATAGCATTCACATTCATGTAATACCAAGGTCTACAAACAATAACAAGCAAGTATGTGATTTTGGGAAACTCAAGTCAAATCTAACTCGAGTCGCATCTCCCGATTTAACATTGCTTTATACCTTTCTTTTCGTAGTTCTGCTCGTTCTTCTATCGGTTTTGAAGTTAAACTCTCGAGTTCGAAGCCTTTACTACCAATCTGTAATGACATTCAAGATCACCGCATCATATACAAATCAAATCAAGGCTTGCTTTGATCACTAATCAAGCTATCTCACTTTCAACGGCATAAAGGCGCAATATCGATATCCCCGTAACTGATCAACAGCAAGAGATATTAGTCTACAACTCATAATCAATACTCACATCAACACAATTCCAACACATCTGTATATTCGCATTCAATATAGTCTGAAAATGATAACAATGTAATACGGTGTCTGTTCTTCGATCCGGTTTAAATTCTACGATGTCTAATATCTCGAGAACACATAATATAAATCAAATCATGATTTCTCCAACATATAAATGTCAAACCATGCTAGAAATCAGTAAAACTTTGTACTGCATGGCTAGTACAAGTCGCTCGTTCCTTTGTACTGCACGTCTCGCGCATATGCGCGCACGTGCGTGACATTTTCTGGACTCAACACTTCTGGTATTCACCCTCTCGCGCATATGCGCGTCTTGTCTCGCGCATATGCGTGAGATGTTCTGTCCCGCGGCTGAGCTCCTCGCGCATATGCGCGCCTTTCTCCGCATGTGCGAGACATCTGCTGGTCTTCATTCTAGCCCTCTGCTATCCCAACGCTTGTCTAGCCATAATCACATCAATTCACGAATTCGTTAATTTCGGATTACCGCGATAAATAAATCTCGAGCATTACAATTCTCCCCCTCTAAGACCGGATTTTGTCCCCGAAATCGCACGCAATCAAATCATAAGATAAATGAACACATAATAGAAGCTGAATAAGAAACTCACATCAGTGAAATAGCTCTGGAAATTTCTGTCTCATGTCTGATTCAGTCTCTCAAGTAACTTCTTCAATGCCATGACGACTCCACTGAACTTTCACAAGTGGAATAGTTTTCGTTCTGAGTCGTTTTTCTTTACGATCAATAATCTGAATCGGTTTTTCAACATAACTCAGTGTTTCGTCAAGTTCGGCCTCGTCTGGCTGAAGAATATGAGAACATCAGGAAGATATTTTTGTAATAAAGATACATGAAAAACATCATGTATTCCAGATAGAGACGGAAGTAAAGCGAGTCGATAGGCACGATCACCTATCTTCTCCAGAATCTTATATGGCCCGATGTATTGTGGAGACAAAGTCCTTTTCTTGCCAAATCTGACAACACCTCGGAAAGGAGAAATCTTCAGAAATACTCTGTCTCCCGTCTCAAATACTAACGGTCGACGTCAGTTATTAGAATATTTGCCCTGTCTGTCTTGATCCGTTTTCATTCTTCGCTGAATCAGTTTAACTTTCTCAGTCATATCTCGAATCATATCAGGTCCAATTTCAGGTACCTCAAAAATATCATCCCAATAAAGAGGAGATCTGCATTTTTTGCCATACAACGCTTCAAATGGAGCCATCTCTATACTCGTCTGATAGCTATTGTTGTAGGAGAATTCACATAATGGCAAAGAATCTTGCCAACTAGTGTCAAAATCTATCACTACAGCTCTAAGAATATCCTCTAATGTCTGGATAGTCCTCTCTGACTGCCCGTCTGTCTGAGGATGATATGCAGTACTCAAATGTAATCTCGTACCTAGAGCCTGTTGCAAACTAGGCCAAAAATGTGAAGTAAATCGAGGATCACGATCTGATACAATAGATTTCGGCACACCATGCAATCTGACCACTTCTCTGACATACATCTCTGCCATCTGGTCATGTCTGTACGTCATCTTGTACGGAATAAAAGATGCTGATTTGGTCAATCTGTCAATCACGACCCAAATGGTATCACAACCTCGGGAGGATCGTGGTAGCTTCGTCACAAAATCCATAGAAATATGATCCCATTTCCATTCTGGATTAGATAAGCTATGCAATAGACCTCCTGGTTTCTTTCTTTCTGCTTTCACCTGTTGGCAATTCAAACATTTGGATACAAACTCTGCAATGTCTGATTTCATCTGTTTCCACCATAATTGTTTTTTCAGATCATTATACATCTTTCTGCCACCAGGATGGATACTAAATCGACTACAATGTGCTTTTGCCAATATCTGCTGTCTCAAATCTTAAACATCTGGCACAACAAGTCGATTATTCACATACAATACATCATCACGAACCTGATATTCTTATCGGTGCCCTGATCTGACCATCATAATCGAGTCTTGAATATTCTGATCGCCTTTCTGTGCTTCTTTGATGTTTACAATCAGCTCTGGTTCAACTTGAACAGCATACAATCTCAGAGGTTTACAATCTGTGTCAAATACTAGTCCAGACAAGCAGCAATCTTCAATCAAATTTGAAACACCAATCGTCGATAAGGATAAAGAACATACCTTTCGATTCAGTGCATCAGCTGCTGCATTCGATTTCCCTGGGTTGTATTTGATTTCACAATCAAAATCTTTCAGCAAATCAAGCCACCGTCGTTGCCTCATATTTAGTTCTGACTGTGAAAATAGATATTTCAGGCTCTTGTGATCAGAATAAATCTCAAACTTCTCACCGTACAGGTAATGTCGCCAAATCTTCAATGCAAATACAATGGCGGCCAATTCAAGATCATGAATCGGATAGCGAGTCTCATGTGGTTTCAATTTTCTTGAGGCATAGGCAATAACATGTCCTCGCTGCATCAAAACACAACCCAATCCTCGGTGAGAGGCATCACAATAAACAAAAAAATCTCCAGTACCTGACGGGATATTCAACATCGGAGCACTGGTTAATCTCTTCTTCAACTCCAGGAAACTAGATTCACAAGCCTCTGACCAAATAAAAAGTGCATTCTTCTGGGTTAGCTGAGTAATCTGCTTCGCAATACTAGAGAAATCTCTGACGAATCTTCGATAATAGCCTGCTAAACCCATAAAACTGCGTATCTCTGGCACTAATGTCGGTCTAGGCCAACTAATCGCAGCCTCAACTTTACTGGGATCAACAGATTACCATCTCCAGATATAATGTGTCCTAAAAATACCACCTGTCTCAGCTAAAACTCACATTTCGACAGCTTGGCATACAGTTTCTCAGCTCTCAGAATATTCAGTACAATTCTCAAATGCTCTGCATGATCAATCATGTTCTTCGAATAAATCATAATATCATCAATAAAGATAATTACAAAATCATCAAGATATCTCTGAAATATACGGTTCATCAAACCCATAAATATAGCTGGAGCATTCGTTAAACCAAACGGGATGACTATATATTTGTAATGGTCATACCTAGTTCTGAAAGCTGTCTTGAATATATCAGAATCTCTGACTCTCAACTGATGATATCCAGATCTCAAATAAATCTTAGAATAAACAGAAGAACCCTGCAACTGATCAAATAAATCGTCGATACGAGGCAAAGGATATTAATTCTTTACCGTATCCTTGTTCAATTGTCGATAATCAATGCAAAGTCTCATTGAACTATCTTTCTTTCTGAAAAACAATACTGGAGCACCCCAAGGAGAAACACTCGGTCTGATGTAACCCTTGGCCAGTAAATCTTCTAACTACTCTTTCAACTCTTTCAATTCAATCGGTGTCATTCTGTATGGAGTTTAGAAATAGGAACAGAACCTGGTAACAATTCAATGCTGAAATCTATCCCCGGACTGGAGGCAAATCCGGAATCTCATCAAGGAAGACGTCAGCAAACTCACATACTACTGGAAAATCTGCCAATGAAGGGCTCGATTTTAGTACGTCTACTAAATAAACAAGGAATCCCTCTGCTCTTTTCTGTAATAATCGTGTCATAGATAAAGCAGATATCAAAAGAATTCTAGATCTAGAACCCTTACCGTAAAATTTCCATTCATCAGCCATATCTGGTCTGAATCTTATAATTTTCTGGAAACAATTTACGGTAGCTCGGTACTTGGTCAGCATATCAATACCGATAATGCAATCAAAATCAGACAAACCGAGTACAATACAATCTAACTCTATCTCATGTCCGTCATACTGTAGCATACAATTTCTAACAGAATTCACTGATATAAGACCTCTCCCCAAAGGTAAAGAGACAGATACGACAGTAGGTAAGGACTCAACAGGCAAAGCATGCATCAATGCAAATCGCTCAGAGAGAAATGTATGAGATGCACCCGTATCAATCAATACATAAGCAGGATAACCACAAAGAGTACAGTTACCTGCAACCACTTCATCAGGTGCGTCCTGGGCTTGTTCCTCAGTCAATGCAAATACCCTGGCCTGTTGTCTCGAAGGCTGGCTAACTGTCTGGCTTCCTCCTGGCCTTGGCTGTGACTGGGCAGGTGATGGCTGGAAAGAGTGAACAGCAGATGATCGTCTATCAAGATGAGCCACTGATCCAGATGATCCTGCTCCCTGGGATCGTTGAGAACTTCGCTGGGGACAGACTCTGGCAAAATGTCCCTGCTTTTTGCAGATGTTGCAACTACCAAACACTCCTTGGCATTGCTTTGTAGGATGTCTTCCTCCACAAGTTCGACAATAGACCCCTGTATAACTTTGGCCCGAACCAATCTGTCGTGAGCCACTTGAGCTAGATGAACTACTTCCAGATTTCTTGAACTGTTTCCCTCTGGCTTTCAGATTATCTTTCTTCCCACCGCTGCCACTGCCAATATCAAATCTGGGAGGGGGTTGGTGAAACTGAGTAGAAGATGGTTGCTGTTTCGGTGTTGGAGCAATATACGAGGCTCTCTTCTGCCTAATCAGGCCCGCTTCCGCTCCTTTGGCTCTGTTCAACGCATCAGAAAAGTTATTCGGTCGCCCGGTGTTTACCAATGTAAATATGTCAGGGTTCAAGCCATTGATAAACTGATCAGCCACTGCTTCATCATTCTCTGCAACATGAGGAGCAAATCGTAACAAGGTAGAGAACTTGGCCACATACTCTTCAATATTCTACTGACCCTGTCTCAAATTAGCAAACTCTGCTCCCTTGTCTTTTCTGTACGATACTGGGAAAAATCTTTGATAGACTTCATCTTTAAAGACTTTCCAAGTAATAACCGTACCTCTATGCTCCAAAGCTCTTTCTTTCGTGAGCCACCAACTCTGTAACGCCCTCTTGATCGATTTCATAAAATAACAGCGGAATTTAAAATTTTCTTAAAGGAAAGAAGGATTTAAAATACATTTCAATATATAATCAAAAGTATATACATGATCAAATAAGCGTTGCAACAAAATACAAAATATCATTTTGATCATGTCCAAAAGTGCTAACAAAATAGCCTTGTTCCTTCCATCTTCTATGCATATGACCTCGGCTCCAATCAAAGTCGTGGCCGGTCACTCTTATCTGCATCACATGAAATACTTGAAATGAGTATAAAACTCAGCAAGTAGAGCTCTTACATAGCAATATACATATACCATACTCTGTAAAACGTGGCTTTGAAATCATTAATACCATCTAACTCTTGAAACATGAATAATATAGTAGAACATGAACAATAACGATGATATTTCTCTTTTCTCTTGTGGATTGATATCTAAATAGTATCTCTGTCTCTGTACCTATATCCCATCGAAATAAATCGATACTCTGTCGGGATATAAGCCTATGGTCGTTGATCAACTAATTGCATGCAATCTCTGGCTATCTATTTATCAATCCAATAAATCACTTGAAATCTCTCTTGGACATTAAAACAAACACCTTGAATGCTCTTTTCATTTGCATTCCCTTTTATACAATTGAGGCATATAAAAACCTCTAATATACAACAAAGTGTACCAATACATAACATGAATCAAATGACAGGGAATAGCATGTTAAAACCATTTGAAATACAATATATATAATTCATGTGAGCACAAAGAATGAATTCCACTTACAACCAATGGAAAGCTTGATTCTAATCTCTTGGTACAAAACCTACAACAATAAACCATGAATTGAACCATCAACATCTCAATAATCCAACAACCATACTCTAAAATCCATAAAACCAACACAATCAAACAAACCCAATATTTCTCCCCAACACCAAAATTCAAGAATACCTAAACCAAAAGCTTACCTTAGCTCCTTGAACCCAAAATAAACTTGATCTCACTACAAAGACCCAACAATAAGCTTGAATCAAAGGCACCAAATGAAAGAAATGGAACCCTAGCTTACCCCTTGAGTGAAGAACCGAGAAGTAGAGGAGAGAAATGAGGGAAATTTGTGTCTCAACCAATTTTAAGCCTTAAAATACCCAAAACACGATTTTTGTACTGTGCTGGGCGCTCGGGCGGTCATAAACTACCTCTCGAGAGCGGACTACACTGTCCAAGACGAAATTTTCAGAACCAGTGGCGCTCGGGCGGTCATTTTTTACCGCTCTGCGCACAGCCGCCTCAAAAATTGCCTCCGAAACGCCTTTTTCCTTCATAATTTGAAAAAGTGGTAAACATGAAAGTTGTAGCTCTATGTCTTCGCTTGCATCTCCAATTAGCCTCATGTCATTTGAATGTCTGAGTAAAGAGTTATGCTCAATCTCCCAACATGTGTCACTGGAGGAACGACGACACCCACGACAAACTTCGGGGCGCTTTTGGCTTGTCTTCCACAATGATTTGAACAAAACTCAAAACATGAAAGTTACACCTCTATGTCTTCTCTAACCACTCCAATTGGCTTCATACCAATTGGCTCAATATACAAATTATCATGAATTTAATCGCAACGACACTACAGTATCACCACACATCTTCTATAAACACAATACCATAAATCATAAATCTCAACTCTTAACGTCAAAACTATATTTAAACTTAACCAAGGAGTCAATAAACATATTAAATCTTAAACCGTACCGATCACCAAGCTTGGATATTACAAACTCTTTGCAACGTCATGCAACTGGTGCCCAATCAGTTTAACTCTCCTCTCATCTGTATAGTCTAATGAATCAAATAACATCTCAATGTCATCAAGCCAACTCTAACAATCAACAGATGTCTCAGTGTCTTTCAGAGTCGGTGGTTTGAACGACTGAAATCTCTTCAACAGTGTTTGCATCGGTGTCGCTGTAACATCCATCTGATTACCTGAGGTACTACCCTGTTCTGGGGCTCTTCGAGGAGGCATATCTGATTATCAAAAGGGTTAGTAATCAAATTTGACAAATCTGTCTCAGTCATCCTCTGATCATCATACCTCTAATCAAGAATCAGTTCTGATTCATTCTCAACAATACATGGTTCCAATCAAATCAGATAAACAGGTAAACATGTATTTTATAAAGCAATAAAACATGCTAGCATTGCATAAGCAGGAAAGAAAGCTCAATCTACCCCGCTCACTCGTTTCTATCTTATAGTTCTGTCTCTATCTCAGTCTCAGGAACCTACTGCTCTGATATCACCTGTTGTGGGGACCCGGACGCTAATCATTTTCTTAATCATTCTTGGGATTAAATGGATTCAAATAAGTTGGGTCATAACATTTTTTAAAAAAAAATTGCGCAGCATATAACAAGTGTACGAATCTATACAACAAGTCATACTCCAGTTTATTTAAATAAAAGATCAGGTGCAATGTCTACAACCTAATCAAATGTACAAAATCTACGCATGATACAATCATATCACACTAAGGTTCAACACTACATATCAAGTATTGAAGGACAAATCTACATCGAAGTCCGGAATCACCACTCTATCTCGATCTCTCATCATCTGCTCGACCCTGATCCTGTCTCACCTGTTGTCATGCACACATACAAACACAACAACAGCCGGATAACTCCGGTGAGAATATAATTCCCAGTATAAACAACGTATACATGCATTTCATATAAAAGCATATACAAAAGCATAGAATAGTTATCAACAACATGTATCAAATCTGAAAACATGAAACGATATAAAACTGTAAATCAAACTCTTAGACTCTTAATTTCTGACTCAACTCTTATCTATTCTAGGGATCCCGGTTCCCGGACGTTGGCACATTATATCGAATCTTTGCAATAACAGTCGATCTACTCGTAGGCACATCGATATAACCAAACATCCAGTGTCTTGGCACCTCTGCCAAAGACACATTCTCGATGTCTATCTTCTATTCTCTGCTTTTCTATAAATCAATAAAAATAGCATTCACATTCATGTAATACAAGGGTATACAAACAATAACAAGCAAGTATGTGATTTTAGGAAACTCAAGTCAAATCTAACTCGAGTCGTAGCTCCCGATTTAACATTGCTTTATACATTTTTTTCGTAGTTCTGCTCGTTCTTCTATCGGTTCTGAAGTTAAACTCTCGAGTTCGAAGCCTTTACTACCAATCTGTAATGACATTCAAGAGCACCCCATCATATACAATTCAAATCAAGGCTTGCTTTGATCACTAATCAAGCCATCTCAATTTCAACGGCATAACGGCGCAATATCGATATCCCCGTAACTGATCAACAACAAGAGATATTAGTCTACAACTCATAATCAATACTCACATCAACACAATTCCAACACATCTGTATATTCGCATTCAATATAGTCTGAAAATTATAACAATGTCATACGGTGTCCGTTCTTCAATCTGGTTTCAATTCTACGATGTCTAATATCTCGAGAACACAAAATATAAATCAAATCATGATTGTTCCAACATATAAATGTCAAACCATGCTAGAAATCAGTAAAACTTACATCCTCTTGAAGTTCTTGTCGAGAGGAGCACAATACTGTGTCCAGATTAAACCGGATGGTCGGATTCTTCAAAATCACAATTCCAAGCTACGATGGAACTTGAGGATAAAATCTATGGATTCTCGATCTTCTTGCTGCCAAATCTGAACGAAAGGAAACTTTGTTTACATGTATATATGCATGGCTAGGACAAGTGGCTCGTTCCTTTGTACTGCACGTCTCGCGCATATGCGCGACCAGCCCCGGAGCATATGCGCGACCAGCCCCGGAGCATATGCGTGAGACTCTCTATCTCGGCGCTTGGCTGTTTCATCTGCTCGCGCATATGTGCGCCCCTCTTCCGCGCACGTGCACGACATTCTCTGGACTCGACACTTCTGGTATTCACCCTCTCGAGCATATGCGCGTCTTGTCTCGCGCATATGCGCGAGATGTTCTGTCCCGCGGCTGAGCTCCTCGGGAATATACGCGCCTTTCTCCGCGCATGTGCGCGACATCTGCTGGTCTCCATTCTAGCCCTTTGCTATCCCAACGCTTGTCTAGCCATAATCACATCAATTCATGAATTCGTTAATTTCAGATTACCACGATAAATAAATCTCGGGCATTACAATCTGTGTATCTTTTCAATGTTAAATATTTTCCTTGATAATAAAAGAAGTAATATGTAGTGCCTTTTAGGTATCTTAGAATCCTTTTAACTGCACTCCGGTGTCTTCTTCCTGGATTAGATTAATACCTACTGAACAGCCCCACGACATAACAAATATCGGGACGAGTACACATCATTGCATACACTAAACTCCGAACTGCATTAGAATATGGCACTTTAGACATCTCATGGATTTCTTCACAAGTGTTTGGGCACATTTCACGACTTAAGCGTTCACCTTTGGCCACAAGAGTATCAATGGATTTGCAATTTGACATTCTAAATCGTTCTAGAATCTTTTTAATGTAGGATTCTTGAGACAGTTCAAGAAGTCTCTCAGAAGGATCTTTGTGAATTTTAACACCTAGGATGTAATCTACCTCACCCATATCCTTCATTTCAAAATTTAAGGACAACCATTTCTTAATGGTTTCAATATACTCCTTGTCATTCCCAGCTAACAATATGTCATCGACATAAAAAGATAGAATTACAAACCTTTTATTGGATATTTTCACATATACACAATGGTCTTCATCTATCATAATGAAGTCATATGAGATTATTGCTCTGTGAAATCTCAAATACCATTGTCTAGAAGACTGCTTAAGGCCATAAATTGATCTATTCAATTTACAATATGATCGAGCAAAACTTGCACTGTAAAATCCGTAATAAAAATTTATAATATCCAAGCTCGAAATAATCGCAAGTGCACGATGTCAAGTAATAGTATGATGTATGAGAGTACGGGTATCGTTCCGCTGGAGACTGTATTTTACAATTATTATTTTCAGTTATCAAATCTTTGGCAACTGAATTCGAATGATTGTTTTTTACTACTAAAATTAAATAAAAACTCAATGGACAAGTTCAAGAATTAAATGCTGAAATATATAAGCTAGACCGATTAATTAAATTTCAATGAGAAATGAATTTGTTGGGAATCTCGGTTCACCTACTCCTCGTTATTTACTTAATTCCCTCGACAATGACTTACGCTTTTGGCAGGATTTCCTAAACAAATGACATGCAATCTCGAGCTATGCCAAACTAATTCTACTTAGTGAAGTAATTAAATTTCTTTAATTATTTATCAAAGGTGAATTGCATGCCGATCTATGAAATCCCCTAGTTTTCGACCCTTAGAACTATAACTATCAACATGTATCCAATTTCATATGTCTATGTAAATTGTAGATCCACGGACTATGCTACTCGTTCCTATCACAAGCTATTCTCTCGAACTCACTTGCGATATGATATGATTATTAAAGTTAGATACGCTTTAATAACTTCATGAAAAACAATGGGATATTCAAGAATAAATCAACAATCAACACGTGAACTAATTAAATCAAGGTTCGGGGTACGATCCCCTTAAATCCAACAAATAGTGTAATGTATCTACTCGAATTCATAGTAAAAATAAACAACACAAAGTTTAACTGATAAATTTTAAATAAGAAATACTAGTCGTGGCAGAAAATGCGAAGAACGGTGCCCGGAAATCTCGAAATCTTCAATCCAAGAACTTGCTCCAAGCTTTCTCTCCTTCTCCCCACTCCTTGGCTGCTGAATAATGTCTGAATCCTCTCCAATTTGTCCAAAAACCTTTCCATATCATCCCTCATTCAGAAATAAGGGAAGAAATCGACCAAGAATCTTTCCAAAAAATCAACTGCGCCCGGGCGGATGGCTTTCGCAAATCTCTTTTTATTTTCTCATCGACGCACCCGGGCGGACATAAATATGCGACCGGGTGGATAGCTTGTGCAAGTCTTCTTTTATCCACACCTTGCATTGGCCCGGGCGGATGTCCCTCGCAATTCGATCACTTCTCTTGAGTTTATTCACGAATTTCCTGCATTTTCAACCACGAGACATATGAGCAACAAGAAAACTTAATATATGCCAAAAGACCATAAAATGCATGCAATCTAAACGATATGCGCAACACGTGAGACGTCACATAACATGAAAAACAAGTGAAATCCACCTATATCAACCCCTCACACTGATCTTTTGCTTGCCCTCAAGCAACATAGGTCGTAGACCACAACTAAAACACAAAATAAAACACAAAACAAAAGTACTAAACAAATCAAATCAATGGCGAAGCTGCAATTGGTGTCTCATGCCTCAACGGGTTTTTGAACTACATCCAATTAGTCAAATCACAACATCCATTAACACCCCTTTCAAAACACCATATAGCATTTTTACTTAGACAGAAAATGTGTTCGTGTGTGTACTGTGGGTTCTACTAGCTTGTGCTTCAGATAGTTTCATTCGCAAATCATGTGAGTCACCAAATCAACAATTCAACGCAAGTTTTCACTCTCCGGAGTGCCGTTTCTATTCGTGACCGACCAGCAAACGTAGTGTAGTAGAATTTCATGGTTGAAAAATGCTATTTAGGGGGGTAATCCCAACAAGTGTTCAAGTGGTCCAAAAAGATGGGGAGTACACCGATCATTTTCATTATGCACTTGTCAGGATTTTCATCTGACATTCCTCAACGCCTTACATCTCCATCTTTTTAGCATAGGAATAGGATTTCATCCCTTTTTTTTTTGCTCCCCCACACCTTACATTAACTTTTTTTTCACAATTTTTTTTATACGTGCATAATTTTCTGATGTGTACTCCCTAGGCTCTGAATATAAGGCATGTTTATTTATTAGTCCTAGGGACGAATTTTCAGGTTCAATGCACGATTGGGAAGAAGGTTATTTCGGGTTCACTTTGGTTTTCTACTCGAGTTCATGCTACTGGTCAGTCACCCCTTTCAACAGACATTCATTCAAGTTCTACTTGCATCTCATGTTATTCTAGTTTACCCCCACAGATTTTTAAACTCGACCCTCATTCACCCAACTATCCCGACCCATAATATGTGCATAAAAAAATTTCACAGTTCATGCTACAGGGGTATTAATAATGAGTGACAAGACCAAGAAACATGCAATTCATTAAGCCCAAAATCATCATTGGCTACAACCTGTTTATTTCACCATCAATTGACACACATACAAAACACAAACGACCCCCTCATACTAAGTGTGTGCAATGTACCCATTGCACAAAAGACTAAAACACATGAACGAAACACATATGCAGAACACAAAAACCAATGTATTGTAAATGACATAATGCAACAACGATGATAATTACTCAATGCAGCATAAAATAAAAAACGAAAAGAAGAGGAAACAATTAACTCCCCTGATCAAGGCTCATCCTCGTCGTGTTCTGCACATACTGAAAATAGAATGGGAGAATGAATGACGGAGGTGGTGGTATGGCCTCTGAGTCAGCGTCAAAATAATAAATAAAAAAATCAAAATCTAATTTATCAAATAAAAAACACAACTAAATAAATAAAATAAAAATTAGTAGGAAGGGGAAAGAACTTAGTTCTCAATTTATAGTCTAGAGCTAGACTGTAGGTTCCTCTCAACTCTGATTGTTTTGAAATCGAGTGACTTCAATTTGTGACTCCTCTGTGCCACCCAAATAGTTTTTCAGTCGTTGTGCATTGATTATGGATGGCTCATTTTTCCCATCTCTCAAAGTTATGGCTCCCGAGGGGAATACCTTGGTAATCATGTAAGGGCCAGTCCACCTTGATTTGAGCTTGTCAGGAAATAAGCGCAACTTGGAGTTATACAAGAGCACTGGTTCGCCTTCTTTAAATTCCCTCGGTGTAATGCGCTTGTCGGGTGCTAGATTTTTACGCTCTAAGTACACGTACTTCAGGTGTGGATGCAGAGGGTTGAGCTCAAGTGTCGGCGGTTCCTCAATGCTTGACTTATGAGAGTTCAAGTCTCTTCGATCCCCCAAATCCTCAAACTTCATCTTACTGACTTCTTCCATGGATGGTTGGCATTAAAGTATGCCGCTCTTTCATCTTTGTCTTCCTCAAGTTCATCCTCCTTCAATTTAGTGTGAGAGTGGTTTCCAATGGATCGTTAATAGCATCCTGCACAAAATGACAAACAAGTTAATCCAAAGAATTTACTATAAAAAAATCATTAGTATGCAGTGTGTGCTTAAGAGCTAGCATTAAAAACATTAAGAGTGATTTCCTCCTCTCCCACTCTCAATCTCAATTTCCCTTCGTGCACATCAATCACGGCCTTTCCAGTTGCACGGAACGGTCTCCTCAGAATCAAAGGCGTCTCCCTATCCTATTCCATGTCAAGTACCACAAAATCTATAGGAAATATAAACTTTCCCACTTTCACTAATACATCCTCTATGACCCCTCATGGATACTTGATAGATATGTCTGCTAATTGAAAGGACATCTTCGTTCGCTTAGGCTCTCCCAGTCCAAGTTTCTTGCATACAGACAAAGGCATAAGATTAATACTTGCACCAAGATCACACAAAGCTTTATGAAAAACCAGATCACCAATCATGCAAGGAATAGAAAAACTCCCTGGATCCTAGAGTTTTGGTGGGATTTTGTTTTGCACAATCGCAGATCAGTTCTCCGTCAAGTTTCTCGTCATGTGATCCTCCAACTTCCTCTTATTATCTAAGATGTCGAATTGCGCATCCAATTTTGCTTTTTTCAATGCTGCAGGGAAAGGTGGAGGGATGACAATTTTAGATTGTGCATTAGGTGTGGGTGTAGAGTTAGAAGACTTACATGTGGACGTGTCAGCCGCTCCCTCTCTTGGCTCTAAAGTTTTCTCACTCCTTAACTCAATGGCATTTGATAAACATAAAAATTGTACATTAATTAAATGTTTTATAATATAAATATATAGTTTTTATTTTATTAAATGCTTAAATATTATATGTTTTATAATAAATTGTATAAAATATAAGTTGTTGTGTAATTACAAGTTTTTACTATTTTTTACAGGTTCGATAAAACAAGAATAAACTTGGCGTTGCAAATGGGATTAAGATGATTCTTGGACCTGTAGAAAGTTGATTATAATATCTACAATATTGTTGACAAGCATGAGATAAAAATCCTCTCACAATTGGGATCAAATTAAGCAACAAATAAAGTTACCAAAGGAGTGGCTGTTTTACCATGCTCTAGTATTTTGACCATATATCTCAAATTACTTGGTCAAATGGTTTGAAAAAAATACCACAACTAGACAACTCAATTATCCACATGTTTTTTTTTATGAAAAGAAGCAAATTCGGAGAAGAAGATTTTCAAAAGTGATGTGTAATATAATATAATATCTTGGAACACCAATGAAGACTTATGTGTAAAAAAATAATATTTTATTTGTGGTTGTCTCCCCAAATTTGGCTATAAATAGGGGTGCATTGTAATGTATTGAGATATCCCTCATTCTATGAACAAACCTTTGAGTTCATAATATTTCTCTCTATATTTTTCCTTTATTTCTTCATTTAAATACAATTAGCATGTTAATTTCATATTCAAAGTTTTACACTTTGAATAATGAATAGCTAACTTCCTAAAGTTGAGATGATAAGGTGAAACTCTTGGCATGATAATAAGGTTATTAAAAGGTAAGAATCTATGTTTTATATTATTTAATCATTATTTATTGTTTATGTTATATTTATTTCTTTAAGCATTTTTATACCCTACTTATAAGTGGGAGTTTTGATTTATTGTTGCTATATGTTACACTAAATTCTTGGAACCATTTAAATGTTAGTTTGGTATTACCAACCATTTAAAGTGGATGCCTTGATTTATTATATATAAATATATTATAATATTAAATTCTTGGAACCATTTAAATGTTAGTTTGGTTTTACCAACCATTTAACTTGGATTCCTTGATTTATTATATATGAATATATCATAGTATTAATTTATTGGTACCATTTAAATGTTTGTTTGGTTTTACCAACCATTTAAAGTGGGAACCTTGATTTAGTGTTTACAAATATATATAGCACAATAAATACTTGACCACATTTATAAGTTTTGGTATATATTATATACTTATAAGATAATAATTTATAACATAATATAAATATGATTATTTAATATATTGGAACCATTTTATTAAGTGGATTTCAATATTGTTCGTTAATGTTAACTTTATTAAAATACCAAGAGTGGATCCTTTAATCTCAACTACTTAAATTAAAATTTGAACAATTAAAATTTACCCATTAAAGATTCAAACAATTAAAATTAAAAAGAAACAAAAACAAAAACAAAACAAAAAGACATTGTAGTGGACTTGTAATTACCTTAGCTTCCCTGTGGATACGATATCGGACTCACCGAATTATACTACTTGTGGACAACCTGCTCTTGGGAGTGCAACAATCAAAGTGACAACAAGTTTTTGGCGCCGTTGCCGGGGAAGTATAATTTAATTTCAAGTCTATTTAATTTTGTTTATAGTTTATTTTTCTTTATTTGAATTTTTATTGCTTTTGTGTGTTTTTATTCTTTTGCATTTGCATTTGCATTTGCATTTGCATGAGCATTTGGTCACGTACACTTAGTGGTTGACTCATTCGAAATAACCCTTTATTTTTACAAAACATGGCAGAAGAACTCATCCAAGAAAATGATGATGAAATTCAGTCTCAACATGATCATGATAGACGAAGAACACTTAGAGATCACATGAATCCTATACGTACTAGTGCACCTTCATGTCTAGTTTTTCCCCCCGATGCATCTCATTTCAATTTTAAGCCTGGTATTATCCAACTTTTACCCAATTTTCATGGCTTAGATTCTGAAAATCCATACATGCATTTACGAGAGTTTGAAGAAGTGTGCAACACATATAATGATCTAAATTGCAACATGAACACCATTCGACTTAAGCTTTTTCCTTTTTCTTTAAAAGATAAAGCTAAAACTTGGCTACAAAATCTTAGATCGGGATCCATTCGAACTTGGGATGAATTGCAACAACAATTTTTGAAAAAGTTTTTTCCATCTCATAGAACAAATTCTTTCAAAAGGCAAATCATCACTTTCACTCAAAAACAAGGAGAAACTTTTTATCAGTGTTGGGATAGATATAAAGAATTGCTTAATCTTTGTCCACATCATGGTTTTGAAATTTGGAGAGTTGTTTCTCAATTTTATGAAGGCTTAACACCTAAAGATAGGCAAATGGTTGAATTTATGTGTAATGGAACATTTGAAGATAAAGATCCAAATGAGGCAATTGAGTATCTCGATTCATTAGCTGAAAATGCTCAAAATTGGGACACTATAGGTACAATCGAACCATCAAACAAGATTCAATCTCCTACATCTGGTGGAGGTATGTACACTCTCAAAGATGAACATGATCTTCAAGCTAGATTTACCTCTTTGGCAAGAAAAGTTGAGGCACTTGAATTGAAAAAGAATGGTCAATTAAAATCTGTTCAAGAAATTGCATGTCACATCTGTGATACAAGTGATCATTCTACAAAAGATTGTCCCACTTTGCCTTCTTTTAAAGAATGTCTCCATGAACAAGCCAATGTTTTAAACAATCTCAAAAGGCCAAATTTTGAACCATTTTCTCAAAGTTACAATCCAGGTTGGCGAAATCATCCAAATTTTAGTTGGAGGAATGATAATGCTGCACAATTTTCACAACCACATTTCCAAAATCAACAAAATTTTCAAAATTATGCACCTTATGTTCCTCCACCTAAAAGGAATTTGGAAGATATATTGAATTCTTTCATTGCAAAGCAAGAGTCTATCAATACTCAAACTGCTCAAACCATGACAGATTTGAAAGATACTCTTGCTAAATTTGCATCTGCACTTAATGTTCATGAAAAAGGTAAATTTCCTTCACAACCTCTGCCTAATCCCAAGGATCATCATTCACAAACTGGAACTTCTGGAACTCAACCGATGGATCAGGTAAAATCTGTTATTACCCTTCGAAGTGGTAAGGTTGTGGAAAAATCCATTCTTGAACCTTGTGAAGATGATGATAAATCAACTCCAAAGGGTAAGGAAGTGGAACCCATAACTTGCGAAGAGGAGGTTCAACAGACAGTGTCACCACCATTCCCTCATGCATTGAAAAATACAAAAAAATCAAATTTGAATTCTGATATATATGATATTTTTAAACAAGTAAAAGTTAATATTCCTTTATTAGATGCAATAAAACAGGTACCATCATATGCCAAATTTTTGAAAGACTTGTGCACTGTGAAAAGAAAATTGAATGTGAAAAAGAAAGCATTTTTAGCCGAACAAGTAAGTGCAATCATTCAAAATAATAATGCTTTGAAATACAAAGACCCTGGTTGTCCTACTATTTCTTGTATTATTGGAGAACGAAAGATTAAAAAAGCCTTGCTTGACCTTGGAGCTAGTGTGAATTTACTTCCATATTCAGTTTATCAAGAACTCAATCTAGGCGAGTTAAAACCTACTTCGGTAACACTTTTACTTGCTGATAGATCTGTTAAAGTGCCAAGAGGTATGGTAGAAGACGTGTTGGTCCAAGTTGATAACTTTGTATATCCTGTCGATTTCATAGTTTTAGATACACAACCTATCGAAGCTTGTAATGCAATTCCTGTAATTTTAGGTCGTCCATTTTTAGCAACTTCTAATGCTCTTATAAATTGCAGGAATGGAATAATGAAGTTGTCATTTGGTAACATGACCTTGGAGCTTAATGTGTTTAATCTTTGTAAGCAACCACATGACAAAGGAGATGAAAGTGAAGATGAAAATCTTATTGAAACTCTTGTGGAAGAAAACATTCAAGAAGGGAGTACTCGTGATCAATTAGATATTTGTTCAATTGAAACTGTTAAAGAAAATATTGAAATTGATCTTGATGATTTTATCAGGTATCACTCGTTACCAGGATCAGAGAAAGAATTTGATGCAAAATATGAGAACAAAGACGAACCACCCATATTGGAGTTAAAATCCTTGCCAGAAGAATTGAAGTATGCATTTCTTGGAGAAGATGAAACATATCCGGTGGTAATTTCTTCCAAACTAGCAAGTGATGAAGAAGGTAAATTAGTTGATATGCTTAAAAGACATAAAAATGCAATTGGTTGTACACTAAAAGATCTCAAGGGCATTAATCCACTAATTTGCACTCACAAAATTCACTTAAAAGAAAATGCAAAAACATCTCAACAACCACAAAGGAGATTAAATCCACACATGAAAGATGTTATGAAAACTGAAGTTCTCAAACTACTTGATGTTTGGATTATCTACCCTATTTCTAATAGTAAGTAGGTAAGCCCAACACAAGTAGTTCCGAAAAAATCTGGCATCACAGTGATAAAAAATGAAAAAGGTGAATTGTTAACAATTCGAGACCCATCTAGTTGGCGGATGTGTATTGATTATAGAAAATTAAATGACGCCACTAGAAAAGATCATTTTCCATTACCATTTTTGGATCAAATTTTAGAAAGAGTAGCAGGTCATCCATACTACTGTTTTCTTGATGGATATTCAGGTTATTATCAAATTCCGATTGCACTCGAAGATCAAGATAAAACTACATTCACATGTCCTTTTGGAACATTTGCATTTAGAAGGATGCCATTTGGATTATGCAATGCCCTAGTAACATTTCAAAGATGTATGCTAAGCATTTTTTGCGACATGGTTGAAAATTGTTTGGAAATTTTCATGGATGATTTAACTGTCTTTGGGAATACATTTGATAATTGTCTTGAAAATTTGGAAAAAGTTTTTAACAAATGCGAAGAAAAAGGTCTTATTTTAAATTGGGAAAAATGTCATTACATGATTACTTCTGGAATTGTTTTGGGACATGTCGTGTCATCTCATGGAATTGAAGTTGATAAAGCAAAAGTTGATGTCATTGCCAATTTACCCCCTCCAAAAACCATTAAAGAAATTCACTCATTTTTGGGACATGCTGGATTTTATAGAATGTTTATAAAGGACTTTAGTTTAATCTCTAAACCCATTTGTAACCTCTTAACAAAAGACACTGCATTTGAGTGGACTCAAGAATGTCAAAATGCTTTTGATAAAATCATTCGACATTTAACATCAGCTCCTATCATGCAACCTCCTGATTGGTCTTTACCATTTGAAATCATGTGCGATGCGAGTGATTATGCAGTCGATGCAGTATTGGGTCAAAGAAGAAACGGTAAGCCTTATGTGATATATTATGCAAGTAGAACTTTAAACAATGCTCAAATGAATTACTCCACAACTGAAAAAGAACTACTTGCTGTAATATTTGCATTAGATAAATTTCGTTCTTATTTGATTGGATCAACGACTATTGTGTTTACTGATCATTCTGTTATTAGATATTTGTTGACCAAACAGGATGCAAAGCCACGACTGATACGATGGATTTTGTTGCTCCAAGAATTTGACATTGTGATCAAAGATAAAAAAGGAACCGAGAATGTCGTAGCCGATAATTTATCAAGACTAGTAACAGGATCATCTTGTGAAATGACACCAATTAACGATAATTTTCCTGATGAACATCTATTTTCAGTTACTACTATACCTTGGTTTGCTAACATAGTAAATTTTCTTGTGACAGGAAAAATGCCACCGCAATGGAGTTCTCAAGATAAAAGAAAATTTTTGAATGAGGTAAAAAACTTTTATTGGGATTATCCGTATCTGTTCAAGTATTGTCCGGATCAAATTTTTCGACGTTGCATACCCGACAATGAGGTAAGTAGTGTCATTAAATTTTGTCATTCAGAAGCATGCGGGGGACATTTTTCTTCAAAGAAAACAGCTGCAAAAATCCTGCAGTGTAAATTTTATTGGCCCACTTTTTTTAAAGACACCCACGAAATCTGCAAGATCAGTGAAAATTGTCAAAAATTGGGTGCGATTTCAAAAAGAACATGATGCCTTTGAATCCTATCATTGAAATTGAAATCTTTGATTGTTGGGGAATAGATTTTATGGGACTTTTTCCACCGTCGTTTGGATACTTGTATATTTTAGTTGCAGTTGATTATGTTTTCAAATGGATAGAGGCAATTCCATGTCGAACAAATGATCATAAAATCGTCATCAAATTTTTAAAAGAAAATATTTTTAGTAGATTTGAAATTCCTCGAGCCATGATAAGTGATGGGAGAACTCACTTTGTTAATAAACCATTTGCTTCATTAATGAAAAAATATGGTATTACTCACAAAGTAACTACTCCTTATCATACTCAAAAAAATGGACAAGTTGAATTAGCTAATAGGGAGATAAAGCAAATTTTTGAAAAAACTGTTAACTCAAATAGAAAATATTGGTCTCTGCGACTTAATGATGCACTTTGGGCATATCGAACAGCTTTTAAAACATCATTGAATATGTCTTCCTATAGGTTGGTTTACGGAAAACATTGTCATTTGCCTGTGGAATTGGAACATAAAGCTTATTGGGCGATCAAAACTTTAAATTCAAGCATGGATGATGCCAACAAATTGCGTAAATTGCAACTTAATGAACTTGATGAACTCAGAAATGACGCGTATGAGAATTCAAGGATTTATAAAGCAAAAATCAAATCATTTCATGATAAAACAATTCTTAGAAAATNATCAAGATGGACAGGCCCATATGTTGTAAAGCATGTGTATACTTGTGGAGCTGTGGATATTGAAAATCCTAAAAATGGTGATGTTTTTAAAGTAAATGGACAAAGGCTTAAACCATTTTTAGGAAATGAAATTTTTCAAGAAGAGTTTATTTCTCTTTCAGATCCTTGATTTTTTTTGTGTTGCATTTAATTTTGTTTGTTTTTATTTCAGGTTTCCTTAATCTTTTTATTTTCCCGGTTAAATGACGGATAACGGTACTCCGTGACTCTCATAGTCAGTTTAATCAGTTTCCCATAATTGCTGATACAAAAATTAAAAAAAAATCATTTCTTTTTTTTTTCAAAATGCATGAAATTCTCTCAAAAATTTGTAAATATTTTCCCTCTGTTTCTGAAAATGTTCTAAGAAAAATTTATGCAGGAAGGTGTGAAAGATTGAGATTGCTAATACAAAAAAGATTCCAGAAGATATTTGTCTTGTAATAGAAGCTAATGTCCGATTAGGAGGAGAACTTCCACAATCATTGTTCATTCGGTATTTGCCTGGATTAGGAAAAAGCACGTATGCGAAAAAACGAAGGGCCAAAAGTTTAGAGGTTTGTCATAAGTGTGCAAGATGGACTTGTGACAAACGATGCAGATCTTTGGGATGTGTTTCAAATAACAGAGAAGATAAAATTAGTTTAATTAAAAATGGGCTGAGTAAGGAGTCTTTAGATAACATCTTATTGAATCTTGAGACGCATTCTAGTGGACATGTGCATATTGAACTTCTTCGTGTATGGAAACAATTCCAAGATGAGCGTCATAGTCTTGAGAATCCGACTAAAAAAGACCCTCTTTGCCAATTTATAAGAAAATTGGATGGGAAGCATATCCTCGACTCATAGAAGGCGTTGAAGCCGTTTCTAGACGTAAAACCAGAGGAAAATTGCGAGCCACAATCACACTACTGTTTACATGCATGTGTGTCATTATTGTTTTTACTGTTTATTGTGTTTACAACTGTGACCCATAGTTTTGTCCTGATAACATATTACCCCTAAAAAATCTCTCATCTTTCTCTCTATTTTCGCAGAAAAAAAAAAAGAAGAAAGTAAAAAAAAACATATCTGGAACCTCTGCACAATCATTGAAAAATATTTGTGATTTTGTGGGTCGAGTCCTGGAAAAAATGAAGTGTTTGTAGAAGCAGCGAATAATCTTGGAAAGATATTGGCTGAGAGAAAAATTCACTTGGTATATGGGGGAGGTAATATTGGGTTAATGAGATCTGTTTCAACATCTGCTCATCTTGGAGGTAGTCAGGTTTTGGGTATTATTCCTACAGCTTTAGCTGAAGGAAATATTACAGGTGTTACGATTGGGGAGGAATTAAAAGTTTTTTCTATGTATGAAAGAATCACTCAAATGATTGAAAATTCTGATGTTTTTATCGCACTACCAGGTAGTTTTGGTACATTAGAAGAAATTTTTCACACTGTTTCTTGTGCACAACTTAATATCCATAATAAACCTGTGGGCTTGTTGAATATCAATAATTATTATGACAGTTTGTTGACATTTCTTGATAAAGCTGTGGAACAGAATTTCATTTCAGAAAATTCACGACGGATGCTCATCTGTGCTTCGACTGCCGACCAATTAATTGATGATTTGGAAGCTTTTGTTCATAAGCCTGATCCGATGATAACAAAGATCAATTGGTCGCAATCAAGCAATAAGAAAAGGAAGTTGGATCATTGATTCAAAAGTCGTGGATTGGTTTGCGTTTGTTTCAGTTTGTTATCTTCAATAAAATTCCAGGTGATATCTCTTTCATTATGTACTCTTTATTAATAGTTATTTTGACATTAGGGATAATGTCATATTCTGATTAAGGGAGAACAAACTTATAAAAATAATTAAAAATAAAAAAAAAAATATATATATATTATTTTAAAATAAAATCATGTTTATTGTTTGTATCTTAGTAATTTTTGCAAAAATGTCATACATTACATGTTTGAAAGATTTAAATTAGAACATGCATTAATCTATTTAAGAATGTTTAAATTTTTATTTGAAAAAAAAAGTCAATTTTAATATTCTGATCAATATAAAAATATGATTTATGAAATCTTTTTGAGTGATTAACCATTGTGATAAAATCAGGTATTAAAGTATATGGCCCAAGATATACCTTATAAGAGTGCCTAAAATTTTAAACTCACACATATTTTGTGAGTGAGTGGAGAGGACTGAGAAAACAGCTTTCGAGCCTTTATTGATCATGAGAGAGACTATCTATTGTTTAGATCTTGAGTTCTTATTTTGAAAAAAAAATGATATTTCCTGAAAAAAAAAGGAGAAAAATACAAAAAGAAAGATATTGAAGATCTATGTAATTTTTAAGTTATATGCTACGACCCATATATCTCTCCAAAAAAAAAAAAAAAAGAAAGAGAGAAATTTATTGTACAAATTAAATAAATATGTGGTCAAGAAGCATAAACTTAGTCTGATTCCATGATGTTATAATAAAAAAAAAAAATCAGGAAAAAATATATAATAAGAACAACTAGATTTTGAATCAATGGATTTTCTATCTTTTGATTAGTTTGGCTCGTTTGTCTGTCTGCATTCTGTAAACCATTTTTCTGAGCATTTATCTGTATTCCAACTCCATGAGAGAAATCGTTGCCATAAATTGAAACATTTATTAACCTGTGAGGATATGGAGTTGAGACTCTTACTAGGAATTTCTGAAGGCCGTGTACATTTAACTACCTGAAATAAGCTTTGAATTGATCATCTCAAATTATTTCATAAATTATAATTATGATGATCTTGATATAACTTTGACAGTTTTCAAATTTAATTTAAACACTTAGATAGTTTTGATTACATTTCTATTTAAATTAATCAATATGTTTTGTATTGCTATTAACGCTTAAATTGCTAGGGACTAGCAATAAGCTGGTTGGGAGGTGTGATAAACATAAAAATTGTACATTAATTAAATGTTTTATAATATAATTATATAGTTTTTGTTTTATTAAATGTTTAAATATTATATGTTTTATAATAAATTGTATAAAATATAAGTTGTTGTGTAATTACAAGTTTTTACTATTTTTTACAGGTTCGATAAAACAAGAATAAACTTGGCGTTGCAAATGGGATTAAGATGATTCTTGGACCTGTAGAAAGTTGATTATAATATCTACAATATTGTTGACAAGCATGAGATAAAAATCCTCTCACAATTGGGATCAAATTAAGCAACAAATAAAGTTACCAAAGGAGTGGCAGTTTTACCATGCTCTAGTATTTTGACCATATCTCTCAAATTACTTGGTCAAATGGTTTGAAAAAAATACCACAACTAGACAACTCAATTATCCACATGTTTCTTTTTATGTGAAGAAGCAAATTCGGAGAAGAAGATTTTCAAAAGTGATGTGTAATATAATATAATATCTTGGAACACCAATGAAGACTTATGTGTAAAAAAATAATATTTTATTTGTGGTTGTCTCCCCAAATTTGGCTATAAATAGGGGTGCATTGTAATGTATTGAGATATCCCTCATTCTATGAACAAACCTTTGAGTTCATAATATTTCTCTCTATATTTTTCCTTTATTTCTTCATTTAAATACAATTAGCATGTTAATTTCATATTCAAAGTTTTACACTTTGAATAATGAATAGCTAACTTCCTAAAGTTGAGATGATAAGGTGAAACTCTTGGCATGATAATAAGGTTATTAAAAGGTAAGAATCTATGTTTTATATTATTTAATCATTATTTATTGTTTATGTTATATTTATTTCTTTAAGCATTTTTATACCCTACTTATAAGTGGGAGTTTTGATTTATTGTTGCTATATGTTATACTAAATTCTTGGAACCATTTAAATGTTAGTTTGGTTTTACCAACCATTTAACTTGGATTCCTTGATTTATTATATATGAATATATCATAGTATTAATTTATTGGTACCATTTAAATGTTTGTTTGGTTTTACCAACCATTTAAAGTGGGAACCTTGATTTAGTGTTTACAAATATATATAGCACAATAAATACTTGACCACATTTATAAGTTTTGGTATATATTATATACTTATAAGATAATAATTTATAACATAATATAAATATGATTATTTAATATATTGGAACCATTTTATTAAGTAGATTTCAATATTTTTCGTTTATGTTAACTTTATTAAAATACAAAGAGTGGATCCTTTAATCTCAACTACTTAAATTAAAATTTGAACAATTAAAATTTAACCATTAAAGATTCAAACAATTAAAATTAAAAAGAAACAAAAACAAAAACAAAACAAAAAGACATTGTAGTGGACTTGTAATTACCTTAGCTTCCCTGTGGATACGATATCGGACTCACTGAATTATACTACTTGTGGACAACCTGCTCTTAGGAGTTCAACAATCAAAGTGACAACAGCATTCACTTGCTCTTTAGGATTAGTCTCGGTGTTGCTTGGCAAGGTGCATGGCTCTCTACTTGCTATAATCTTCGCTAATTGTCCAATCAGATTCTCTAGCCCCTTTATAGATGCATCTTGGTTTTGGAGTCTAGTTTCTGTAGATGAGATGAACTTAGACATCAACTGCTCCAAATTGGACTTTTCTTCTCTAGGAGGGTCTGATCTTTACATCGGTTGTTTTCCATACGGCTGTCCTCCCTGTGGTCTATTCTGACTGTTTTGACCACTACATGAGAAGTTGGGATGTTGCCTCCATCCAGGATTATATTTGTTTGAATACGGATTACTCCTTGGACGGTTTTGGACTCTCACTTGATTCACCGGTGCCTCATTTTGCACATAGAAGGGATTGCCATCTTGACAGTCATTCGCAAAGTGTTCACCTCCACACTTATCATAGAATATCTCTTGAAGACGCATAGTCGTGCCACCCTTACTCAAGCTGTCCAATTTCATGTTCAAGACAACAAGTTGCGCAGTAATAGAAGAAAAGTCAGTTACCTGGTGAACTCCTGCACTTCTCCGCTGGTTGTTCCTTTCAGATTGAGGATGATAGCTGCTAGCAGTTATTTTCTCCAATAACTAATATCTTTCTTCGACAGTCTTTCTCAATAGGTTTCCACAAGCAGCAGCATCTATCATAGTACGATTAGGAGTAAGCAAGCCATAATAAAATGTTTGAACGACTAACCCAAGTGGCAATTCATGATGTGGGATCTCCGCAATAGATCTTTGAAACGCTCGCATGCCTCATATAAAGACTCTTGCTCGAATTGAGCAAATGTGGTGATATCTGCCCGTAGCTTCATGGTATTAGATGGAGGAAAATATTTAATAAGAAATGCTTTCGCCATGTCCTCCAATGTGGTGATCGAACCTACAGGCAAACAATTTAACCATGCTTTAGCTTTGTCACGTAAGGAGAAAGGAAATAAACGCAACCTAACAGCATCATGAGAAACTACATTAAATTTAAAAGTATCGCAAATTTCAAGAAAATCTGCGATGTGCGTGTTTGGGTCATCTAATGCAGATCTCCCAAATTGTACAGTGTTCTGGATCATCTGAATTATAGCTGGTTTGATCTCAAACTGATTCGCCCTGACGGTTGGTCGCACTATGCTTGGACGTGCTCCATCAAGCGAAGGTTGTGCGTACTCCAACATGGGTATGCGCCTTGGTTCCTCGACTCTTAGATCTTCATGCTTCTCGTCTTCACGCTCGTTCTTGTTCATCATGTCTCTAAGCCGCTGTTGTTGTCTTCGTCTGCCTAGGGTTCTTTCAATCTCGGGGTTGACTATCTCTAATTCAGACTCTAGAGATCTTGGCATGCACCAAAAAGGATATAAGCAAAGAAATTGAACGTGTCAAACAAAACAAAATAAAGAATGCTAAATTAAATAACTGAAAATAAAATTGTGGATTAACAGTCTCTAGCAACGGCGCCAAAAACTTGATCGAGCAAAACTTGCACTGTAAAATTCGTAATAAAAATTTATAATATCCAAGCTCGAAATAATCGCAAGTGCACAATGTCAAGTAATAGTATGATGTACGAGAGTACGAGTATCGTTCCACTGGAGATTGTATTTTACAATTATTATTTTCAGTTATCAAATCTTAAGCAACGAAATTCGAATGATTGTTTTTGACTACTAAAATTAAATAAAAACTCAATGGACAAGTTCAAGAACTAAATGCTGAAATATATAAGCTAGACCGATTAATTAAATTTCAATGAGAAATGAATTTGTTGGGAATCTCGGTTCACCTACTCCTCGTTATTTACTTAATTCGCTCGACAATGATTTACGCTTTTGGCAGGATTTCCTAAACAAATGACATGCAATCTCGAGCTATGCCAAACTAATTCTACTTAGTGAAGTAATTAAATTTCTTTAATTATTTATCAAAGGTGAATTGCATGCTCCAATTTCATATTTCTATGTAAATTGTAGATCCACGGACTATGCTACTCGTTCCTATCACAAGCTATTCTCTCTAACTCACTCGCGATATGATATGATTATTAAAGTTAGATACGCTTTAATAACTTCATGAAAAACAATGGGATATTCAAGAATAAATCAACAATCAACACGTGAACTAATTAAATTAAGGTTCGGGGTACGATCCCCTTAAATCCAACAAATAGTGTAAATTATCTACTCGAATTCATAGTAAAAATAAATGACACAAAGTTTAACTGATAAATTTTAAGTAAGAAAAACTAGTCGTGGCAGAAAATGCGAAGAACGGTGCCCGGAAATCTCGAAATCTTCAATCCAAGCACTTGCTCCAAGCTTTCTCTCCTTCTCCCGACTCCTTGGCTGCTGAATAATGTCTGAATCCTCTCCAATTCGTCCAAAATCCCTTTCCATATCATCTCCCATTCAGAAATAAGAGAAGAAATCAGTCAAGAATCTTTCCAAAAAAATCAACTGCGCCCGGGCGGACATAAGTTTCCGCCTGGACGGATGTCTTTCTCAAATCTCCTTTTATTTTCTCATCGAAGCGCCCGGGCGGACATAAATATGCGCTCGGGCGGATAGCTTGCGCAAGTCTTCTTTTATCCACACCTTGCAGGCGCCCGGGCGGATGTCCCGCAATTCGATCACTTCTCTTGAGTTTATTCACCAATTGCCTGGATTTTCAACCACGAGACATATGAGCAACAAGAATACTTAATATATGCCAAAATACCATAAAATGCATGCAATCTAAACGATATGTGCAACACAATAAGACATCACATAACATGAAAAACATGTAAAATCCACCTATATCACAAACCTTTTTTTCTTGACCTTTAATAACGAAATCTACTGGTTGTTCCATGTAGATTTCTTCCTCAAGTTTTCCATTGAGGAAAGCAGTCTTTACATCCATTTGATATAATTCTAAATCCAAATTAGCAACTATGTCCAATAATAAACGAATAGAAGTAAATCTCACTACTAGTGAAAAGTTTTCTTCGTAATCAATACCCTCTTGCTGAGTGTAACCTTTTACCACTAGTCGAGCCTTATACCTCTCTATAGTTTCATCAGACTTTCGTTTAATTTTTAGAACCCATTTGTTCCCAATAGCTTTAAGTCCTTTTGGAATTTCAACTAGTTCCCAAACTTGGTTTGATTTCATTGAGTCCATTTATTCTTCCATTGCATTCATCTATTTGTCCCTTGAAGGACAAGATAGAGCCTCATCTATGTTTTTAGGCTCTTCATCATCTACTAAAGATATGACATAAGCATGCCCTTCAATCTCATAGTGACGTTTGGGCATATATTCTTATACTCTTTCGAAGTTGGGGATCAGATGAATCAAAATGATCAGGATTTCTTCCAATAGGATCATATGAACCATTGTGATCATGATTGTTCCCATTGGAATTAATCCCACTCGGATCAAATGAATCATTGTTATCAGGATTTCTCCAGTTGGAATCAAACAATAAGTCATCTACTTGAGCTTTTGATGAATCATATGGCAACAACTCATTATCTGAATTAGATAACTCAAATAAAGGTTCATTCTTCTTTATTTCACCTTTCTTAGGAAAGTCATTCTCCAGAAATTTTACATTTCGTGATTCAATCTCAGTAATGCTTCCATCTTCTTGTTCACCATGAACACGTAACCCTTAGAATGCTCAGATTATCTAACAAAAACACATTTCTTTCCTCGAGGACCCAACTTTCCATATTTACTTGTTGAGTCATAAATATATGCAGCTGATCCCCAAGGTATAAGGTTACTTAGATCTGGTTAACAAGTCCATAGTTCATATGGCGTGGAAGGAACTAATTTTGAAAGCACCTTGTTTAGTATATAGGCCGCAATTAATAAAGCATCTCCCCAAAAGGAAATAGGCAAATTAGCTTGCGCCATCATGGACCTTGTCATGTCTAACAATGTTCTATTCCTTCTTTTAGCAACACCATTTTGCTAAGGTGTATAAGGAATGGTCAATTGTCTAATTATTCCTTTTTCATTACATACATCCTTGAATTGATCAAACAGATATTCACGGCCTTTGTCAGTTCTCAAGGTCTTTATTGCCTTATCCATTTGATTTTCTACTTCATTTGCATAACGTCTAAAACATTCCAATGCTTCAGATTTATGTGAAATCAAATAGACATGACCATAACGAGTGAAATCATCTATAAATGTAATGAAGTAAGAAGCTCCATGTCTAGCCTTCACATTCATTAGACCACATATGTCTGAATGAATCAATTGCAATGGAAATTTTGCCCTATTGGTTTTTCCAAATGGTTTTCGTGTCATTTTACCAGCAAGAAAGTGTTCACAATCCAACAAATCAAGTGTAGACTGAGAACCTAAAATTTCTGCTTTGATTAGTCGATTCATCATGTCTTTCCCACTGTGACCTAGTCTAGCATGCCAAGTGTAAGCATTCACATTTGTATTACTAGATGAACAAACATTTAACGAAACACAACGATCAGCATAATAGCTAAACATTTGTCTATCACAATCCGACACGATAAAACCATTCTTAAGATGTCCACAACCACAATACATATTGCCATAGTAGATACGAACAAGATTACTATTAAAGTTCAAACAAATCCTAGTCTTAGAAGAACAACAACAGATACTAGATTTCGTCGAATATCTGGTGCATAGAGGACATCACGTAAGATAAGAGTCCGACCACAATGCAACTCTAGTTTGCAAGTACCAATGCCTCTGACTTCAACTTTTGCATTATTTCCTACATATATCCATCTCGTGCCACAAGGAGCTCGACGAAAATCTCAAACGCTTCACGATCTCTAGTTACATGGTCTGTTGCTCCTGAGTCTACAATCTACATAGGATAAGATTCAGTTAATAAAACAGTACTAGAGACACATATAGTACTCACAAAAACGTAAGTAAGTGCTACTTTTTTTTGTCTCAGGGCACTCACTAGCGAAATGACCAAATTCTTGGCAATTGTAGCACTTCATTTTGCTTTTATCTTTCTTTTTCCCAAACCTCTTACACTTATTCTTTTGGTTTGGCTTGAAGTTGTTCTTCTTAACCCTTCCACAACATTCTTCCCCTTCCTCTTTTCTTCAAGTTTTTAAAACGTTTAAAGCCCGAAGCTTTCTTGGAACTAGATTCAGCCACAAAAACACTTGTTATGGACTTAGCGGCACCAAGCCGCTCATCATCAAGTTCAACATGGCGAGTAGCATCAGAAAAAGTCTTAATGCTATCATTGTGAGTCAGATTGACTTTCAGATGCACCCACTTTTCAGGAAGAGATCGGATCAAAGCTTGAACTTGTTGCTCATAAGAGAGGATATGACCAGCTGAAGTCAATTCACGTATCATGTTTGACATAGTTCTCTAATTTTGTTTGATGTTGTGATTAGCCTGTTTCTTGTAAGTGTCAAACTTGATAGTCATTGCCTCAGACGGGTGACAGTAATACCTCCATATTTCTCCCTTAGGTACACCCAAATGTCATGAGCACTAGGATGTTGCTCACATTCATGGATGAGATCATCACTCACAGAGCTAACCAGTATTGCACGAACAGTGGAATCTTTCTTTTTCCATGCCTGGTAATCTTCTTGATCCCTCCTCTGCTGAGCAGTGTTACCCACACCGGGATCTTGCATGACTTGGTTGACACCCTCTAAGGCATCTTGCTCATCAAGCACATACCCAATCGTATGGCGCCAAGTGTCATATTTGTCACCATTCAGTTTGTCACCCTCGTTGAGATCAGCAATGATAGATTTTGATGTCATGGTCTGTATATTTTAGAAGTGATAACACATGTTAATGCTAATTAAATGTACACTTCTAGTTTTGTACTTAAAATTAGCATCTTTAATGATTTAACATAAGGGATAAACTCGAAAGTTCGCTAAGTTCTCAATCATCATCTACAATCATAATGTTGCATCATCATAAATTTAATTTCTAAGTAACAAAAAATATCAATTGATTATAGGTGAGAATAACTGAAAATCTTCAACCTAAAAACTTTCATTTAATTTGGAATATCTCAATAAATTCCAAATAAACATATGTAGATAAATATGTATTAAAATAAACTAACATCAAAGTTTACAATACATGCTTCTATTTAAACATAGATAAAACACACATTACATTACATATGTCACATAACATGCTCATATAAAAAACATTGAAATAAACATACATAATAACAAGTCATCTTTCTAAAGAAAATCTAATTTCTTTTTATTTTTACACATGCGGGATATCATTTTGTTCATTCCCTTCGAGAGCCTATCCGATGGAGCGAACTTCAAAAGACGAACTCCCAAATTTATCTGTAAAGATAATGTCTTCTTCATCTCACGTTCAACCTCTTTCTCCCATCTCTTAATCAATGATGACTTCAACTCATTAAGGTAGATCATTGATCCCCTTTGGTTAAGTATATCATCGATTATGCTCTTTCAACATCCATTTAGAGAATCTTTCAATAGTCCAACTATTGCATCATGTTGAAGATATGGCAAAGAATAAAACACACTCTAAGTATCCTCCGGGGAGCAGATAAAGTTCAAAGAGCTCCGGAACGAATAGCAAAGTTTGTTTCTTCATTCTCATTTTTCCTTAATTCATATATATTTATTTTCGAGAATAAATTTTACATGCATATGAAGTTCTGGAATTAATATTGAACGGACATAAAACATTACCGAAATGCATAAAACAAGTTAGAATATCAACTAGCACATGGCTCTGATACCAATGATGAAAAATCTAACTCGAATATCGTATAATTCATATTTTGATTTAGGATCTTTGTAGTTGATTTACTAACCTTTGTTCTGGAGATGACTATATTTTGCGACGGTCCGATATCGATCACGAATGGAAAGGAATCAAGTTTTCACAATACAAATGCTCAAATAATAGTGATATATTTGTTGCAATATTTTTTCGAAGAACAAGTCACAGCTCTATCTTTTCTTATTTTTTGTATTAATAGTTCCTGTATTGGAGTAAGATTAGGGAAGTTATCTAGAAATATAACTACTCCCTCTAATAAATTCAAATTACCAATTTGAATTCTTCGGGTCGGGTCGGGTCGGGTCGGGTCGGGTCGGGTCGGGTCGCACGGAGACCCATTACCATTAACCCATATATATATTTATAAATTCTTACACAACCAACATTGGATATTATGTTGAACAAGAAGTTTGGGGATTTTGGCAAGAATATGATGGTAAACAAGAAAGATACGGTCAAGGATTATATCCAGCATCATCCTTCTACTGAAACGAATAATTCAAATGTATCTGATGTTGAACAAGTTCAATCCTTCGAAAATATTCAAGCTGTAAGGTCCGAAATTTAAAATGATGTAAACCCAATTGCATTCGAATATAGGAAAAATGAGAAATAACTAATTAAATGATTTTAATTGCCTAATTAATTATGTTTGATATGTTTATAAGGTTATGAAGTAGTTTTCTACACAAATGCTTGTAAACTGTATTTTTAAAATTTATTCGAGATGCAATCGAGGAACGGAGACCGAGGGTTGAAAAATTGAAAATATTTTTAATTAAATATTTGTTTTTAGTTATTTAAAATAAGGTTGATGTTTTATGATATTTTTCAGATTAAGGAGTTTTGAGGTGATTTTATACGCCGAGACATAAATTTTAACAGTATTCGATTTTCGACTAAAATATGAATTTTCGAGAACTCGGCTAATATTTTCACAAACTTTCCTAAACGAAATATTTTAAATATGGACTAATGAGCTTATTGGGCCTATTATACTAGACTAATGGACCCTAGCTTGCACACATGTTTTATTAACAACAAAAATTTAAGCCCATAAACCGACCCCATTAATTATTTATGCACGCCCCCTTCCCCTAAACCACACAAACTCTCTCCCATCATCATAACACACGGCACACACAAAAATCTTCAAGGCAAGGCATCGGTTTTTGCAAAGGAAATTCAGCCAAGGTTCTTCGTCACCGTTCTTCGCATCTCAACGTAATTTTCGTGCGTAAAATACGCAAATGCACGCCATAAACCTTTCTTTTCTCATCTATCACATCATAATATTGTGTTGAATTGTGTTTTCTTGAAAAAAAATGTTCAAATTTTGATTATTTTCGTTTTTATGCGTTGAAATATGATTAATTGATATATATTTGCGTGAAGGGGCTGCCATGTTAAAGCATCATAGAGGGATATTTTTACATGGATTTTAGGGCCACACGATGCACGGTTAAGGAAGCACACGAAACTAGAACAAGCTGGAACGAAATTGGTGCATGTTGGTTCACAGGATTCGGCTAAGATGTACACCAACGAACGGCTCGTCCAGGGCAGGACCAGGGCTTGGGTCAGGCGTGGGTGAGGGTGAGGAAGAGTCCTAACCATGCTAGGACTCGTGCACAGCGGCTAGCAAAGAGTCCTTGCGTGATAGAACTCCTCCCATGCAAGCCGAGAGTGCAGCTGTGCGCAGGGATCGTGGCTCGGCCAGGGTGGTCAGGGCTGTGCTAGGATAGGCATGAGGGTGGTCTAGTGAGGGTCGTGAGGGTGAAGGCTCCAGTGGTGGCTCGGGCGAAGGGGCTTTGTCGAGTTAGAGTCCATAGGCACAAGGGAAAGCACTCGCGCGGCTTCTTGTCTTCGTGCAGGAGGTTTAAGCGGGCTAGGGGTTGGTTCAAGGGGTCATGGCTGGTCAGTAGGGTCCAAAACCTGTCTGGGAAGGGCTTGGCTTGGGGTGGCTTGGGCTCGGCTCGAAGGAAACTTGAGATGGCTCGAGGGTTTGCTAGGGATGGTTCAGTTTTTAGGGTTTTAAACTCTAAGGGTCAAACCATGGTCCACGGGGGTCGAATCATGGTTCACGAAGTTATTTTAGGTATAAAAAGTCTATGTTTAAAATTTAGAAAGAAAATATTGAAGTTTGAATTAATTCAGAATTAAAATGCTCCAAGAATTATTAATTACGAAATAAAATCAAAAGCCTAGAATTTAAGCTAAATAAAAATATCAAAAAATTTATTTAAGCTTAAATAATTATTTGAGATGGTCTAGTGTCAACGAAAGTAAGAAAAAGTCGAAATCGATAAATTTTACGTCCAGGGGTAAAACAGTCATTTTACACCTGAAAAATATTAAACGTCATGACAGTGCTCTGAATGCTGTAATATATATTAATATGATTATTTTAAATATTTATGGAATTTTATGATAACATTTTAAAGTTAAAAGATATGTTGCATGCTTGGTTTAAAAAGAAAAATGATATTTATATGCGTGATTTTTATAAGTGATTAAAATATGAAATGTTAGAGGAAGTGAAGTAATTGTGACTATTATGATGATATGATTGGGGATATCGCGAGGGAAAAAGCCCCAGAGGAAGCCCATATACTGGAGAAGGCCCCAGAGGAAGCCCACTTATGGGAGAAGGCCCTAGAGGGAGCCTGACCATCGTATTTCCTTATGAAGATGATAGGCCAAGGCTCAGTTGATGGGTGAGAGTGTCGTTGATGTCCCCGCCGCCCAGTTCTGTGGTTATATGTAGATGGATCCATTGACCTTATGATGAAACGAAAGTCACAATTAACGAGCTGAATTCAATAAAAGGAAATCGTATATGCTTATGATTAAAAGGAAAATGTTTATGATGAAATGATATATGATATGAAATGATGAAAGGAAAAATGTTTATGTTAATGCATGTTCATGAAAAAATATTTTAAGTAAAAGTATTTTCACTATTGCAGGCGATTATATACATATTACTCGTTATCAAGATTATGGTTTGCTGAGTCATTAGACTCACTAGGTGTGATGGGTGCACGTGAGCATGATTTTAATGTTGATAGAGGTTTCGATGGTTGATCTTGCTGGACTGAAGGTGCACACAACCCGAATACCAGCACTAGATTTTTCGCATTATGATTATGATTTTCATTTAAGTTTATGATAAAGATTTTTACGACTTTTATAATGCTTTTTGAGTGGTTATTGAGAGGTTGTTAGAGTTAGTCTTATCTTGAAATATTGTTAAGTTAGGTTGTTAACGTTTGCCGATTTTATGTTTTGAACATTTTCCTTTGAATTTTCAAATATAGTTGATTGTTTTATTTTAGAATGGTGTCAAAGTATTTTAAAGTATACATATATATATGTATCGGCCGAAACTATTAGATTAGTAAAAAAAATTCTATTATTTTTTAAGATAAACGAATAGTGGACGTTTCACTTGGTATCAGAGCAATGTTCCTACAAAGGTTTGTGCCACCGACAGTTCCGGAAAGCTCAGTCATCAAGCCTCAAATTTGTAAGTTTAAATGCTTTATATGATTTCATGCTTAGTATCTGCATGATAGCAAGATTTATTTGTTTAAGATGCATGTTTAATGATATTCATGTTTAAAGCTTAAGGATAAATCAAATATATACGCTGCATGATTAGAGACCTTATATTTAAATGCATGTTGGTTACGTTTATAATTTAGAAAACATTTAGATATAATGCCTCTTAGACATGCACCTAATACTGATAATCAACCCGAAAATACTGAAGATCGTCAAGAGAATGCACCCCCGCCTCCTAATGGAGATGCTGCTATCCGCCCACTAGAGGGCATGACACGCTTTTTTGAGTAGCAGTTTCAGCATGATCCTAGACCACAGCATCATATTTATGATCAGTTTCTGAGGCTCGGTCCGAGGGAGTTTTCTGGCACTACCGACCCACCCTTTTGCTGCTGAGGGTTGGATTCGATCTCTCGAGATTCATTTCCGTTATTTGAATATGAGAGATGCTGACCGAGTGAGGTGTGCTACATACATGTTTAGAGTTGATGCTTCCCTCTGGTGAGAACGTGCAAAGCTTGGGATTGACTTGGCTACGCTTACATGGGTTCGATTCGAGGAAATTTTCTATGAGAAGTACTTCACTGCTGACGTTCGAAGGCGATTGAAGAGGGAGTTTATGAGTCTCTGTCAGAAGAACACGGCTGTGGCTGAATTTGAGAGGAAGTTTGAGAGGGGTTGTCATTTTGTGCCCCTCATTGCTAGAGACGCTGCTGAGAAGATGAGGCACTTTATGGATGGTCTTCGACCTACCATCCGTCGTGATGTGATAATGATGCGTCCAGTGGATTATGCTACCGCCACTACCTATGCATATCAAGTTGAGCAAGCATTGAAAGATATTGATTTTGAGGTGCAGCGCAAAAGATAGCAACACCAGCAGAATTCTCAGCCAAATAAAAAGCCATATATGGGACCTCCTAGACCTCAAGGGCAGCAAAAGCCCCAAGGACAATTAAAGAAGCTAGGACCACCAAAACCACCACAACTTGGAGCGCCAAAACCTGCTGAAAGGCCCCTATGCAAGGAATGCAATCACATACATCTTGGCAAGTTCATATGGGGGACATACAAGTGTTTTATATGCAAGGAGGAAGGGCACAAGGCTGCTGATTGCCCGAAGAAGAAAGAACCAACAGTGGGAAGAGCTTATGTTATGCATGCTGAAGAAGTTGAGGAGGAGCCAGACACGAACTTTATCACCAGTAACCTAGTTATTTAACGTTTTTATATTGTCTTTATTGCATGAAATGTTAAATTGGTTATTAGAATTGATTTGGGATTTAAGAATAACCTACTGGAAATTAGGTTGCATAATCTACCTTAGTTGGAATTAAGAAAAGACAATGGAAACCATAGGAATTTGGACTTGAATTTTGCGCTTTAACTATGTAAAGAAGGTAATTATTCCCAAATGAAAATTTTGAGGCCTAAAATTGAGAGAAATCAAAACTTTGGGTATGTTTGGCAATTTCTGAAAATTGAAGAATCAAATCGTAATCTTTGAAAATTTAAAGGACTAAATTGAAATTAACCAAATTTTAAGGGGCTAAATTGTAATTTCCAAAACATTTAAGGACCGATGATGCAATTTCTGAAAGGTTAAGGACCAAAAATCAAAATTTCCAAAAATTTAAGGGGCCAAAATAGCAAATTTCGAAATTTGTGGGGACTAAAATGTAAATTCCGAAAAATTGAAGTGTTAAAAATGCAATTTTTCCAAGAATTAATAGTGTCCAATCACTAAGTTTTAAGAATTTTGGGAAAATAATGATAGAAATCTTCTTAAGCTTCAACACGAAAGAAATTAACAGCATATTCATCGCAGGAAGGATATTCATTCTAGGTGTAGCTACCTATACATTGCTGGATTTGAGAGCTACACACTCTTTCACATCCGAGACTTTCGTTAACCGACTGAACATTATACCTGAGGATATGGGATTGGATTTCAAAGTTTCTATTCCTTCCGGTGATCAAATGGTCACTACGAGTATTGTGAAGAATCTGGAGCTTTGTTTACAAAAAGATGTGGTTCGGGTAGATCTTATCGTACTTCCGATTCCTGAATTTGACATTATACTTGGAATGGATTGGCTGACATCAAATGGAGCTTCGATAGATTTCTGGCAGAGGACAGTGTCTATTCGGCCGCCTAATGGAAAGTCTTTTATATTTGAGGCAGCAAGGAATAAGCAAATGCCACACATTATCTCATGTATGTGTGCAAGGAAGCTTATTAAGAGGGGATGCCAAGCTTATCTAGCATGTGTCACTTCAGCACATGTTCCCAACAGTGAGAGGCTAGAGGATGTTGACATTGTCAAAAAATTTTCTAGCTTCTTTCCTGAGGACGTCTCTGGCATTCCACCTGATCGTGAGGTGGAATTTTCTATTGAGTTGATGTCGGGCACTGTACCCATTTCTAAAGCACCCTACATTCTAGCGCCCGCTGAAATGAAAGAATTATAAGATCAAATCCAAGAATTATTCGACAAGGGCTTCATTCGCCCTAGTTGTTCTCCATGAGGCGCGTCAGTATTGTTTGTAAAGAAGAAGGATGGTAGTATGTAACTTTGCATCGACTATAGAGAGCTGAATAGGGTCACCATCGAGAATAAATATCCTCTACCAAGAATTAAAGACCTATTTGATCAATTACAAGGAGCATCGATATTCTCAAAGATAGATCTTTGTTCTGGATATCATCAGTTGAAAGTGAAATAGGCTGATGTTCATAAGACAGCGTTCAAAACTCGTTATGGGCATTATGAATTTTTGGTATTGCCATTCGGTCTGACCAACGTGCCAGCGATCTTCATGGATATCATGAATCGCGTATTTCAGCCGTATCTAGATCAATTCGTGATCGTTTTTATTGATGATATTCTGATCTACTCGAAAGGCAAAGAGGAGCATAGGAAGCATTTGAGGACAGCACTGCAAGTACTGCAAGATAGAAAATTATATGCAAAATTCATCAAGTGTTAGTTTTGGTTTGATAGAGTGGCGTTCTTAGGCCACATCATTTCTAGAGATGGAGTGGAGGTTGATCCGAGTAGAGTGGAGGCAGTGAAAGAGTGGCCAGTACCGAAGAGCGTAACCGAGATCCGTAGCTTCTTGGGACTAGCTGGCTATTATCAGAAGTTTATTCAAGAATTCTCATCTATTGCAGTACCCATGACAGTCTTGACAAAGAAGAACGCAAAGTTTTTATGGAGATCCGAGTGCCAAGATAGTTTTAACAAGTTGAAGCAAGCTCTGATTTCAGCGCCAGTATTATCGATGCCATCAAGGCAAGGAGAATATGTTATGTATACCGACGCTTCGAAACTTGGCTTGGGTGCAGTTCTGATGCAAAATGACCGAGTTATAGCCTATGCGTCGAGACAGAAGAAGGTTCACGAGAAAAATTACCCCACTCATGATCTTGAGCTTGCAGCAGTGGTATTTGCACTGAAGATTTGGAGACATTACTTATATGGGGAAAAGTGCAAGATTTTCATCAACCATAAAAGTTTGAAATACTTATTCACACAAAAGAGTTGAATATGAGGCAGCGAAGATGGCTAAAGTTGGTGAAAGACTACGACTGTGACATTAGCTACCATCCGAGAAAAGCTAATGTAGTAACGGACGCATTGAGTAGGAAGATAGCAGTTACTACGCAATTATCACTTCAGATACCTCTCAAGTCCGAGATACAGCAATTTGAGTTTACAGCGTATACTAGGGGCGAGGCCCCTGATCTTGCCACTATGTCAGTACAGTCGACTTTGAGAGATAAGATCTGTGAGGGACAGTCTACTGATGAACAATTGCAAAAGTGTAGATTGAGAGATGAAGCCAAGGGCCGGAGACTGTATTCTGAGGTGGATGGTATAGTACGATATCGAGATCGAGTTTGGGTTCCTAGTGGTAACTCTTTGAGAGAGGTCATTATGAAGGAATCCCATGACATGCCATATTCCATTCATCATGGAAGCATAAAGATGTACAAGGATCCTGGAAGCATGAAGATGTACAAGCATGAAGACATATCCTAGCCAAGCCCTTCCGATGACATGCCATACTCCTCCCATGAAAGCCGAGAGTGCAGCTGTGCGCAGGGATCGTGGCTCGGCCAGGGTGGTCATGGCTGGGCTAGGATAAGTCTGAGGGTGGTCCAGTGAGGGTCACAAGGGTGATGGCTGGGGTGGTGGCTCGGGCGAAGGGGCTTTGTCGAGTTAGAGTCCTTAGGCACAAGGGAAAGCACTCGCGCAGCTTCTTGTCTTCGTGTAGGAGATTGCAGCGGGCTAGGGGCTGGTTCAAGGGGTCATGTCTTGTCAGTAGGGTCCGTAGATGGTGTGGAAAGGGCTTGGCTTGGCGTGGCTTGGGCTCGGCTCGAAGAAAATGTGAGATGGCTCGAGGGTTTGCTAGGGATGGTTCGGTTTTTATGGTTTTAAAGGCTAAGGGTCAAACCATGGTCCACGGGGGTCTAATCATGGTTCACGGAGGTATTTTAGGTATAAAAAGTCTATTTTTAAAATTTGGAAAGAAAATATTAAAGTTTGAATTAATTCGGAATTAAAACGCTCCACGAATTATTAATTACGAAATAAAATCAAAAGCCTCGAATTTAAGCTAAATAAAAATATCAGAAAATTTATTTAAGCTTAAATAATTATTGGTAGCGTCCTAGTGTCAACGAAAGTAAGAAAAAGTGAAAATCGAGAAATTATACGTCTAGGGGTAAAACAATCATTTTACACCTAAAAAATAGTAAACGTCATGGCAGTGCCCTGAATGCTTTAATATATATTAATATGGTTATTTTAAATGTTTATAGAATTTTATGATAAAATGTTAAATCTAAAAGCTATGTTGCATACTTGGTTTAAAAAGAAAAATGATATTTATATTCGTGATTTTTATAAGTGATGAAAATATGAAACATTGGAGGAGGTGAAGTAATTGTTACTATTATGATGATATGATTGGTGATACCGTAAGGGGAAAAGCCCAGAGGGAGCCCATATATGTGAGAAAGCCCCAGAGTGAGCTCGTCTATGGGAGAATGCCCCAGAGGGAGCCCGACGATAATATTTCCATATGATGATGACAGGCCAATGCTCAGTTCACGGGTGAGAGTTTCGCTGATGTCTCCGACGTCCAGTACTGTAGTTATATGTAGATGGATCCATCGACCTTATGATGAAACGAAAGTCACAATTAACTATCTTAATTCAATAAAAAGAAAGCATATATGCTCATGATGAAAAGGAAAAAGTTTATGATGAAATGATATAAGATATGAAATGAAGAAAGGAAAAATGTTTATGTTTATGCATGTTAATGAAAAGTTATTTTAAGTAAAAGTATTTGTTGGGTGCAATAATTGGCTCTACTTGGTAGAGCGATCAAACCGTAGTGCTTGAGCTGCTTTGCGGTTTAAAAGATTTAAGTTGCACCATTACCACCAGATATAGCTTTTGGTAAAGCGGTAAGTACTAGGTCCTACAATTGGTATCAGAGCCAAGGTCACGGGTTCGGTTCCCATTGATTGCAAAGAGTTCAATTATTGGGGGGGAGATTGTTGGGTGCAATAATTGGCCTTGCTTGGTAGAGCGATCGAACTGTGGTGCTTGAGCTGCTGTGCGGTTTAAAAGATTTGAGTTGCACCATTACCACCAACTATAGCTTTTGGTAAAGCGGTAAGCACTCGATCCTACATTATTTTCACTGTTGCATGCAATTGTATACATATTACTCGTTATCAAGATTATGGTTTGCTGAGTCATTAGACTCACTAGATGTGATTGTAACGTACAGTACTTTTAAATTATTTTAAAATTTGCGAAAAAATAAAAATTTTCTTAAATAAATTGTAATCATTCAAAATGCGATAAAGCTAAACCGTTGTCCAAAATTTTTGAATTAAAAACAACTACAATCAAAGTTTGCAAAAATACTTGCTTAATCATCATAAGAGAAAACTCGTGAAAATCAGAGTATTTGAAACAAGCATTCATAAGATTCTTAAAACATGGGCGGTCCTCGTGTTTAGCTCCCTCGTCTCCTCATCCTTATCCTCACCTGCATCGATCAAGTCTAATGAGTCTAAAGACTCAACACGTATAAACTGGGCATAACAAGTAATACATAACAAAACCACATGCATCTTTAAAGTATAGCGCACATACTTGATTCTTGAACGTAATAACATAAACATAGACATGCCAACATCATAAAACTTTTCATAAACATACTTGCATCATACATACTAGAACATGCATAACTTCATCATTTTGCGTAGAGATATGTTTCAAAGCAAGTGACCCATACATAAATGTGCTTGATCAGACTAAACCACAGTACTGGACTGCCAGGGAAAATCCAGTACCACATACATGAGATCTCCGGTCATGCTTTACAGGGTGGATTGGTCCCTGGTTATGCTTTACCTCTTTCCAATCTTGATCTAAACCTGGACATGTTTTACTGGGGTGGAGAGGTCCTCGGCCACGTTCACCGACTTCCAAACTCGTTCATAATTGGTCACAAGACAATTAGCATACCTCAAAAACATAAAAGTATTTTTCTTTTGCACGTCGAACATACTAACCTGACGTTGAGGAATTTGTTGGAACTCTATTAGGGTCACTGCTGCACATACTAACACATTATCAAGTGCTTAGTTTTCATAACTTAGACGTACAACTCGTACTCAACCCCGAAGTAAATAAGTGGCTTATGACATTCTAGAGCACTCGGGACTTGACCTCGTTTTTCATACTAACCATGACATCAAACCCCGAAACAAACTCTAAAATGATGTGTGAACATTTCTCAAACAATAAAAGACATGGACTCACTATTGAAACCGAAAACTAAATGAAAACCAAACGTTCCTTCAACTGGCCCCGCGCGCGGGCGGTAATATCTTATCGCTCGAGCGCCAGGTCTTCTGGCCTCGGACAGAAAGAGTGGCGCTCGGGTGGTAAGAAGTTACCGCTCGGGTGCCGAGTGCACTGGACTCCGCGATTTGAAGCTTAATACTCCTAACTAAATCATACGAATCGTGAACCAATCCAAAAAGACTCATCCTAGGACGCTATGAAACTGACTAGACTCCATAAAAACGCCCCAAATGTCCCCAAAGAAATGACGTACCACACGCAACGCAATAACCCCATAAACTGAAATTTTTGACACCATATGCTTTCCACGACTTCTAATGCAACCAAGGGCTATCGACATGAAACGAAGCATCACAACTCATCCCAAAATCATACTCCATATACCTAAACGCAGCAGCGATCACTCGATGGTTCCCAACGAAGCCTGCAACAAATAAACTTCAAGAACGCATTTTCATAAAATCGCAGTTTGAGCAGTCCCACGAAAACGATCATAACTCACTCATTTCTTATCCAAAAATTACGAATTTACTGTCAAATCGAATGTATCAAAACGTACTACGTTTTATATGTTGAACATTTTTCAAGATAAGTGACCAAAAATGCACAGTACACGAAATGACAGCAGAGTTTGGGTTTTTACATCCAAAATCATTTCAAAATCGATCCAACCAATTTTTGCTCAAACTTTGCACAACATAAATGAATTTTTACACATAATAAATATAAAAACATATACTATAACGAGATCGATGCATAAACGAAAAAATATACATGTCTTGATCTTTAAAGTTACCGAAACGACGATATCGAATCGGGAAGGATGCGAGGGTTGATCCGGGACGAACGTGCCACGATTTTCTTGAAGAAAAGTGGCCATAATCTGCTGGAAAAATTCAGAGGAAGGGGGCGGTTGCTATGGCTCTTTAGAACCCGAACTTGCTCTCAAAATAAAACAAAACAAATGAAATATGTGTGTGTGTGTCTCGTGTGTGAGGTGTGTGTAAATGTGTGTGTGTGCGTGAGTTTTAGTATAAATTATTGAAATAAATTGCTTAATTCTACAACTAAAATGCAAATTTAAATGCTAACTCACTATTAATTTTACTAACAAACCCATATTTAGAATTAAAATACACAATTGATAAACCTTAAAAGTTTTAAAAATTTTAAATCACTAAATAGATAAATTAGGATTTAAAGTGCTTAAAACTTAAAAAATTATTTAAAATACCCCATCTTAACTTAAAATAAAATATCACATTTTAAAATCGCCAAAATCATTGCCGGTCTCTTTTCCTCGATCCCGCATCGAATAATCGCCTGAAACATGAAACTCAAGAAAACATTTTATGTGCATCACCTAAACATAAATAATTTAAAATAATGCAAATTCACCAATTATGCATCACTAAAATCATTTTAAACTTAAATAAATAATTTAACAATTTAAATAAATGCATGGGTTTTGCGTGTACGGAATTTGAGCTCTACAGTGATGGGTGCAGGTGAGCATGATATTAATGTTGATGGAGGTTTCGATAGTTGATCTTGCTGGACTGAAGGTGCACACAACCCGAATACCAGCGCTAGATTTTCCTCATTATGATTATGATTTACGTTTAAGTTTATGATAAATATTTTTACGACTTTTATGATGATTTTTGAGTGGTTTTTGAGATGTTATTAGAGTTAGTCTTATTTTGAAATATTGTTAAGTTAGGTTGTTAACGTTTGACGATTTTATGTTTTGAACTCTTTCCTTTGAATTTTCAAATATAGTTGGTTGTTTTATTTTAAAATGGTGTCAAATCATTTTAAAGTATATATATATGTATCGGCCGAAACTATTAGAGTAGAAAAAAATTTCTAGTACTTTTTAAGATAAACGAGTAGTGGACGTTTCACAAGCAGACGGAGCACGCCGTTTGGTAATTCCACATTTCATACATCCAATAACGAGGATAAGTATGCTTCTCCACATCGTAGAAAGGAACAAAGTTGAACTAGAAATTGCATCAATGGAAAACATGTAGACGTCCCTTACGCATTTACTAATCATGGTGTACAACCTGACATGTATGAGGATTCATTTGAGAAAGGGAATAGCATGATTGACCCAAGCGTTAATATTCCAAATTTGAACACTCAAGGGCACCGTATCAGTTTCATCCTCCCAGATTCCAACCCGTTGAGGATTTTGAAACGGTGAGGGAAGTGGTAAAAGAGCTATATGGGGTTGTTTGAGGCTTGTAGGACGACAATAATTTCACAAGACATATCCAAAATGTTAGATCGTGATAATATTTATCCTAAGGGTTATAGAGTACCTAATTTACCTTATTTTCAGGAGGAGATGAGCAATCTCAATGTTGGATCACATACTTGTCCCATGTTGAAGAAGAAAGTGGATGATTCAAATAAAAAAATTCTTCTGCACACACACATTTGAGGTAACTAAGACATAAAAAATATTTGATTTTTTCATAACAATTCCTCGTGATCATCAAATGCTGAATAAAAACTAGTTGAAAATATAGTGGAAGAAACACATGTTATAATTGAAAATATCATGAATATGATGGAGGATCTATGGGTGAAAATCCAAGGAGGAACCATCTATATTCACTGAGAACATGGGATGTAAAACAAAATGAACATCAAGTTCTGTGGGGATTACCAAAACCAGGAGTCCGATGAGTACAATGTTCATTGGAGATTTCACAGAAGTTTGCCAAAGTATAGTTAATCCTTGTGGAGTTCAAGGATATGAATAGAAACCGAGATTCATAATTCCTCCAAAACCCGAGAAAGTTGATTGATGGAAAAGGTTTGAGCAAAAGAAATTTCCGGCACGACTCACTAGAACTCTGAAAATGAGGTTTTTAAGAGGAAAAGTCGCACAAAGAATGGGTATAGTGGCTGAAGCAATAGTGACGTTATTAGATGATAGTGGGTATAATTATATCAACGATGAGACAATCGCGCGAACCTCTATGAGATTCTCGTTGAGCTAATACCTCATTATGTAACATATTTGAACATCTCAATCTCTCTGTTAACACAAAAATTTTGTTAATACCTCTATGAAAATTTTTGTTGAGCTTATACCACATTTTGTAAAAAAATTGATCATTTTTTAAACGTTCACTACTCGATTTTCTTAAAAGTAATAGAATTTTTTTAAAAAAAAACTTCGGCCGAATTACAACTATACATATATATATAATATTTAAAATAACTTTGCACCATTTAAAAATAAAAAAACCAACTATATTTGAAAATTCCAAAGAAAAGTATTCAAAACATAAAATCGTCAATCGTTTACCAAACATAAACTTAGCAATATTTTCAAAATAAACTTAACTCTAACATCCTCTCAAAACATCTCAAAAGCATCATAAGCATTAAAATCTTAAACCATTAGCATAAGCCATAAACACAAGTGCGGAAAACTAGCGACGGTCCTCAGGTTGTGTGCACCTTCAATGCATCTAGTTCAACCATCAAGTCCTCCATTAACATTAACATCATGCTCACCTGCATCGATCACACTTAGTGAGTCTATTGACTCATCAAACTTTAACCATGATAACAATTAATACATATACAATCACATGCAACAGTGAAATACTTTTACATAACATAACTTTTCATGAACATGCATAAACATAAACATTTTTCCTTTCATCATATACATTTCCTTTTTCATCATATACATTTTCTTTTTCATCATATACTTATACTCTTTCCTTTTAGTTGAATTAAGATTAATTGTGACTTTCGTATAAGCTGAAGGTCGATGGATCCATCTACGTATTACCACAGTACTGGGCGACAGGGACATCAGCGACACTCTCACCCGTCAACTGAGCCTTGGCCTATCATATCATCATATCATGTCTATGAAAATACGATCGTCGGGCTCCCTCTGGGGCCTTCTCCCATGAATGGGCTTCTTCTGAGGCCTTCTCCCGTAAACGGGTTCCCTCTGGGGGCCTTTTTCCTTACGATATCTAGCTCCAATCGTATCATCGTATTAGTCACAATTACTTCACTTCCTCCAACTTTTCATATTTTCATCACTTGTAAAAATCATGCATATATTTATAAATCATTTTTCTTTTAAACCAAGCATGCAACATGTTTTTTCCTCATACCAAATAACATATACCATATTTTAAATAATTAAAAATAACTATTTAATAAAAAAAAAATTCCTCATATGGTCTCGGGTCTCCGTTCCTCGATCGCATCTCGAATAACCTTTAAAACACAGTTTTATGCATTCATATTGAAAATCATATTTTAAATATGTAAACATGCCTACCATATTTACTAGATGCAATTAAAATATTTTAATTAAAATACATAAGAAATTTGATAATCTTGCATGCATGTGGTTCACGTGGACCTTCAATTTTCGGGAATTTACAATTTAATCTCTCTGTTATTATTTTTAAGCATTCAGACCCCTGCCTCTATGACAATATCACACCAAATATCCATGAACGTTTTTTCGTGTTTTTTCATTCTATTTTCGCGTTTAATATAGGATTAAATGATGCAATTAAATCGAAATAATTGTGATAAAGTTTTATTTAAAGTAGAAAAAATAGAATTTTTGGGAATTAATTGGCTAATATATTGAATTTGTAACGTCTGCTGATTTTAAAATTCTACTTAACATTTTTTTTTGTAAAACAAACTAAGGCGGAAAATACTCGCACATCAAAAACATTTAAATAAGTTGAACATGCTTTTAAAAAGTCATCACACCTCTGAATAAAAATAAATGTAGTTAAAAACAATGAAAAGAGCAACCAACATAAACAATTTCCATTTAAAAATATAAAACATCAAGCATTTTAAAATCTGTCAAAACCTTCGACAACATAAAATCATCAACCATTTAAAAAGTTGTTTAAACGTGTTCCCATAAAATCATATTCTTGCGGAAGAATGCAAGGTCCTCGGGTTAACGTGCGCCACCAGCTCCGTCCGTTCAGTCATCATCACCTCCAGTCTCCTAATCAAAATGCTCACTTGCATCACACATGCCTAGCGAGTCTAAAGACTCAACACACTTGTACCGTGACAACAAATACATATGCGTAACAAGCAGCAGTGAAAAATATCGTAATCAACATACATTTCATGTCTGCAGTAAAATCATATGCATAAATCGTGATCTGTCAAAACATGATAATAATCATAGCATGTAACATCGTGTCAACATATATGTGTTAATTTCCTTAATTTGAATTCCGTTCATTAGCTGTGACTTTCGTATCATCATGTCAGTCGATGGATCATCTACGTGTAACCGTGGTACCTGGCGGCGAGGATCATGAGCGACAACATTACCCGCCCACTGAGTCTCGGCCTTACATGTCATCGTGTCATCGTGTTAGTCACAAAAAAATCACTTCCTTCAAAAACGTGTCATCATATTCATCACTTAAATAAAAGCATGCATGTACATAATTTTTCTTTTAAACCAAGTATGCACCATAATTATCATAATTTCATAAAAATCATAAACTTCATGCATAAACATTTAAAATATCATACATTTGTGCTCACGGCGCTGTCATGACCAAAATCTCACCCCGGGTGCAAAATGACCATTTTGCCCCTGGAAACCCAAAAACTACCGTTTTACTCCTGGACCTCTAAAATTTACCCGAAGCATACCAAACTCCTTAAAATGTCCTAAAACATATTTATAAGCATTCCTAGAAGTAAACTCGATCTCATTTTACAACTTAACCGATTCGTTTTAAAACTTGGACCGGGGTCTTCTTTTTAACCCGAATCGACTCGAAATTTCACCAAATTTTCCCAACCTTTTTACCATACTTAGTACACCTTTTAAAGGCCCTAAAACCTCAAAAACCATATTTCTAAACTTTTTAAATTAGGACATCCAGCTGCTATACTTTTTGTGGCTCCCTACTTCTACCAACCCTAGTGCCCGACTTCCCATTATTGCACTCTAGCCTACACCCAATCGATCCAGCCCCGTCTCAACCCTCCTTAGACCATCTTAGGACGTCCCTGATCCCACTGAACCCACGCAACTAGTCCCCTGCACGCTGGAGATTCCAGCTTCTCGCTAAACCTCCCAAGATACTCGGCCATGACCCCTCCTCGATGCATCTCCCACTACAAGAAAAATGATTTTCCGCAGCACGTCATCAGCAGCGTGCTTTTATTAAAAGCACGCTGCGAATATTACTTTTAACGGCGTGCATCCATATGTGCGCTGTTAATGTTATTGTACTTGACAGTATTAACAGCGTGCATTAAAAGCACGCTGCGGATAGTAATATCCGCAGCGTGCAGTTATATGTGAGCTGTTAATAACTTATGCAATTTTCGCAGCGCACAATAAAGGCACGCTGTTAATAATATTATTAACGGCGTGCATGTTTATGTGCGCTGTTAATAGTAAATCATTTTTTTTTAAAAAAATAAATTTTTTTTAACGGCGTGCATATATAAGCACGCCATGTGCGCCATCATTTAGCGACGGTTTATTTAACCGTCGCCAATTTAAATTTAGCGACGGTTGTTTTTAAACCGTCGCTATTAGCGACGGTTTTAAATACACCGTCGCAGATTTAAAACTAGCAACGGTTTAAAATAACCGTCGCGCAATTTAGCGACAACTAAGCATTAATCGTCGCTATATTTAGCGAGAGTTTTCTTATACCCGTCGCAAGGTTTTACATCGGCGACTGTTTATTATAAAACCGTCGCTAGTAGCGACGGTTTAAATACAAACGTCGCTAATAGTCTATAAATATCCGCATTTCCTTCCCATTTCTTCACAACACTCATAATTTTTCTTACGATTTTAAGATTTTAATTTCGATTTATTGTACTTTTTTGTTTCGATTTATTGTAAGTTTTTTTAAAAATTTTATTAAATTATAAAAGTAAATTTTTTTTTTATTTTAACGAAATGATTAGCGACGGATTATGAAATTCCGTCGCTATATGTATCGACAGTTTTAAAACCGTCGCTAAACTTAGCGACCGTTTAAAAACTGTCGCCTATAAATTTAGCGACGGTTATAAACCGTCGCTAGTAGCGACGGAAATCTTAAAACCGTCGCTAAAATTAGATTTTGCAATAATTATTAACGGCGTACATTGCACGCTGCGGATAATAGTATTAACGGAGTGCATGTGCACGCCGCGGATAATAAGATTAACAGCGCGCACATGTACGCCGCGGATAATCTTAAACTTTCAACAGCTTTGAACTTTGCAGAGTGCAATGTGCGCTGCGGAAAACGAATTTGCGCGCTGCGAAAAGCCATTTTTGTTGTAGTGTCCCTTGCGTGGCCCTCGAGTTCAGACCAGCACTACAACAAAAATGACTTTCCGCAGCGCATCATCAACAGCGTGCATTAAAAGCACGTTGCGAATAGTACTTTTAACGGCGTGCTTCAATATGTGCGCTGTTAATATTGTTGCACTTGACAGAAATAACGGCGTGCAGTAAAAGTACGCTGCGGAAAGTAATATCCGCAGCGTGCATTTATGTGTGCTGTAAATATTATATACTTTCCGCAGCGTGCTTTTAATGCGCGCCGTTAATAACATATATATTAACGCCGCACATTAAAAGCACGCTGCGGAAAGTCATATGATATACTATCCGCAGCGTGCAATAATGTGCGCTGTTAATACTCTACGCATTCACGGCGTGCAGTAAAAGCACGCCGTTGAAATGGGTGAATTTTTAAATTAGCGACAGTTTAATAAACCGTCGCTAATGTAAAGTTGCGACAGTTTTAAAAATCGTCGCTAAATTTAGAGACGGTATAAAATAACCCGTCGCCGATTTTAATCGGCGACGGTTTAATAAATAACTGTCGCTTTTAGCGACGGTTTTTATTGAACTGTCGCTAATAGTTGTAAATCGGCGACGGTTATGTTTAAACCATCGCTAATAGCGACAGTTTAATGCAAAACTGTCGCAAATTGTCTATAAATATTCGATTTCCGTTCCACTTTCACATCACTTTACAACACTTAAACTTTTCTCTAATATGCGTTTTTAATTTTGGTTTAAGTACAATTTTTTTTAAAATTTTTGATTAATTTTTTAAGTGTTAGTTAAGAGATGATAGTTTTACTGGAATTTTTTTTAAAATTTATTAAATTATAAAAGTAAATTTTTTTTTATTTTTACGCAAAATTTAGCGACGGTTTTATGAACTGTCGCTAAATGTAGCGACAGTTTTGTAACCGTCGCTAAATTTAAACACCGTCGTTCCCTTAGCGACGGAGTAGTAACCGCTGCTAATTTAGCGACAGTATTTTTGGTATTGAACCGTCGCAAATTAGCGACGGTTATTTTAAAAACCGTCGCTAATATTTAGATTTTTTTTAATATTAACGGCGTGCATTGCACGTTGCGGATAGTTGTATTAACAGCGTACATATGCACCTGCGGATAAACTTGAACTTTCAACAGCTTGCAATTTCGCAGCGTGCAATGTGCGCCGCGGAAAGAGTATTTGCGCGCTGCGAAAAGCCATTTTTGTTGTAGTGTAGCATAGTTCAAGCTCTTCCAGATCATGACTCAGACTCATCAGAGACAAGCCCACGGCCTGGAGATGCCCCCACCTCGTCAATTGCACCTTTGGTCCGAGCCCCATCTCAAAACGAGGCACTACACGCTCAACTCCTCGGCTCTTCATCCTACAGCAAGCTGCCGTAAACTCTAACCCCAGAACATCATCTCATCACCTTGCTCAGCCCCTAAACGACCAGCACTCGTAGCCCTTGCACACAATACACAAAAAACGTGAGTTGGAAGCCAACCAAGCAAGGTTTTCATGCGAAAAGTTTTCGAACATGCAGGCTTTGAACAGATCGAAACTTATGCACACAAATACATATATTACAGCCTACTATTGGAGTGCATGATGAGAGAAGGAGTGTACAAACGTGCCTTGATGATTATTTTTGAACAACCGCTCGAGGGACACACGGCCGAAGGGAAGAGTCCTTGCTTGAGGTGAAAAATGGTGACACCGAAAATCTTTGCAGCAACAATACACGAGGAGGTTTGTGAGTGGAGGGGGGTGGGAGGCTGATGTAGAATAATTAGGTTTAGTGGAGTGCTTAGGAGAATAATTAGGTGATAATTATATAGTTTAAGATTAAATAAATGGGCCTCATTGTTATTTAAAAGTTTAAAAAAGATAATTAAGCTCAATAAACTTAAAAGTAGGCTCATTAAATCTAAACACACTCTGAAAAATATTTCATGTTGGAAAGTTTTTGAAAATATTAGCCGAACCCTCAAAAAGTCCCCTGATTCGATAAAATTTACGTACCGTTAAAAATATGCTCTGTCGAGTAAAAATACCCAACAAAACCCATTTCTTGAAAAATACCTTTAAAACATCTTATTTTAATAAATAAAAATTAATCATGTAATAAAAAATGATTTTTCCTGATAATTCCCCGGTCTCCTTTCCTCGTTCGGCCGCGAAATGCATCTTAGAAACCCTAATGCATGAACTTTTAAAAATTTCATGAATTAAATCCTATCATGCAAAAATTATGCATGAAATGCATAAAATAATTAAACACAAATTAATAAAATAAACATGCATTTGATGCTTTAAAACAATTTAATAAAATACCAAAGAAATTTAATAAATTGCATGCATGTGATTTACGTGGACCTTTAAATTTTCGGAACGTTACAAAATTAATGCCCCATTTGTAACGATATTAGCTCAACGAGAATTCGAACCCCATTTGTAACGATATTAGCTCAATGTGAATTTGAATTTGTTCAACATCTTTGCCAATTAATTCTCAAAAATGCTAATCTTCTACAACAAATCAAAGTTTCTCACAATTGTTTCGATTTAACTGCGTCAATTAATTATATATTGAACGGGAAAAAAGAATGAAAACAAAGAAAAAAAACGTTGATGGGTGTTTAACGTAATTTTCTCATAGAAACATGAGTCTGCATGCTCAAAAAAATATAAAATAGGGACTGAAATGCTCAAATCTGTTACACGTGAGGTATTAACTCAAGAGAATTTTCGCAGGGGTATTGTCACAATTTGCATATTAACAGAGAGATTGAAATGCTCAAATCCATTACACATAGAGATTAGCTTAATAAGAATTTCACGACAGTATTTTCACAATTATCTCATCAAGGGGTTTTTTTTTTTTTTTAAGGAATATAAAGGAGTGTTTTAGAAAACAAAGAATACCGTGAGAGATAATATATAAGATTGTATACCATAGAAATATTATTTTAAAAACCAAAAATCATAATATATACCAAAATTTGGTAAGTCAAGAAAAATATCTTACTACAATCAAGGGACTCGGGTTTCAGGAATTAAATCGAATCAAACACAACAACAAAAAAAACCAAGTTTATAACTTTTTATATTATTTTAAAAATAAGTTTTCAAATGAAATAAAGTAATATTAGAAAATGCAAAGTTACAAACCGATACATCATAACCGAAATTTGGATTATTTGTGGCTTTACTCAACATTAAGCTTGGAGCATTGCTTTTGAATGAACGGGCGGGCTTCGAATACAAGCTGCTTAGATTCAGGAAGCTCAGGAAAAATGTAAAAGGCACGAATCATCGTCGGGTACTTGAAGAAATATGCTTCTTTCCCGGATCTCTTGAGCCACTCGCAATACCTTTTCTGCCAATCTTTCAGGGAATCGAATCCCGCAGTCACTACCATCGTCGCTGGTACATATTGAGCAAAAAATTAAATTATCTCTTGAATTATACCGAGACTCTGCTACACCAGTAATAAAACACTTATTGTGTTTGTATAAGATCATCTTACTACAAAATAAAAAAGTATAAAGTAGAACTCTTCTTGTGTTCGTTTAAGATGATCGGTCGATCATCTCGCTGCAAAATAAAAAGATATTGATATATCTTATATTTTTATTTCAAATAAAATGATTGACCAATCATTTTATATAAAACAAAAATCGAGAAATCTACTCCATATTAACCCGTAAAACGACCAAAACCACAACTAGTATGCAGCTGCCACCGATAATTGATTCGGCGTTTAAAATTCATTTTTAATATATATTATTTCACTGAAAATATTGGGTAAATATGATATCATGGGATGCGTGAAATCTGAGCGACACGCTCGCACGGCCACGTACGTGGTGGGCTAGATTCCCTCCGGCGCTATCACCGGCGAGGAAACAGCTCTACAAATCAGCATTAGGCGGCAGGATACGATCCATCTCCTTGTCAAGGAACTCCATGATGTCGAACCCGTCGTCGTATTGCGCCGGTAATGGTGCTCAAGCGCCGGTAGGTAGTTCACGGAGACAACCACAGCGGAGACCTCACACGCAAGACGACAGACGGTGTCGTAGCTGTGGAAGTCAGGGCCCAAGTACACGAAACCCCCACCATGGAAGAAAACGATGACCGGGATATTATCAGACTGTTGAGTGTTAGGGACAAAGAGGCGGAACCTGAGGCCACAGGAGGAGTCAACGAAGACGTCGGATGTCTTGACTGTTGCGGAGCTTAGGGTTTGGAGCACCCTGATCCTACAGTAATCGAGGAGGTGGAAGACGCAGCGGTTGACGGTGCCGTTGGAGCAGTAGGAGAAGCCAGTGATATGCTGAGAAGGAAGAGAGTGACTTGGGTCCTGAGGGGAAGCGAGAGTAAATGTAGTCACCCGTTCCAAAATCACCTACTAAACAAGAGCTAAGTATGCAATTAACCTAAATAACAATAATCAGAGATAATTGCGAAAACAGTCAATAAACAATAGTTATACAACCCAATCGAAATCCAGAATAACTCAAACCAAAATATATGATACAACCATATAGAATCAAAACAGTACTGATAAACTAAATCAATCGGCTACTCAACGTCCTTCTCCTCCTCCTGAGCCATCCAACCTAAAGTCTGTCCTGTGGGAATGGGGTGTCCAAGATAAACAAAACCGAGGACGTCAGCGATAAGAATGCCCAGTACAAAAGCATGAGTATACAAACCTATATGACATGCACATGTTATGATATGATACAAGTGTAGTCAAGAAACAGGAATCATAAAAGATCTCAACATGCTCAGTCTAGAGGCGCCAAGTGGATAGTGTCGCGTGGTACTCCTCTTGGTCACTACATCCACTACAAGATCAGACGTGGACCTGAAACGTCCCGGATCACCGAAGCCCTCCCGACCCGTCGGCCACTGTGTACTCTCGGTGTCCATGCATCTACAAGATAGGTCTGAGCGGCCCCACAAGATATAGCTTATCTCGAAAGAGACTCAACAGTAAAGGCTATCTCAAAGAAGATACGGTTCAACATGAAATGTAACATGCAGCATAAAGCGTGACATAATAGCATGCATCATAAGACATATATCAATGCAGCAAATAATTATGCAACAGGATATCTCGGATAATGCTTTTGTACCTCTATCAATGCAATCCTAATCCACAGAAAAAACCAAGAACAACCAGGTCTAGTCCAAGCCTATATATCAAATGAAAATTTCACTAAAACGTATCTAAAGACTTAACTAGAGTATCAAATACTCCTGAAATAATAATGATACAATTCCAAACCTTCGTCCATCGTTATCCCGCTGATGACGATGCTCTGACTCCAACATGTCCCAGTTCGAACAGTTCGTTCCCTGACTGCTTCGTTCCCTAGCTGCCCTGTCCGGACTACTCTGCTATGTCCTGTCCAGACTGCTCAGCTCTGTCCGGACTGCTCTATCCTATTCGGACTACTCAGTTCTGTCTGGACTGCTCTGCTCTGACCTGCCTGGACTGCTCTGCTCTGACCTGCCTGGACTGCTCTGCTCTGTCCGATCTGCTCTGGACTGCTCTGCTCTGTCCGGACTTCTCAGTTCTGTCTGGACTGTTCTGTCCAGTCCGGACTGCTCTGCTCTGCTCTGACCTGCCAGGACTGCTCAGCTCTGTCCGGAATGCTCTCTAAGATGGCTAGAACACACAATACCCACTTCACAGTGAGAAATCCTATGGTCTATTTATAGACCTCAGTTCGGGACTCCCGAGCCCTTTCATGCATGGACGGGTCAACACAATGTCATGCACTTCGACACCTGTATGGTCATCTGTCACTCGGCCACATGCACAAAGACACCTGTCCCGGTTTGTGACATGTTACTGGACACCTCATCTCACTATCCCGACCCCCAACTCCGCTCCCTAACCAACAACCCAGTTCGGACATATTCTCTAGCACCAGTTCTGACATATTCCCTTGCACCAGTTCGGCTCAACCACTTCTGCTCAGCCATGTCTGTTTAGCCACTGCCTACGCTGCCATGACTTCTGAAATCGGGTATTGTTTTTGAAATTAGCTATGGCGGTTCCAATGTCAATTAACACATGATTTACTTAATAAAATACACTTAATCATGTTTAGTTAATTAAGTTAAATTCAGGCTACTACAGCTTCGCTACAGCTTCCTCCAGGATCGCCATTTGAGAGTAGTAATTGTCGGCTTCGTTATGAATGCGTTATTGATGAATGCTGATTTGTTTTTTCAAAATTATTAAAAACATTCCTTAAAAAAATATTAAAAATAATCTTGAAAAATAAAATAAGTATATAATTAAATTTAATAATAATATTAGACTTAATTAAATTTAATAATAATATTAGACTTAAAAACAATTTAAATAAAGAATAAAATTAACTTTCAATCATGCACTAATTAAGTCATTCTCAATCATTTATGTATCAATTTATCAATAGTACACAAAATGATTCTCAATCGTTATTTTTATAATTGAAATATCTTGGTGCTAAACTTATATCTACCCACGATCACGCAAAAGAAAACACACTACATAGCACAACGTTGACCGGAAAAATTACACTTTTTATCCTATAATTTGTACATTTTTCATCGTTGCTCAAGTTGTAAATCAATTTACGATTTTATTTTATCATTTTAATTTTAGTGTCTCTTCAATGTAATGATGACGTAACACCTTACGCGTTAGCGATTTCTAACGCTGCGTCAACATTTCCCAACATCGTCTTTATTATGATGAAAAAGAAATAAAATTAAAAAAATATACAAGTTTCAAGACTCAAATCGTGAATTGAAAGATAATAAAACAAATAAAGAAAAATATGTAAATTACGAGGCAAAAAATGTAATTTTCCCCGACATGGTCAAAACCAACAAAAATAAGTTGCAACTTGTACACACAATTTGAGAGAGGTGCATAGGCTCCTAGTTTTTAAACATCAAATTGTTATTGAATTGGAGATAAGAAGTTAAATCATCAAATAGGGAAGAAGTATTCCAGCTCCAGGGTAGAGTATAATTTCACTCGCTCTTACTAGATTTCTTGTAAAGAAAGGCATTGATACAATTTAAGATACGGTTGAGACTGCCAAAAAAAAAAAAGGCCAGTTCACTAAAAGAAACATTGTAAACCTTCTTACAGAAATAGTCCGCTAGTTCTTTATAAAACAGATCTCTTGTGCCAGTCAAGAAAGTCGTTACCAAAAGGTCAGATGCCTGAAACAACCTGCTGCAATAGAAACAGAATCACCAATCATTTGAATTAAGGATGCACTTCTTATAGTTTTAGAAAAGCTTCGGATCAATGAACTGTGCAGTGATATAGCAAGGATACCGACAGATGAAAGGTCAAGACGTCTAAAGTAAAATGAATTAAATACATACCAAATTTGTAAGAATAGATCATCTTCTACGCACTGCAGCAGCCTGACCGCGTCCAGCAATCGCCTGCTGTGAGGCTGATTGTCCATTAGCTTGTTCCTCAGGCGTGTTCATTGCTTGAGTCATGGCATTCATGGCAATGAACCCAAGAGGGATCAAGTACATCCACTGAGAAAATAATGACATCAGCATTTAGTGTGTATTCGTATCCACGTTAAGCACTAACTTGAAGATAAGGGGAAAATTAAATAGCAAAACAAAAAGGAGTGCGTCAGTTTGAACTCACGTATTTAGCCCAGAAGGACCTCTCTGGCTTCATTTCTTCACCTTGTCCACCTTCACCAACAGCTGCTGCTTCTGTAAATATTGGAGTCCTGCTTCAAAATATTGATTCCAATTACAATAATTCCTATGACGACCATGAGCTAGAAATATGCATTCTAGGTTGAAAAAGATTACTACAATGTGGTTAGGCTTATTTTAGAACTATATCATGTAAAATTTTACTTAAATCGAGTCATCGACAAGATTATGAAGGTCAGCTTCTGCCAAGTCTTGAATCTTTCATTTTTAATATGTCAAGTGATCATCAATAATATGCACTTATCCTAAAATTCTGTACTTTCAACTTGGAACAATCATACGAATATTTGGTACTTTAAATGAATCAGCTCGGTGGCAAAAACATTTTGGGCACTTGGCACATAATAACTCACACAAACAACCACTCAACTCCGAAAATAAACTCGAAATACATATGGGATCATTCGTTCAAATAATACATATTACATGTAAATTTTGACAAGCCAAAAAGATATTACCTAGGGGCCATATCACTGCTCTTCAAGACTGTATGAGACTTAAAAGACCACTTTGAAGGCTGATTTAAAATTAGCACGTACAAAGCAACAATAAGTAACATAATATAAGACAAGTCCCAAGTAACCAGTAAAAACTAGTGGAGATATAGAATACATGGGAAACAAATGCAAGGTAACCAACATTCTTAATGGTCTGTCAGGACGAGCTTACCAATCTTAACAGGCGGGGATATTGGCAAAACCCTGGAGAACCATAATTAACAGCCAATATATTCACACCTTCCTGCCATCCATACAAAATCTCAAAACAAAAATATCGAAAGATACTCCTTGACAAGAAAAAAACAGTGTACTTAGTCATCACATAGCCAATTCTTCACCCAAGAGACCAATAAGAGAACATACATTTCAATTCCTCGTTCAAGTTATATTTGAGGACGTCATCAAATCCAGTTAACTAAATTGTTTGGTGACTCGGTCAGCATATATTGTTTCAGGTAATAATTTACTCATTACCTAGAAATAGACTTTAGGAATGTTTGGTTGATCAATTATTAGACGAAAGACAAAGCAAAGACTTCAAAATTAGTGAACCGAATACTTCATAGGAAATTTCAAAATTGGTTTATTTGTTTGCACAAGGATTGAACAGATGCTAAAGAGAAGGAAGGCATTGTTAAACATAGAGTATTATAATCCAAAATGCATGAATTTCCAAATTTGAGGGAATGAAACAAAAGGTAACGGAAACAACATCCATTACGAAGTTTCCAACAATTCATTCTTTCAAAGTCTTTCAAGTACCACATGATTAATAACCTGATTCCTATTGTGTGGACCAGAGGAAAGGGTGAATCGAAAGTAGAAAATTAGAAAATACAAAGTTACTAGTTAGTTGCAAGGAGGACATGGGGAGCAGTTCAATGGCAATCGTAGCGAAAGTGAAGAAAATGGAGCCGTAATTATTGCTGTAGTTTTTGCTTTTTTCTCTCTTTTAAAGTTTTGAACTTTCATATGACCTAGAGTTAATGGTAATAATTTCAATTTTTTCCTGATAATATTTCAGGAAAGTGGAGGAAATCGGAAAATTGCCAACTCTGAATTCAATAAACCAACATGCTTGTCCACAAAAGTTTCGACCAATGAGATCCATGCGTATACATGATGATGACCTACAATTCGATCACAGTGGTACATCATGTTTCACCACAGAAAATTGCATGGTTCAGGAAATTATTACCATGTGTATGACAAAATGCTCATCCAAAGTATCCCGAATAAGACATCTCTGCAAACCAAGCAGAACAGTAAATAAAACAATATCATGGTTACAAAACACAGATAGAAGCAACGAAATAGCCATTTCAAACTTAGGATTACACAATAACAAATCAGGTCAGTATGTTTATAACATGTGGATTAAAGGTAAGTTCATAATGTTTATTGCTATTGCATGTGGATTAAACTTAGCATGTGGATTATTTCATGCTATTGCACATGGAACGCTAAAACACCAGTTAAAAGGTAGAGTGTTTATTGCTGCAGTATTAAAGGTAAGTTCATAATGTTTATTTTCCACGTAAGGTTCATGCACATAGAAACTGGATGACGAGTTGTCAAGTTGAAAGACTAAGAACTCAACATCATGAATAGATATTACTACCACTAGAACTAAGATAAAAAGTCCTACTTAATTTTCACTTTTCAGAAACTAATGAAATTTCTTTTATTCTAGAACAAACTCAACTAGAACTTGCCGGGAAATAAAGAGGCGCATAAAAAATTACGAAGATCAAAAGTCAATACAGCTGGAGGTACCCTTAGTCTTTATCTTAGAACCTGTCCGCTAACAAAAAATGAGACACAACTAAGGCAGGCCGTTGCACTTAATTTTCCAACCTCAACATGCTGGCCAAAAACTTTGAGCGAAACTTGCCAGATTAAATATCAATCCAAATTGCACACCACACACTCCAACATGCACGTGTAAAAATCATTCCAGTGCCAAACACAAATTCATATGCAAACCCACCGCCTTAACAGATGAGAAAACATAGTCTCTTCCAAGAGTGTTCAACAGGTTGGAAGGTAATCTTATCCTATAAAAGTCATCTTCTTCCAAAAGTCTCTGCAAGATTATTTAGCAAAGTGTCTGTCACACCCAGTAAGAAGAAGAAAAATCTCAAATCCAATATGTTCAAAATTCAAAGGTAACACTCAAATTCGAGTCACAATGACCGGAGTTGCAACATGGGTTTACTTTGAACTCCACTTTATGCGTCTGAGTGAAGATGTTCCTCGAGAACCGAAGCTTTGTGAGTGTCTGTCACATATAACTAAAATTAATGTTCATCCCAATAAACAATAAAACGTGTTACAAACAATTGATTTGCTGACCGCTATCCTCTTGGAACAGGGCATCATCTTTTTATACATGTTAATTGGAAATATTTGACATTGCTATTCGTAATCGATTTCCAACAAAACTTTTGAACAAAATCACAGAATTATACAAGGAGCAAAATGGTGCTAATGATTTGCACTATACATCGGCATATTCAGCTCACAATTAATCTAAATCAGGCCAAAGGGATAACTTCTTTTGCATCTGAAAAACATATGAATATCAGCGTCACATGAAAAGGAGATTTACGCCACAAAACACTGCACCTGATTCAAGTGCTTGTCCTCGAACTAGCAGAACTGTTTCAGCATCCTTCCAATAAGTTCTTTGAGAATAATTTATCCCCAAAATCTCAGTTACTAATGAGATGCTTTTCCCATCAATTGGTACACGTTTTTCCTTCATTATTATTATTATTATATATTCTAGCTAAAAATAAATTTTGTTCGACCCACATACATTAACAAACCAGTAACTAAACAAAAAACCAACACTGATGCACAAGTGTGTCTAGTAGAAGTGCCGGAACAGTACCACGCCACCATGCGACCACGTTTTGAGCCTACCCGAGAAACTTCCTGCGGGTGAGAACTCGGACTCGCCGAAGGCGTGCTCGAGGGTGAACTGGACTTTGGAGTCCGGATCCGAACTGGAATCCAACGACCTCATACGGGCAGAAGGAGTAGGAGAAACGGGTCGGGTGCTTCCAACAGGGTCAGGAGATCGGCCGCCCTCGAGCCCGAACTCTTCATCGTCTACGAGGATCTCATCAGATTGGAACCCATACGACGTCGTAATGGACAGGAAGAGGATTACGGACAGCAAGATTGAAAGGTTGGATTTCATGGCTGATTCAATCGTGGGTTTGATGGGTGAACCGATTATGCTTTCAACTCCAAACTCCGTGGGCAGGTGTACATTTTACGAAACATCAACAAAAATTAAACATGGAAAATTGTACAATTTTGGATTTTTGTTCCATAACTTTTTAAAATCTCATTGTATTATATTAATTTTAAATTTTTGATTATTTTGATCTAATTATTAACATAATATTTAACAAATCATCAATTTTTTTTACGTCATATAAGTATTTTTCGATGTTATATCAATATTTTTTTTTACACATCAACTATTGAATCAAAATAACCGAGAATTAAAAATCTGTATACAAAAGTCAATCTTTTTGAAAACTTAATATAACAAAGTTCAAAAGTGAACGGACAAAAAAACTATTATCCCAATTAAATAATGCAAAAAATCAAGGATAGGTTTAGCAAAATATGAAATAATATGAATAGTAGTTAGGATCGATTAGGGGGATTTTCGTTGAGCTACAATAGCTCGATTCTTGAAATATTGAACACCGATAAATTAAATCGAGTTTGATATGAAATCAAGCAGAAAATACTCGAAATAATCCTTTGTAGAAACCGATTAAATATTTTGTAAAGTATTTTTTAAAAAAATATATGCAAGTTGAATGAGTAAAAATATTTTGGTTGAAACATTTTATCAAACATTTGGTATGCAATATTTTGGTATTTGAAAAACACATAAAATGCTTCAACAATACATCTTTAAAACTATGAAAATGATAAGTAAATGCAATAAACAAATAGACACGAATTTGTTTATGGATGTTCGGAGACTTCAAATGCTCCTACGTCACCCCTTCTTCCCCTTGGAAAGGATCCACTAGAAGACTTTGATTTATACAACTCTTTGTACAAACTCACTCAATTTAGAACTTACACTACTACCTAACTGAACTCCTAGCTCTCAAGTTGTAGGCAACACCTCACAATCAACATATTGTTTAATGTCTCATATGCAAAAACTACATACACAAGTTTATTGTCTTTGTGCATGACTCACTCAACTAATATTTGAAGTTCAACTCTCTTGTATATGCGTGAGTGATTTTGTGTGAGGAATTTATCAGTTACTGTGTACATCTCAAATGTATCCTCACACAAGGGTTTGTGCTCTCAACTAGCTGATTTCTTCATACTAACTGCACATGCTTTGAATCTCCTTCAAAAGCTGTTGTTTGATCTTCAAGATGTTTTATTTATAGGCTCCAACAATGATATATACGTTAGATACAAGAATATGACCGTTTGGAAGTTTCTGTACTGTTTCTGAAATTGTAACGATCAAATTCTCCTTACTGGACATTTTTCCGACTGGTCAACTCTGGTCAACTCAACTTGTCATTCAGTTCAACTGGTCAGCAGCTGGTTCAGTTGGCCAGCTGGTGGTTCGGTTCAATTCAACTGGTTCAGTTGAGTTCAGATGGTTTGGTTCAGTTCAACTTGTTCAATTGGTCAGCAACTGGTCTGGTTTAGTTGGTCAGCTGCTGGTTCAGTTCTGTTGGTCAGCAGCTAGTTCAGTTCAGTTCAGTTCAATTCAGTTAGTTTGTGCAGAACCAGTAGATTCATCGTCATTTATCAGCATCTTAAGCTTCAATTCAGACTTTGACTCCTGAAGATGATTGTAGATCATCGTCATCTTTTTAACTCATACTGAATCACTTCATTTCGATAACCGAGCTGAGAGATATGACCAAAATACCGTAACTGCTCAAACCCAACTGATTGCTGTTTGCTTGCAATCAGTTTGATAATTCAGCTATCAGTTAGACCCTGATAACATCCAATTTTTCTCAACTGACATGAAATACGACTTGTTTCAAATTACGTTTTCTGCTCAATAATGTTTTCAGATCGTCATTTGAATCATCCAGCTGAGAGATATCATCAAAACACCGAAGCTTGCCAGAGATTCAGTTTGTGCAGAATTCAATTTCAGTTTGCTTCTTGTGTTAATAACTTCACATTTGAGTAAATATGTTAGAAACACAATAACAATTTTTGTTAACATCAAAATCAAGATTGTGAACATGAAATGTTCCAACAATCTCCCCCTTTTTGATGATCACAAAACTTGGATAAACAATCGATTCAACTAACATACTCCTCCATCTTTTTGTGTGAATCAAAAAGATAATATTTTCAAAACATTTTAAACAAAATTTTCTCTCCCTCAATATTTAAAAATAATCTCTCCATTAAAATTTTAATGAGTTCTCCTCCTGTATTTTTGAAAATTTGAAAATTATAAAAGAAGATGGATAACTAACCAATTTTCTCCATGGCCCATTATTTGCTACAACACATATGCTCTGTCTTCAATGAATAAATTGCTTTTTCTCGAGCATAAATATCCTGTTAATTTTATATCACTGTAAACCTCTATGAGTCTAGTTTGCAACGCAAAAAGCGGTTCGTCATTTGGACACTCGAGCAAGGAGATATGTCATTTTTTCCACGGTCACTGCAAGCTGCACGGAAATTCAATTTTGCATATATATGTTTGAAAAATCAGATATTTTCGAATTTTAAACATCAAAATCAGTTTCAATGTTCTTTCAAGAACAACCCGCTCTGATACCAATTGTTAGGATCGATTAGGGGGATCTTCGTTGAGCTACAATAGCTCGGTTCTTGAAATATTGAACACCGATGAATTAAATCGAGTTTGATATGAAATCAAGCGGAAAACACTCGAAATAATCCTTCGTGGAAACCGATTAAATATTTTGTAAAGAATTTTTAAAAAATATATGCAAGTTGAATGAGTAAAAATATTTTGGTTAAAGCATTTTATCAAAAACTTGGTATGTAATATTTTGGTATTTGAAAACACATAAATTGATTCAACAATACATCTTTAAAACTATGAAAATGATAAGTAAATGCAATAAACAAATAGACGTGAATTTGTTTATGGATGTTCGGAGACTTCAAATGCTCCTACGTCACCCTTTCTTCTCCTTGGGAAGGATCCACTAAAAGACTTTGATTTATACAACTCTTTGTACAAACCCACTCAGTTTAGGACTTACACTACTGCCTAACTGAACTCCTAGCTCTCAAGATTGTAGGCAACATGATAGAAGTAGTTTTTACGTATTTTATTGCATTAGTTTGTGTGTGTTTGCATTGTGCATGCGTACATTTTGTTCATTTTAGAGTAAACATTTGCATTTGATCATGTCTCATTTGTGTGCAACAAAATTTACAGGAAAAACAACCGGAAAAACTGAAATCGGAGCCAAGTGCCAAGCTGAAGAGATAATGTTCACAATTCACTCCAAGAGCTGAAGTCCAGAGAGGTCGGCGCTCGAGCGGTAGTTTACTACCGCTCGGGCGCGAGAGGCGATCCAAGAAGAAAAAAATTGGCAGAAAGTGTGGCACTCAAGCGGTAATTTTCTACCGCCCGAGCGCCACCTATTTTTGGGAAAATTTCTTGTCCGATTCATTACCTTATTTTGGGGATATGAATGATATGGAAACAAGGGGAGGACGTTTTTTTGATTATTCATACATTGTTGGAGAGCCACTAGAAGCGTTGGAGAGAATTGGGCGCTTGGATTGAAGATTTGAAGATTCCGGGCATCGTTCTTCGCAATTTTCGTCAATTCTAGTATTTTTAATTTAGTTTTCATCTTTTAAACTTTGTTTTGCTGATTTCAATCATGAATTCTAGTAGCTAACTTTAGTATTTGTTGGGATTTGAGGGGATCCTACCCCAAAACTTTGATTTAATTTAATTCAATTTCGATTTCTGGTTTATTCTTAATTATATTATTGTTTTTCTTCGTGTTGTTAGAGCATAGCTAACTTTAACAACGAGTTTATATTGCGAGTGAGTTCGAGAGAATAACTTGTGATAGGAACGAGTAGTATAATCCGTGGATCTACAATTTACATAGACATATGAAATTCGTGCCGATAGTCATAGTCCTAAGGGTCGAAAACTAGGGGATTTCATAGATCGACATGCGATTCACTCTTGATAAATAATTAAAGACATTTAATTACTTCATTTAGTAGAATTAGTTTGGCATAGCTCGAGAGAGTGTGTTCAATTGAATAGGAAATCCTGTCGGAAGAATATAATTACTATCGAACGAATTAATTAATTAGCGGGGGTAGGTGAACCGATATTCCCAACAAATTCATTTTCCACTGAAATTTAATTAATCATTCTATCTTATATATTTCAGCATTTAATTCTTGATTTTGTTTATTGAGTTTTAATTAATGTTAGTAGCAATAAAACAATCAATCAATTTTTGTAGCTAAAGATTTAATAACTGAAAATAATAATTGTTAAATACAGTCTTCAGTAGAACGATACTCGTACTCACGTACATTATACTATTACTTGACATCGTGCACTTGCGATTAATTTTTGAGCATACAAAACCATATTTTTATTAAGGATTCCACAGTGCAAGTTTTGCTCGATCAAGTTTTTGGCGCCGTTGTCGGGGACTGTTAATCTACAATTTTATTTTTAGTTATTTTCTTTAGCAGTATTTTATTTTTCTTTTTCTTGAACTAACGCTCCGTATTTTATTCCAGATATCTTGTCCAGTGCATGCCAAGGTCTCTAGAGTCTGAACTAGAGATATTCGCTCCATAATGAACAGGAACGAACGTGAGGAGGAGCATCACGAAGATCTAAGGGTCGAAGAGCCAAGGCGCATACCCATGCTTGAGTATGCGCAACCGTCTCTTAACGGGCCACGTCCAAGCATAGTGCGCCCAACTGTCAGGGCAAACCAGTTTGAGATCAAGCCAGCAATAATTCAAATGATCCAGAACACTGTTCAATTCGGGGGGAATGCGCTGGATGATCCGAACACTCACATCGCCGACTTCTTAGAAATTTGCGATACTTTTAAATTTAATGGAGTTTCAGATGATGCTGTTAGACTACGTTTATTTCCTTTCTCTTTGCGTGATAAAGCTAAATCTTGGTTGAATTGTTTGCCTGCAGGTTCAATCACAACTTGGGATGATATGGCCAAGGCATTCCTCTTAAAGTACTTTCCTCCATCAAAAACCATGAAGCTGCGAGCGGACATAACCACCTTCTCTCCATTTGAGCAGGAGTCACTCTACGAGGCGTGGGAGCGCTACAAAGACTTATTGCGAAGATGCCCACATCATGAGTTGCCTCTTGGGTTAGTGGTCCAAACTTTTTACTATGGTTTAATTTCATCTAACCGAACCATGATAGATGCTGCGGCCTGCGGAAATCTGTTGAGGAAAACGGCCGAAGAGGGGTATGAGTTACTAGAGGAGATGGCTGCTAGCAGCTATCACCCTCAATCCGAAAGGAACACTCAGCGAAGGACTGCAGGAATACACCAGGTAACTGACTTTTCAGCTGTCACTGCACAATTAGAAGCACTCAATAGGAAAATAGACAGCATGAACGTAAACGGGACAGCAATGCGCCTGCAAGAGATATTTTGTGAAAAATGCGGAGGGGAACACTATGTTAAAGACTGTCAAGACAGTGGTCCTTTCTATGTAAATGAGGAGGCACCAGTGAATCAAATGGGGATTCAAAATCGTCCGAGGAATGATCTTTATTCAAATACATATAATCTTTGATGGAGACAACACCCCAACTTCTCATGGGGTGGCCAAGGCAGTCAGACGCGATCACAAGGAGGACAGCAGTATAGTAAGCAACCGATGTATCGACATGAACCTCGAGATGAAAAATCAAACTTGGAGAAAATGATGTCTAAGTTTATTTCATCCACTGAAACTAGACTCCAAAACCAATATGCATCGATAAAAGGACTCGAGAATCAGATTGGACAGTTTGCCAAAATGATAGCAAGTAGAGAGCCGAGCACCTTGCCTAGTAACACGGAGACTAATCCAAAAGAGCAAGTGAAGGCCATTGAGTTGAAGAGTGGAAAGGTTCTAGAGTCAAGGGAAAAAGAAAAAATTCAAACAGGGGATGAGCAGACTGCAGCATCTAAAGGTAAGTCTTCTAACTCTACACCAGCACCCACTGCACAGGCTAAGATTGTTATCCCTCCACCTTTCCCTGCAGCATTGAAAAAAGCAAAACTAGATGCACAATTTGGTAAGTTTCTAGAGGTGTTTAAAAAATTGCATATCAATATTCCTTTTGCCGATGCTTTGATGCAAATGCCTAGTTATGCTAAATTTTTGAAGGACATCTTATCAAACAAGAGAAAATTGGAGGATCACATGACGGTAATTCTAACTGAAAATTGCTCTGCTTTGGTGCAAAACAAGATCCCACCGAAACTCAAAGATCCAGGGAGTTTTTCTATTCCTTGCATGATTGGTGATGTTGTTTTTCATAAAGCGTTATGTGATCTTGGTGCAAGTATTAACCTCATGCCTTTTTCTGTGTTCAGGAAACTTGGATTGGGAGAACCTAAGCCGACAAGGATGTCTTTACAACTGGCTGATAGATATGTCAAGTATCCAAGAGGAGTAATTGAGGATGTGTTAGTTAAGGTGGACAAATTTATCTTTCCTGCAGATTTTGTGGTGCTCGACAGGGAGGAGGATATGGAGATGCCTCTAATTTTGGGGAGACCGTTCCTTGCAACTGGCAAGGCTCTGATTGATGTGCAGGAAGGGAAGTTAAGATTGAGAGTGGGGGAAGAGGAGATTACTTTTGACGTTTTTAATACACTTAAACACACATTGCATGCTGATAGTTGTTATAGAATTGATGCTATTGATTCTCTTATGTCTAACTATGTGCAGGATGCTCTTAGGGACCCTTTGGAGGCCACTCTCACTACTGAATTGGGAGAAGATGAATTGGATAAAGAAAAACCTGAAATAGTGGCATACTTTAATGCCAACTATCCATAGAGAAAGCCAATGAAGATGCGACTGGAGGATTTAGGAGAGCGAAGAGATTTGACACCGCCAAAGTCAAGCATCGAGGACCCACCAACACTTGAGCTAAAACCACTGCCTCCACACCTAAAGTATGTATACCTAGGTGCGAATAACACTTTACCTGTCATTATTTTTGCTGCTTTGACAGATGTGATGGAGGACAAACTGTTGGAAGTTTTGGAAGCGCACAAGAGTGCATTTGCGTGGAAGGTGACAGATATCAAAGGGATCAATCCATCAGTCTGCATGCACAAGATCTTGATGGAAGACAAATCCTCACCTCTTGTGCAACCTCAGAGAAGATTGAATCCAAAGATGCAAGAGGTAGTGAAGGCTGAAACAATTAAGCTTCTCGATGCAGGTATTATCTATCCTATATCTGATAGTGCATGGGTAAGTCCTGTTCAGTGTGTGCCGAAAAAAGGTGGGATTACTGTGATCACAAATGAAAATAATGAATTAATACCCACTAGGACTGTTACGGGATGGCGTGTGTGCATTGATTATAGGAAATTAAATGATGCCACCCGTAAAGACCACTTTCCCCTTTCCTTTATTGATCAAATGCTCGAGAGGTTAGCGGGTCACGAGTTTTATTGTTTTTTGGATGGGTATTCTGGGTATAATCAAATCACTATTGCACCTGAGGACCAAGAGAAAACCACTTTCACTTGTCCTTATGGAACTTTTGCTTTTCGCCGTATGCCTTTTGGTCTTTGTAATGCACCGGCTACATTTCAGCACTGTATGACTGCTATATTCCATGATATGATTGAAACTTTTCTTGAAATATTTATGGATGACTTTTCTATCTTTGGTGCAACGTTTGATGAGTGTTTGCAGAATTTGAGATCTGTGTTAAGGAGGTGCGATGAGACGAACATGGTACTTAATTGGGAGAGGTGTCACTTCATGGTACAAGAGGGAATTGTCCTAGGGCACAAGATTTCGGAGAACGGAATAGCGGTGGACAAGACAAAAGTGGAAGTTATCAAGAACTTACCACCTCCGACATCTATAAAGGGAGTTAGAAGTTTTTTAGGACATGCCGGTTTCTTTCGGCGTTTTATCAAAGACTTTTCAAAAATTGCAAAACCCCTGTCTTCCTTACTTATGAAAGATGTGCCTTTTGATTTTAATTCTGACTGTGTACAGGCATATAATGAGTTGAAGGAGCGCTTGGTGACGGCTCCCGTCTTTGTAGCACCAGATTGGGATTTACCCTTCGAGGTCATGTGCGATGCCAGTGATACTGCAGTTGGTGCTGTCCTCGGCCAAAGGCGGAACAAGGTATTTCACACTATATACTATGCAAGTAAGACTCTAGATGAAGCCCAATTAAATTATGCTACCACTGAAAAAGAGTTACTTGCGGTAGTATTTGCACTTGACAAGTTCCATTCATACCTTGTTTTGTCGAAAGTAATTGTGTTTACTGACCACTCTGGCCTTAAATATTTGCTTGCGAAGAGAGAGGCCAAACCACGATTGCTTAGGTGGATATTACTTCTCCAAGAGTTTGACCTCGAAATAAAAGATAAAAAAGATGTAGAAAATGTGGTAGCGGACCATTTGTCTAGGCTGGAACTTATTAGTCATGATTGTGTAGATCAAGCCATAAATGATTGGTTTCCTGATGAGCAACTGTTTGAGGTTAAACATTGTCCTTGGTATGCACATTTTGCTAACTATCTTGTCACGGGCACACCTCCACCAAATCTCTCGTTTCACCAACGAAAGAAATTTTTTTCCGACGTGAAGTATTATTTTTGGGAGGAACCGTTTTTGTTCAAGATTTGTGCAGATGCCATGATAAGAAGGTGTGTTGCAGAGGAGGAGGTTGGTCATATCCTCAACCATTGTCATGACCGTGAGGTAGGTGGTCATTTTGGACCAACAAGGACGGCGTCTAAGGTACTTGAATGTGGCTTTTATTGGCCAACCCTTTTTAAAGATGCTCGTTCTTATGTGCTAGCTTGTGATAGATGCCAACGAACAGGTAACATCTCTAACTGTCATGAAATGCCATTGAATAATATCATTGAGTGTGAGGTTTTCGATGTGTGGGGGATACATTTCATGGGGCCGTTTCCCAGCTCGTTCACGAAAAAGTATATCCTGGTGGCGGTTGACTATGTGTCTAAGTGGGTAGAGGCAGAAGCGTATGCCACTAATGATGCTCAAGTGGTCCTAAAATTTTTAAAGAAAAATATTTTTAACAGATTTGGGACACCACGAGCAATCATTAGTGATAGTGGCACCCATTTTTGCAACAAATTATTTGAAAAACTTTTAAGCAAATATGTTGTCACACACCAGATCTCTACCCCATATCACCCCCAAACGAGTGGTCAAGTGGAAGTGTCGAACCGAGCGATAAAACGAATTTTGGCGAAAGTTGTAGGTGTCAGTAGGAAAGACTGGTCAGTGAGATTAGATGATGCTCTTTGGGCATATAAGACTACTTTTAAAACACCTATAGGCACTACACCATATAGGTTGTTGTTTGGTAAAGCATGTCATTTACCTGTAGAGTTAGAGCATCGAGCATACTGGGCTACAAAAGCATCGAACTTTAATTTTACTGACGCAGGTGAACGACGTCTACTGCAACTGGATAAGTTAGAGGAATTCCGGAATCTGGCATATGATCTTGCACTGTCATACAAGGAGAAGACGAAGAAGGCCCATGCCAAGCGGATCATCGAGAGAGAATTTAAGGAAGGTGAAAATGTACTACTCTACAACTCCCGGTTGCGACTGTTTCCTGGAAAATTGAAGTCACGATGGTCTGGACCATCCGTGATTTCCAGAGTATACCCGTCGGGAGCCGTGGAACTGCACGATGGGAAGGATGGGACATTCACGGTCAATGCCCAGCGAACGAAGCACTACATGGGTGGCAAAATTGAGCCACAACTTGGAATCACCCTGTTCCAAGACAATTCAAACTGAGACCGGCCGACAGTCTAGCTCTCGACTGTAAATTGAGAACTACTTTTCATTTCCTTCTCTTGCATTTAATTTAATTTTTCTTTCCAGTCAGTTTGTTTTATTTTATCTTACTGTTGTTTTGTTTTTATATAAAAAAAACACCACCGGAGTACGACGAGGAGGAGCCTTGATCAGGGGAGTTTACTGTTTCCTCTTTCGTCTCTTTTCTTTTCTTTTGTCTACTGCATTATTTGTGTTTTCGAAATATTTGTTCGTTCGGTCAGTTATTTTTGCATTTGTTGCTGTGTTTGCATTCATGTTTGCATTTGTGTTCCTCATCTTTTGTGCAATGGGGACATTGCACACCTTTAGTATGAGGGGGTCGTCTTTCGTTTTAGTTGTCTTGCGTATTTGTCTTGCATGAGTGTCAGTTGATGGTGATATTAGACAATTGGTAGCCAGTGATGATTTTGGGCTAAATGAACCGCATGTTACTTAGTCTTATCACTCGTTATGAATCCCCCGGTATATTGAATTTTGTTTATGCACACATAGTGGATTTTAATAGTGGTGTCAATGATAGTTAAGTTCAAAATAATCTGTGAGGGGAACTGGAGAAACATAAGATGCGAGTAGAACTTGAATGAGTACCTGTTGAAATGAGTGACTAACCAGTAACATGAACTCAAGTAGAAAATCAAAAGTATTCCTCAAACGTCCTTCATCCAATCGTGCATAGGACCTATAAATTCGCTCCGAGGCCAGATTAATAAACATACACTATATCCATAGCCTAGGGAGTACGCATGAGAAAACTATGCACCAAAAAAAAAAAAATTGGTATAGTAAAAGGGGATGTAAGGTGTGGGGGAGCCAAAAAGGGGTGAAATCCTATCCCAAGGCTAAAAAGATGGAGATGTAAGGCGTTGAAGAATGTCAGAGAAAATTTCTGACAAGTGCATAGTGAAAATGATCTACGTACTCCCCATCTTTCTAAACCACTTGAGCACATTGGCTATTGACTCCATACATTTTGCTGTTCAACTATGAAACTCTACCACTGTATGTGTTTACTGGTTGGTCCCAAATAGAAACAGGACTCAGAAAAGAGAAACTTGCGTTGACTGGTTGATTCGGCGACCCACATGATTTGCGAATAAAACTGTCTGAAACACCAGCTAGAAAGATCCACAGCACACACGACCACACCTTTTGGAAAAATACAATTGTGTTGTGATGTACTGAAAAAGGGTGGTGATGTATGTTGTGATTTGACTAAATGGATGTGGTTCACAAACCCGCTGAGGCAGTAGATGCCAGTTTATTACTTCACCATCAGTTTAGCTATTTTTAATACTCTTCACTCTGTGTTGGTTGCATGTTGAGTTGTAGTCTGTAACCTATATGGCTTGAGGACAAGCAAAAGGTTAGTATGAGGGGGTTGATAGAAGTAGTTTTTACGTGTTTTATTGCATTAGTTTGTGTGTGTTTGCATTGTTCATGCGTACATTTTGTTTACATTTTGTTCATTTTAGAGTAAATATTTGCATTTGATCATGTCTCACTTGTGTGCAACAAAATTTACAGGAAACACGACCGGAAAAACTGAAATCGGAGCCAAGTGCCAAGCTGAAGAGATAATGTTCAGAAAAGGTGGCGCTCGGGCGGTAATTTTCTACCGCCCGAGCGCGTGACAATTCACTCCAAGAGCTGAAGTCCAGAGAGGTCGGCGCTCGAGCGGTAGTTTACTACTGCTCGGGCGCGAGAGGCGATCCAAGAAGAAAAAAATTGGCAGAAAGTGTGGCGCTCGAGCGGTAATTTTATACCGCCCGAGCGCCACCTATTTTTGGGAAAATTTCTTGTCCAATTCCTTACCTTATTTTGGGGATATGAACGATATGGAAACAAGGGGAGGACGTTTTTTTTGATTTTTCAGACATTGTTGGAGAGCCACTAGAAGCGTTGGAGAGAATTGGGCGCTTGGATTGAAGATTTGAAGATTCCGGGCATCGTTCTTCGCAATTTTCGTCAATTCTAGTATTTTTAATTTAGTTTTCATCTTTTAAACTTTGTTTTGCTGATTTCAATCATGAATTCTAGTATCTAATTTTAGTATTTGTTGGGATTTGAGGGGATCCTACCCCAAAACTTTGATTTAATTTAATTCAATTTCGATTTCTGGTTTATTCTTGATTATATTATTGTTTTTCTTCGTGTTGTTAGAGCATAGCTAACTTTAACAACGAGTTTATATTGCGAATGAGTTCGAGAGAATAACTTGTCATAGGAACGAGTAGTATAATCCGTGGATCTACAATTTACATAGACATATGAAATTCGCGCCGATAGTCATAGTCCTAAGGGTCGAAAGCTAGGGAATTTCATAGATCGACATGCGATTCACTCTTGATAAATAATTAAAGACATTTAATTACTTCATTGAGTAGAATTAGTTTGGCATAGCTCGAGAAAGTGTGTTCAATTGAATAGGAAATCCTGTCGGAAGAATATAATTACTATCGAACGAATTAATTAATTAGCGGGGGTAGGTGAACCGATATTCCCAACAAATTCATTTTTCACTGAAATTTAATTAATCATTCTATCTTATATATTTCAGCATTTAATTCTTGATTTTGTTTATTGAGTTTTAATTAATGTTAGTAGCAATAAAACAATCAATCAATTTTTGTAGCTAAAGATTTAATAACTGAAAATAATAATTGTTAAATACAGTCTTCAGTAGAACGATACTCGTACTCACGTACATTATACTATTACTTGACATCGTGCACTTGCGATTAATTTTTGAGCATACAAAACCATATTTTTATTAAGGATTCCACAGTGCAAGTTTTGCTCGATCACAACACATCACAATCAACATATTGTTTAATGTCTCATATGCAAAGACTACATATACAAGTTTATTGTCTTTGTGCAAGACTCACTCAACTAATATTTGAAGTTCAACTCTCTTGTATATGCGTGAGTGATTGTATGTGAGGAATTTATCAGTTACTATGTACATCTCAAATGAATCCTCACACAAGGGTTTGTGCTCTCAACTAGCTGATTTCTTCATACTAACTGCCCATGATTTGAATCCCCTTCAAAAGCTTTTGTTTGATCTTCAAGATGTTTATCTATAGGCTCTAACAATGATATATACATTAGATACAAGAATATGACCGTTTAGAAAGTTTCTGTACCGTTTCTGAAATTGCAACGGTCAAATTCGACTTACTGGACATTTTCCCGACTGGTCAACTCTGGTCAACTCAACTGGTCATTCAGTTCAACTGGTTAGCAGTTGGTTCAGTTCAGTTCAGTTGGTCTGTTGCTGGTTCGATTCAGTTGGTCTGATTCAGTTCAACTGGTTTAGTTGACTTCAGTTGGTCTGGTTTAGTTCAACTGGTTCAGTTGGTCAGCAGCTGGTCTGGTTCAGTTGGTCAGCTACTAGTTCAGTTCAGTTGGTCAGCAGCTGGTTCACTTCAGTTCAATTGGTCAGCTAAAATCAGCCTAGCTGATTTAAGTTTGTGCAGAACCAGTAGTTTCATCGTAATTTATCAGCATCTTAAGCTTCGATCCAGACTTTGACTTCTAAGATGATTTGTAAATCATCGTCTTATCTTTTCAACACATACTGAATCGCTTCATTTCGATAAATAAGATGAGAGATATTACCAAAATACCACAATTTCTCAAACCCAACTGATTGTTATTTGCGTGCAATCAGTTCGGTAATTTAGCGATCAGTTAGGCATTGATAACATCCGATTTTGCCCAACTGACGTGAAATTCGACTTGTTCCAAATTGAGTTTTCTGATACACAATGTTTGCCGATTGTCATTTGAATCATCTAGCAGAGAGATATAATCAAAATACCGAAGCTTGTCAGAAATTCAATTTGTGCAGAATTCAGTTTCAATTTGCTTCTTGTGTTAATAACTTCACACTTGAGTAAATTTGTTTGAAACAAAATAACAAATTTTGTTAACATCAAAATCAAGATTGCGAACATGAAATATTCCAACAATAGTAATAATGTTAAAAATTTTAAAATTAAGAAAATTAATAAATTAACAACAATGATTGTAAATAATAATATTCCTAGATTTACGTAGCAAAATATGAAATAATATTAATAGTAATAATGTTTAAAAATTTAAAAATAATAATTAACATCAAGGGGATGGAGAGGAGAAAAGATCACCATAGGCGCAGTATTGTGGATGTTCCTTATACTCACGGACACACTAAGTCGGCCCTTTTTGGAACGAGTCTGTGGAAAGTGCCGAGCCAGATGGTTCTCATGTCGGTTTTTATTAGGACAACCAGGTATTTATCAATAGTCAAGTCACAGCGGTCTGTCTGAAGGCCACGCCTATATTGGAGTGTTAAATTCAACATCATCTCTCTATGATGTTATTCAGTTGAACAAAGTTTTTTTCTCGTGAGCTAGCTGATCTCTGGCAATATCTTAGTGGCTTTTGAATGTCTACATACTTTGAGGAGATGAAAAATGAGTCATAATGGCTGATGACTTTGAAGCTAGACATGTGTAAAGCTTATGATTGAGTTAAATGAGATATTTTGCTAGAGGTGATGTATAGAATGGTGCTAGGATCAAGCGTTTATCACTAAGAAAAAAGTTGTAGATGTTAGCTAAGGCGCAATTTTATTTCCTTATACTTGTGACAGTGCACAGTGTACATACAAGGTTGCTAATGGGTCTGGCTGTTAGACCCATAAGCCCGGAGAGGTCGTGACTTTGTGCTAATGTTGTCTCATATTCCTTAGAGATCAGTCTTATCATTTCCCTACCGTCGGTCATGTTCCCAACAGAGACAATACTACTCGTTAAGATATGGCGTGGGGCACTTAACTGCTAATCGTTATTACAATGCAATTTGATCAGGGTTAATTAATTACAGTGGAAAACAGGTAAAATTTTTCTTTACAATGAGCCCAAAACGTGTCAACTTTAATTATAATACTCAAAATAGTATATAATAAAGTCTCGTCTAAACATGCCACATCATATAATATGCCCACACATAATCACAATCATCTTCATACAACAACTCATATCCTCAGGACATGCCCAGGTATATAGATACATATCTACACTGGGATAGACCACTAAACCTCAACTCAGCTATGACTCCTTCCAGAAGTACCATCTCCGGTCTCCTGATAACATGTAGTACCTGCCATTGTCCACACACAAAGACAACAAAACAACAAGCTCCCTTGGAGGTGAGCAAAAGCTCTGTATGGAACAACCATAATATATAAAACATGTATGTGAGAACCCGTGATTTTACGATCTGAAGCATATCAAGTAAGTAATACGAACTTGGAGTTTAACTCAAACTAAGCTCGAAAATTTTCGTTCTAACTAGATAACTTTGATATTAACTTAAATTTTCATCAAATTTAACACGAGGAAGTAACTTCAAAGCTCGGAGATTTACTCAACAGGAAGCCAAGCTGCAAGTAACCGCATCCATCGAAGTATTGTCATGGGAGGAGTAAAACCCCAGCTCAAGGACTCGATTCTTCAGCACAAAGAAGCTCAACCAAGCTTGTCCTAACAAGACCAAAAAGGGAGCTATAAGTTGAGCCAAGAGTTTAGACAAGTTAAATGTGCAAGAAATAACCTTTGCGTTAACCCATGATGGACCTGCGGGAGGAGCTAAGGGCTTGGACATAATGATGATGTAGGAAATGACCCTTTAGAAAACCAAAGTGACATTTAAGGAGTGCATGAGATTTTGAACCACCATAATGATCACATTCAAACCCTTTCTTGGAGCCCAAGTGGTCGATCAAAGTGGCTAGGTGGAAGGTCTTTTTTTTTTTTTGCCTATAAATACCACTCACTTGGTTGAGAGAAAGCACACCACAAAATCTCTCAAATTTCTGTTCCCCTCACCCCAACAAGTCTCGGCCAAATTCAAGGAAGAAGGAAGATATATTTTCGTGCAGTCCAGAGTGGTTTTTTTTCCGTGTCAAAGTGCTGCCCGACTGAAGACAGAGTTTGTTAGAGTTGCGCCGAAGTGCTGCCGAAATTTCAAGAGAAAGCTTTGTACAAGAAATCTGTAAGTGGGCTTTTGATTAAGTATTTGTTTCTATTTTAAACCTTGAATAAAAGTAATATGATATGCTTATAAGTATGATCATATTTTCGAAAATTGTTACCTGTTCTGTTTAAAAATTTCGATCGATTTTGTATTTCTTCTATGCTTCGAATTCCTTTGATTCCGCTGTGTCTGTCTGAAAATCTGAACTCTGAAAATATGATAAGTTCTGTCTGTTGTCTCTGAATTATGTGTACACTGTTACAACTCGAATTTGAAATGGGACGAGAATTGCAAATTCTGTTCTGGCCTCCAATGGTGGGTACAAAACCATTTCTGTTTGGCCCCCAATGGTGGGTATAAAACCATTTCTGTCTTGCAACCACCGGTGGGTATAAAACCGTGATCTGGCCTCACCCCTTAGAGGACTAACATATTGGGGACAATTTGACCATGGAAATGATATGAGTAACAGTGTTTTGTCTGTTCTGAAATGATCTGAATTGTTTCTGTTTTGTTCTGAATCATTTGATAAGTTCTGTCTTTTATTCGTTTCGTTTCTGTCGTGTCAAGTTAAGAATATTGAGTTTTGAAAGCATGTTAAAGGAAATTTTAAAGAATTAAGTTCTATATGTATCTTTGGAATCGATCGACCCCCACTTGCTGAGTGTTTCCCAAAACACTCACCCCCTTACAAATTTCAGATAAAAATGAAGAACAAATAAATGAGGAAAAGCAGGAAGCTTTCTGGGGTTGGTGATCGATGGTCAAGAGCAAGAATCAAGTTATCCCTTTTGTTTAGTTTTCCGCATTTCGCAACTCTGATGTATTTTATTTCATTGTCATTGTAAGACAATACTTTATTTATGAAAAAGACTGATTTGATTTGATACGAGGCTTTATTGTTTTCAATATAATTGTTAAACAATGCCGGATGTCACCGATGCTTCGGACACGAGGCGTGACATTTAAGTGGTATCAGAGCCGCCAGGTTCATAATCCCGCTGGGATTTTGATAGACAAAATTTGGCGAAGTCAAATTTTGGCAAAAGCCTAGTGTATCCCAATCTGAATCCAACTTTCATTTGTTTCCCGAAACTTTCGATCAACTTCAAAAATCTATCCCTTCGATCGTTTCGCAACTCTTAATATCAAAAATTTTCCACGACAATTTTATTTATATTATTTGTGCCTTTCTATCCTTTATACGATTCTGATACTTTACCTCGATCTTTATCCTAGGAAATGGGTGCTCCACGTACGCGCGCACAGGCTGCCTTTTGTATGCGTCAGCTTACCATAGATAATCAAGCTAGGGAGATAGCGACCTTGAAAGCGCAACTGGCCAACGAAAGAGTGGAGAAGCAGGAGCTTGGTGAGATTAGACACATACTTGAGACTGACGTGCAGCGATTGACTCATCACTTGGACTTGGCTGAGAGCCAACTTCTACAGATACCGACTGATTCGGCTCGCATTGCGCGCTTAGCTTCACTAAACAAGGATCTGATGGAAAGAGTTGAGACAGAGAGAGAGAGAGCGCGCTACTCAGGCTCGTCAGCGTCAGGAAGATTTCAGCGCCAAGCAAGAGCGGTACATCTCAAAGCTCCACGGCACTATGGACAGACTCCAAGATCAGAACAACTATTTGCACCTGGTAATAGAGAACAATAAAGGAAGAGGAAGAAGCACCGATGGAGGTGGCCGATGACAACAGTGACAGCGACAGCGACGGAGGAGAGATGATAGACTAGATTAATATCAAGATTATAATAAAAATATTTGGATTGAAATGAAATTATGATTAAGAAAATATTATGTACTGAATTATTTTTAAATGAAACTTTCTATTATCTTATTGCATATTTAAAAAAATTGGATGAGTATACTATCAATAAAATTGTGTTTTTATCTTTATAGGAAAACAAAAATGGATCTTCAAAGAATTATAAATGAACTTCAAAAACAACTTCAGGAAAAGGAGACAGAAATTAAAACACTGAAAGAAAAAAATGAAAAACTTGAGAGAGACAACTACCAGCTGGATGGGAATAACGTATGCATGATGGAGGATCTTCGTGAAGCCAGAGAGGAAGAAAAGAAACTACGCGAGGACGTTAGACGTTATGCTGCCTATCATCTAGAGTCTGAGCGTTGACACGAGATCACCAAGCAATAGTTAAACAAAGCTCAGGATAGGATTCTTACACTCCAAATCCGGGATGGCAGCCTTCTCAAAACACAACGCCGTCTTGAAGAACGGATCGAAGAACAAGAAATTGATGAAAAAGTAAGCCAATTAACAATACAAGAGCTTCAGGAGCAAGTAAACAACCTTGACCACCACAACACACAGTTACAAAATCATATTGATCAGCTACAAAATAACATGATCAATGTGGAGGAACTCTTGGAAGAACTTGAAGCTAACCAAGAAGAAAATCCTATTGTAAAAGAGGAGATTAATGAGGCAGTAGGAGACGGTGAAGTCATAGACGAGTAGAGAGAGAACTCTAGATTAAATATCAATTGTAACCAGAACTATCTGATTAATCATTTATTAGAAACTTTTGGGTTGTATGAAAATTTTACAAATTAATGAAATTATTTCTTTAATTAAATATTGTGACAAACAAATTAATAAATTACATGTTTATAGGATATGGTAGGCAGACCACCCCGAAAAAACCGTAACCCTCGTGGTGCCAACCAAAATGAAAATCCACCACCACCAAGAGTGAATCTCAGTCAAGAAGACATGATGGCGATAGCTACTATCGTAGCCGCGACATTGCAAGGATTCGTGAACCCATTGGCTAACGCGATCCAACCACCCCAAGCACCACAACCTCATGGAATTAAATACCATTATGAATCTTTGAGAAGAAATCGAGTTCCAACCTTCGATGGGAACCCAGACCCGGAAGTCAGCCACAACTGGCTGAAGAATATCGAAACACAACTGCATTTACTGGAAATACCTGAAGAACTGAGAGTGGAAGTCGTAACACCGTTTTTCGAAGACCGAGCTAGGAAATGGTGGGAAACTGTGTCACCATCTCTAGCAGAAATGGAAGAAATCACATGGCAGGTTTTCAGAAAGGAATTTTTGAAACAATACTATCCAGCCGAGTTTCGTCTGCAGAAGCTGAATGAGTTTGAAAATTTCAGGCAGACACCGGATATGACAGTAATGGAATATACCTCAAAATTTAATGACTTGGGAACCTACGTCCCAACAATTATGTCTGATGAAACCTTGAAGATGCATCGTTTTAAAAAAAGACTGAACAGCCGGATTCAATCGGCTTTGGCAGCTTTCAAACCAAACAACTTTGCTGATTTGATGGGCGCGGCAATGAGCGCGGAAACAGATATTAAGTGCCGTGAAGATGAAAACAGAAATAAGAGACCGTTAGTCAACCAAACTACCCAAAATGGTCCCAAATTTAAGAAGCCAAATCATTCCAGCAGACCTCCAAAAGGAAATTTTAACAGTACTGGCAACACCGAAGGAAAGTGGTGAGATACATGTCGACAGAAGCATGTTGGAGAATGTTATCGGAAGACATGCGCTTGTTTTAAATGCGGAAAAGTGGGTCATAGAATTAAAGATTGTCCAGACAACAAGGACAAAAGAATGGGGCCCAGCAAGCAAAATGAAAACAAAACCAATGAACGGGTATATGCAATCACCCAAGAAGAAGCTGATAACACCAATGAAGTGGTAGCAGGTACTATCTTACTCAATGAAATGCTTGCTTATACCTTGTTTGATTTTGGTGCTACGCACTCGTTTGTGTCTAGAAGATTTGCTAAAAAGCTTAAACTTGAACACGATACTCTTAATGAACCATTAAGAGTGGCAACACCGGCGAGTAAAATAATTGAGACACACAAAGTGTATCGAAACAGTAAACAAACTTTCGAAGTGTAATTGATTCAACTCAATATGGTTGAGTTTGACATCATTCTTGGAACGGACTGGTTAGCTAAAACCCATGTCATAGTGGACTGTCAAAAGAAAGAAATTAGGCTTCAGACTTCGACTAAAGAAGAAGTCATATACCACGGAAAATCCAAGGAAAGGAAATCTCTGTTATCCACCTCACAAGCGTGGAAGGCCATAAAAAGAGGAGAAGAAATCTATCTGGCAATGATCACTGAGATCAAGGGAGAAGAAGTCCCAAAGTTGGAAGATATTCCAATTGTTCAGGATTTTCCAGATGTTTTTCCCGAGGAATTACCGGGTGAGATACCCGATAGAGAAGTGGAATTCGAAATTAATTTGGTCCCTGGTGCTGCACCAATCTCAAAGGCACCATACCGAATGGCTCCAGCCGAATTGGAAGAGTTAAAGGAATAACTTCAGGAATTACTGGACAAGAAGCAGATTCGTCCCAGTGCATCCCCGTGGGGAGCCCCAGTACTATTCCTCAAGAAGAAGGACGGGAGTATGAGGCTATGTATTGACTACCGGGAGTTAAACAAGATAGATCACCATAAAGAATAAGTACCCGCTCCCGAGAATAGACGATCTTTTTGATCAGCTAAAGGGAGCCAAAGTTTTCTCAAAACTCGATCTAAGATCTGGTTATCATCAAATGAAGGTCAAAACTGAGGATATCCCTAAAACTGCTTTTAGGACAAGATATGGACATTATGAATTTACAGTAATGCCTTTTGGTTTAACAAATGCTCCTGCAGCATTCATGGACCTGGTGAATCGAGTGTTCAAACCGTACCTCGACAGGTTAGTGGTTGTTTTTATAGATGATATCTTGGTATACTCACCAAGTGGGGAAGAACACCGAGAACATATGCGTCTCACGTTGCAAACACTGAGAGAAAAGGAACTATATGCCAAATTCAAGAAGTGTGAATTTTGGTTAAAAAGTGTTGCGTTCTTAGGACATATAATTTCTGAATTTGGGGTGTCAGTAGACCCAAAGAAAGTAGAGGCAATCAAGGATTGGCCACAACCGAAGACAGTAACTGAAGTAAAGAGTTTTCTTGGTTTAGCTGGCTATTATAGGAAGCTCGTGGAAGGATTTTCATCAATTACCATTCCTCTTACTAAACTTACTCAGAAGAACTCAAAGTTCATTTGGAATGAAGCATGTGAGAAGAGTTTTGAAACCCTGAAAACAAAACTTACACCTACACCAGTATTAATCCTCCCTGAAGATGGCAAGGACTTCACAGTATATAGTGACGCTTCAAAAGGAGGATTAGGGTGTGTACTTATGCAAGAGGGTCAGGTAATTGCTTATGCCTCACAGCAACTAAAACCATATGAGCAGAATTACCCCACTCATGACTTGGAGTTAGCCGCAGTGGTATTTGCGCTTAAAATCTGGAGGCACTACCTTTATGGAGTAAAATGTGAAGTTTTTACTGACCACCAGAGCCTCAAGTACATTTTCACCCAGAAAGAATTAAATATGAGGCAAAGAAGGTGGATGGAACTTCTAAAAGATTATGATTTGGTAATCAATTATCATCCGGGTAAGGCGAATAAGGTGGCAGATGCTTTAAGCCGAAGAAACTTTGGAAAAGTAAGCTTATCTTCACTGTCAGCACATCAGGACTCCGGAAAACCATCAAATTGAAGCAGAGCCAAGACACCTCCATCTTTAAAATTAAGGAACAGATCTAAGAAGGAAAACTTCCAGAATTTCAAATTGATGAGAATGGTATCCTTTGGATGGAAGTATGATTGTATGTGCCCGATGTCGATGGAATTCGAGAAGAAGTAATGACCGAGGCACATAAATCGAGATTTTCAGTACATCCAGGAAGCACCAAAATGTACAGAGACCTGAAGAACAACTACTGGTGGAATGGAATGAAGAAAGACGTAGCCGTCTTTGTTTCCAAATACCTAACCTGTCAACAAGTCAAGGCAGAACATCAAAGGCCTGGAGGACTTTTACAGCCATTGGAAATACCAACATGGAAGTGAGATAACATCTCCATGGACTTTGTAGTCGGACTACCAAAATCAAGACAAGGTCATGACGGAATCTGGGTAATCGTTGACAGATTGACGAAGTCTGCACATTTCTTACCGGTACGGATGACTTACAACCTGGATAAACTCTCTACTTTGTATATGGACAATATAGTGAGACTACATGGAGTCCCGACAAGTATACTGTCTAACAGAGATCCAAGATTTGTATCAAGATTCTGTAAAAGTTTTCAAAAGGCGATGGGAACCAAAGTCACTCTCAGCACAGCCTATCATCCTCAGACTGATGGCCAAACCGATAGGACAATTCAAACCCTCGAGGACATGTTGAGAGCGTGTGCTCTGGATTTTCATGGAAATTGGAGTGAACATTTACCCCTGATAGAATTCGCCTATAACAACAGCTATCACAGTAGTATCAAGATGGCTCCGTATGAAGCTTTGTATGGTAGAAGGTGTAGGTCTCCTCTATATTGGGATGAAGTCGGAGAAAAAGCTGTTACCGGACCAGAACTTGTACAAATAACCCTTGACAAAGTAGCTGTAATCAAAGAAAGACTTAAGGCAGCCCGAGATAGACAAAAGAGCTGGGCAGATTTGAAGAGGAGGCCGTTAGAATTGGAAATTGATGAAAAAGCTTATGTCAAGGTCTCTCCTATGAAAGGAGTAGTTCGGTTCAGTAAATCCAGAAAGTTGAATCCGCGATATGTGGGACCGTTCAAAATACTAGAGAAGGTAGGAACCTTAGCCTACCGATTAGCGTTACCACCAGACATGGCCAGAATACATAACGTTTTCCACATCTCACAGCTGAGGAAGTATGTCCCAGATCCGAATCATGTACTCAAAGTTGCACCACTGATGATTGAAGGAAACCTCAACGAAGAACTCAAATACGAAGAAGTACCTACTCGAATAGTGGACTCAAAAGACCAAGTGTTGAGAAATCGGACAATACCTTATGTCAAGGTACAGTGGTAAAATCATACTGAAAGAGAAGCAACTTGGGAACTCGAGGAGAAGATGCGATCACAATACCCTCATCTATTCGAAAGATCAAGCTAATGCAAGTTTCGAGGACGAAACATTCAATAAGGAGGGAGGGATGTGAGAACCCGGGATTTTACGATCCGAAGCAAATCAAGTAAGTAATACGAACTTGGAGTTTAACTCAAACTAAGCTCGAAAATTTTCGTTCCAACTAGATAACTTTGATATTAACTTAATTTTTCATCAAATTTAACACGAGAAAGTAACTTCAAAGCTCGGAGATTTACTCAACAGGAAGCCAAGCTGCAAGTAACCGCATCCATCGAAGTATTGTCACGGAGGAGTAAAACCCCAGCTCAAGGACTCGATCCTTCAGCTCGAAGAAGCTCAACTGAGCTTGTCCTAATAAGACCAAAAAGGGAGCTATAAGTTGAGCCAAGAGTTTAGACAAGTTAAATGTGCAAGAAATAACCTTTGCGTTAACCCATGATGGACCTGCGGGAGGAGCTAAGGGCTAGGACATAATGATGATGCAGGGAATGACCTTTTAGAAAACCAAAGTGACATTTAAGGAGTGCATGAGATTTTGAACCACCATAATGATCACATTCAAACCCTTTCTTGGAGCCCAAGTGGTCGATCAAAGTGGCTAGGTGGAAGGTCTTTTTTTTTTTGCATATAAATACCACTCACTTGGTTGAGAGAAAGCACACCACAAAACCTCTCAAATTTCAGTTCCCCTCACCCCTACAAGTCTCGGCCGAATTCAAGGAAGAAGGAAGATATATTTTCGTGCAGTCCAGAGTGGTTTTTTTTCCGTGTCAAAGTGCTGCCCGACTGAAGACAGAGTTTGTTAGAGTTGCACTGGAGTGCTGCCGAAATTTCAAGAGAAAGCTTTGTACAAGAAATCTGTAAGTGGGCTTTTGATTAAGTATTTGTTTCTATTTTAAACCTTGAATAAAAGTAATATGATATGCTTATAATTATGATCATATTTTCGAAAATTGTTACCTGTTCTGTTTAAAAATTTCGATCGATTTTGTATTTCTTCTATGCTTCGAATTCCTTTGATTCCGCTGTGTCTGTTTAAAAATATGAACTCTAAAATTATGATAAGTTCTGTTTGTTGTCTCTGAATTCTGTGTACACTGTTACAACTCGAATTTGAAATGGGACGAAAATTGTAAATTCTGTTCTGACCCCCAATGATGGGTATAAAACCATTTCCGTTTGGCCCCCAATGGTGGGTATAAAACCATTTCTGTCTGGCCCCCACCGGTGGGTATAAAACCAAGTTCTGGCCTCACCCCTTAGAGGACTAACATATTGAGGACAATTTGACCATGGAAATGAGATGAGTAACAGTGTTTTGTCTGTTCTGAAATGATCTGAATTGTTTCTGTTTTGTTCTGAATCATTTGATAAGTTCTGTCTTTTATTCGTTTCGTTTCTGTCGTGTCAAGTTAAGAATATTGAGTTTTGAAAGCATGTTAAAGGAAATTTTAAAGAATTAAGTTCTATATGTATCTTTGGAATCGATCGACCCCCACTTGCTGAGTGTTTCCCAAAACACTCACCCCCTTACAAATTTCAGATAAAAATGAAGAACAAATAAATGAGGAAAAGCAGGAAGCTTTCTGGGGTTGGTGATCGATTGTCAAGAGCAAGAATCAAGTTATCCCTTTTGTTTAGTTTTCCGCATTTCGCAACTCTGATGTATTTTATTTCATTGTCATTGTAAGACAATACTTTATTTATGAAAAAGACTGATTTGATTTGATACGAGGCTTTATTGTTTTCAATATAATTGTTAAACAATGCCGGATGTCACCGATGATTCGGACACGGGGCGTGACAATGTATTTACACAATGACATATGATATGTAATGCATGTATGTCGTGAGGATATCAGGTCAAATGTCCATCCACTGAGCATGTATCAGAACCAATCGAATCGCTATCAAATCAATGCTCTAGTTGGCACACCGGTCTCAATCAAGTATAAGGGATAATCGTATGATAGCGTCGTCAAAGCCCCATCAAATCCCAAATCTCAATCAATCAATAATCGGGGCTACGAATGATTATGTTTTAAGGGCCACATAATGCCAAACATAGTATCGTGCTCACAAACCCCAGAATCAAATCCAACGATATAAAGGTATCCAATGATCATAGCTCAACGTGCATGTCATGTATCGATGTATGAATAAAAATGATGTGTGTTAACAAAATATTTATGTTATACATCGATATCCAATCATGAATATCATGTATGCCACATCAACTCAACAAATAAGGCATATAGACACATAATCTCAGTCAAATCAATTAAACATATATCATATGACACAGATACATGTCGTGTGTTACTTGGTCGCAACATACCTCAATTTCTTCGTCTCCAGTCAATGTAGATTTAGGATTTTAATACAGATAATCAATCTACATCATCAACATATTCATTTCAATCAATGAATTCATTCAATTCCAATCAAAATTCAAGTTTCCAAAATCTATTGAAACTTTGAAAATTCATAACAAATTGAAATCATAACATAATTCAATTCCGAATTTGAAAAGTAGTTCCTTATCGGTTATTCTATCGATTGGAATCAATTCAAATACATGCTATTTCAGCGATTCAAGAAATAAAAGTTCTGAATTGAGAAGAAAATTACCTCAAAAGCACGCTTTTGATACGAGGATTCCGAATATATATTTTGTTTCGCGTGTTCTGATAACGTTTCGAGGTAGATTTGTACACCAGAACTCGATTTCCAACTTTGTCTTCAATTTTCAGAGGAAAACGTGCGAACAAATATCATTCTTATATATTTTATATATTGGTGTGCGCGCTGGGGTGGTCAAGTGTTTGCGCCCTAGCGCACCGAGCTCCACCCGGAGCGGTTTTATCCTGCCGCGCTGTGGCGGTCAAGAATTTGCGCCCTAGCGCGCTGGGTTCTGCCGAACATCTATTATCATGCTGCGCTGGGGCGGTAATGAATTATCACACTAGCGCGCCCCGTTCTGTCCAAAAGCTTCCACAATGCCGCGCTGGGGCAGAAATGATGTGGCGCCCTAGTGCGCCATGTTCTGTCCGGAACGCTAGTTTTCAAATTAGCAAAAGTAGTCAACATGAAAGTTGTAGATATATGTTTTGGATTTCATTTGCCACTGACCTCACTCAATTTAGATATTGGACGCGAAAGTTACGCTCATTGTAAGGCCCCAGATTCGACGACTGTCCTCACTGTACCAAGACGAGTCTTTCCAGCATGCTTATGTCCTCACTCACACGCACCCTAAGAAACTTTCCAGGAGGTCACCCATCCCAGAATCGCCCCAAGTCAAGCACGCTTAACTTTGAAGTTCTTATGTGATGAGCTACCGAAAAGAAGATGCACCTTCGTGATACTCATTCTCCCAAAATGTGTTAGTGTGGGAACTTCAAAGCACACGATACACTTCGAGATGATTTTGCCCCTATTTCTAAATGGATTTGGACAAAACTCAAAACATAAAAATTCTAGTACTATGTACTAGCTTTTAATGAAATTGGTTTCATTTCATTTGAACTAATACTCATGTCATTATGCTAAAAATCAGAACATGTGTCACTTTTCTATTGCGTTTTAGCATATTTTTCAAACACAATTCAATTACTACTACACTCATTCATTATCAACACTATTTTCTCTAATTACATAAAAATATCATGAATTATCAATAATCAAAGTATGATTTACGATAATACGATATACGGTCCTTACATATGAAGTCACTCTTTTACAGTCCACCTTGCCAAGCAGATCAAGTGGCTCAACGTCAGCAGCTTAAAGAACTCCCAAGATATCACTCATCACAGTAATACTCTTATTCATACACGCTTAATACAACATCATGTTCCCCAAATAATATAGAAATATACTTCTTGGAAGACTTGAACTCATGACCTCGCTCTAATACTTATTGTTATGATCAAGTGTTTATCACTAGGCCAAAAATTATAATTGTTAGTCAAGACGTAACTTTCTTTCCTTGTACTTTTGGCAGTACAGAGTGCACCTACTTGCTCGTTAATGAGTCAAACTTTTAGGCCCATAAGTCCGAAAAAGTGTGTGTCTACTTGCTAGTGCTGTCTTATATCCCTTAGAGATCAGTCTTACCTTTTCCTTACCATCGGTCATGTCCCCAACAGAGACTGTATTACCCATTAAGATCTGATATCACTCTTTTATGGCCCACCCAGCCAACCAGATCAAGCAGCACAACATCGACAAATTTAAGCACGAAAACTTCAAAGGAGACCACTTATCTCAGTACCACTCTTACTCATGTACATTTAATCCAAAAAATAGATTCTTGGCCCATTGGATGTTTAGAAGTGTGAGATTATTTATTTACTTCCTCGTCTCCATATTGATAAATGGACATTCAACAAACTCTTTCACATCCACTTGTGATCTTCGTCAAGGTTTCCCTCTCTCCATTTATCTATTTTTAATGTATTCTGAACGATTACCTGCTCTGATTAAATTGCAAGTGCAATAGGAAGCTTGTGTGTCCTTAATTGTGCACAAGTTTCCCCTTCTATCACGCATTTTTCGTTGATGATACAATGTTATTGGTTGAGGTGGACAGTGCTACTTGTCAACAAATCGAGGATATTCTTCATTTCTATGATCGAGGGTCTGGGAAGGTCATAAGCCTTCATAAATCAAGTGTTATTTTAGCCCCAATGTTACTCACTCCATGAAATATATGGTTTTTCCTATGCTAAGGATGAATTGGAATGAATCTTATGATCTTTACTTGGCCCTTCCATCTTTTGTGGGTCATAGTAAAACACAAATTTTTAACATATTGTTGGATCGAGTATCTCGTAAATTGCAAGGCTATAATGAAAAGTTGTTCTCTGTTGGGGGGAGTGATAAATCTGTTGTACAAAATATATGGAAGAAACAGAAAGGTATACGAGAAACCAGCAAGCCAATATCGTGAACAAAACAGAAGCACAATGCTTAATTAAATCAAACCGAGACCTGTATGAAATACAGTGTCCTTAAAACAGATTCGTCCCCTCCGGTATGTGCTTCGAGGATGAATTCGGACGTCTGTTTCACAGGATACAACGGAACAACCAACAATACCGTAGCACGAGGCACCACTATGGCGAACTGAAAAAAACCTGAACTGTGACATACCGTACTTTTAAACTACTTGAAATTTGCGGAAAAATAAAAATTTTCTTTAAACAAGAAACAAGCATTCAATTTGCGGAATCATTAAATTATTCATCCAAAATATTTGCAACATAAAGATCACAATCAAAGTTTTGCTAAAGAAAAATACGTGTTTGAATATCGTAAACCAAACTTGAAATCAGAGTATTAAAATTTGTCATGCTTAAAATCTTAAAATAAAACGTGGGCGGTCCTCGGGTTTAGCCTCCTGCTGAGTCCAAGCCAGCTCACTGGCCCACATCTCTTGTCTCCTCAAATGCATCCTCACCTGCATCGATCAAGTCTAGTGAGTCTAATGACTCAACACGTATAAACTAGAAGTAGCGAGTAATACGTAATAAAAATCACAAGCAACTTTAAAATAGGACGTACATACTGAAACTTGAACTTGCATATCAAATGCTTGAACATACGCACATACATACATAGACGTGCCATCAACATAAAACTTTTCTTAAACATGCTTGCATACTTGAACATACATAACTTCATCATTTTGCGTAGAGGCATGTTTCAAAGCAAGTGACCCATACATAAATACGTCTGATCAGACTAAACCACAGTACTGTGCTGACAGAGAAGATCCATTGCCACATACATGAGATCCCCGTTCATGCTTTAACGGGTGGATTGGTCCCCGGTCATGATTTACCGCTTTCCAATCCTGATCTAAACCCGTTCATGATTTAACGGGGTGGATTGGTCCCTGGTCATGCTTTACCGCTTTCCAATCCCATACATAATTTTGGTCACAAGACATTTAGCATACCTCAAAAACTTAAAAGTATTTCTTCGCACGTCGAACATACTTACTTGGCGTTGAGGGATTCGTTGGATCTCGCTTGGGCCACTGCTGCAACATACTAACATGAATTTCAACACTTAACTTGCATAACTTAGACGTAAGTATTCGTGCTCACCAACGAATCAATTAAATAGCTTATGACATTCTAGATCCCTCGGAAATTGACCTCGTTTAACCATACTAACCATAACATCGAACCCCGAAACAAACTCTAAAATTACGTGTGAACATTTCCCAAACAATAAAAGATAAGGACTCATTATTGAAACCTAAAGCAAAAAGGAAACCAAACCTCCCTCCAACTGGCCCCGCACTCGGACGGTGATATCTTACCGCTCGAGCGCCAAGTCTACTGGCCTCGGACAGAAAGGGTGGCGCTCGGGCGGTAAGAAGTTGCCGCTCGGGCACCGAGCCTATAAAAATAAAACTCCAGACAGAGTAACGGCAGAGGAACATCAGCGGTGGAAGCAGCAGCAGCCGAGACAACAAAGTGAAGCTTCGAAGTTGCCTCTATATATAGGCACTCCGGTTCCATAGACTTGGCGCTCGAGCGGTAAGAAGTTGCCGCTCGGGCACCGAGCCTATAAAAATAAAACTCCAGACAGAGTAACGGCAGAGGAACATCAGCGGTGGAAGCAGCAGCAGCCGAGACAACAAAGTGAAGCTTCGAAGTTGCCTCTATATATAGGCACTCCGGTTCCATAGACTTGGCGCTCGAGCGGTAAGAAGTTGCCGCTCGGGCACCGAGCCTATAAAAATAAAACTCCAGACAGAGTAACGGCAGAGGAACATCAGCGGTGGAAGCAGCAGCAGCCGAGACAACAAAGTGAAGCTTCGAAGTTGCCTCTATATATAGGCACTCCGGTTCCATAGGAACAGTCACTGTTGGTCATCCGAAAGGCCAAAGGTCAGCCCAGCTGGAGCACCAACAGGTTCCATATGAACAGTCAGGCAGATGGAAGGTCATTCATAACTGAAATTTTCGAAAGCTAGGTGAACCTTGGTGGGAAATTTTGCCTTGATTGGTCCGACATTCGACGCACCCATGTATTGCTCGTATGCTTGCACACAAGTCAAGCATTTTTCCACTGCAAATCGGGCCTATGATTTGCACCCCTTGCGTCGACATGCGCGAGAGAGAGCCTCTTGACCAATATTTCTTACACCTCCACAAAGTGTAAATCAATATAAGCTCACCAATGCCACATACTTTTTCCTATGTGGGACACTTCCCACTTACCATCCACAAGCTTGTCCAATTTCTCATTCAATTGGACCAAGCCCAATACATAAGTCCAAATAAATCCACATTAAATTTGTTGCTCAAGCCATTCCCACATATACAATGAAAATGTTCAAATTACCATGTGGTCTATGCATTTGTATTCAGGTGAAATATTGGTGGGGTCACAACCCGGATGGTAAAAGGAATTCTTTGGGTTGGTTAGATATCTCCAAATCCAAATTTGTAGGAAACATGGGTATATTTTCATGAGTTGCAAGTGTTTAATCCAGCTTTACGTGACAAAAAAATCATGGCAAATAATTTATGGTTTCTTCAAATAATCTCGTTGACCCGGATATACAAGGCGAAATACTACATGTACTTCTTTTCAATTGAGCAATAGATGGATACATGGAATTCTAGGCTGTAAGGACGCGATGCTATATACCCAATTATTGGTAAATTTAAGATTTAATTGTATTAAAGTGTGAAATTAAAATTATTAAGCCAAATAAAATAATTGTGCTAAAACTATGTATTAGATAAATAATGATTTATAAATGACATTAAAATACATATTTGATTTTAATATCACGCAGGACTTGAAATAAAACAAGTTTTGTCAATTTTTAACTCCAAATAAAGGGAGATGCACCACAATAAACACATATACGATAATCTATAAAGCATTTAATCTCTCCTCAATTTTCCCCTATCGGTCAATTCCATTTTCTTTCTTTTTTCTTATTTTTTCTTCTATTCCTCAACCTCATGCCACTTTGACTGCAAAGAACTTCACCGTCGATCGCCGAATTTCAAATTTGAGAACATATATGGTAAGCTCTCGGCAATGGCTATCTTTTCATTCCTTTTATATAGATTTATTCCGACCCAAAAACTCAATCGTTGACACTTCGCTGTCTTCCTTCGCTAGTGTGATGCCCTTGACCTTCGTTGTTGGTTGTACTCTAGTTTTAAGAAGTTTGGAGCTCGATTTCAGAACTTAGTGTTGTTTGTTCTCATGTTTGAAGGTAATTCAAAATCTATGGATTTCACAATTTGGGTATTATGGTTCAATTAAGTTCCAATATTGATTATTGTTGTGCTTTTGGTTTTATGTGCAAATGCTTCGTCGATTGGAGATACATTCGAATTTCAGAAATTATTGAGAAATTATTTTGAATTTCAACCTATTAATTGGGATTTTTGATGTTTTTACTTTTTATAGCATTACAAATATTAAATGCTAATTTCAGAATTAATTGAAAAATTATCAAAAAATTAGATTTTAATAAATTTGGATTTTCAAATTTCAGCTTGTATGTTATTGAGTTTTTTCAGTTTATTAAGTTAAAAAATAGATATTTGGACTTTTTCGCGAGTTAGAATTTTAAAGCCTAAATTATGATTCTAGAATTTTAGGTTATGTTGTTTAATATTGTAAAATAAATAAATTTTAATCTGAAATGAATTATTTTACCACATGTTTGGATTTTTCAGAAAGTCCTTAAAATAATTACTATGATATTGTAAGTTTTTGGTTGAGGTATGCTCAAACCTATATTATTTTGACACTTATATCGGTATATAAGTATTAAGTGGTTATTGTTTGCTATTATATGTCTTAAATGTTTATCTGATGCATTCATGTATGATTTGAGAGTAAGTGTCCTGAATAATTCATATTTTCTATTTTTATTAAATGTTTGAAAAAAATAAAATGGATACTCATCAACTAGTCACATTAATTGTGTTGGAATAACATTTTGCTTTTGACGATGATTGATGTTAATTATGTTGAGATATATTGAGTTAACAGTGGGACGAATGAGGTAAGATTAGCCACATTCCTAGATGATATCTCGGGACGAGCGCCTTTGAAAACCGCATTCCCGATGCTATGTGCACAGAGAGCGGCGATTTGATGATGCATTCCTAACACGTGTGACCACTGTTGATGATGTGATTCTTTTGGACTTCATTTTGTATTTGTTATTCCATTGTAACCATTCATGCATCGCAAAACATTGCATTTTTTCTTAGTATTATTACATGTCATTTATATGCGTCGTAATCTTAATGGTTTGTCGTACTAGGGTCCGACCTCTGTTTGTTATGGTTTGGTTATTTTTTATGTTATAACAGGTTATCCAGAGGGATTTGATGCGTCTGGTGTTGCGTCAGATATTGGTGGCCAGTGAGTTGTGTTGGTTTGTGTCAAAGTTCCCAGATATTGTTCAAGTTCTTGACTTGAAATAAAATACCACATTTTACAAAAAGCCCAAATCTTCACCGGTCTCTTTTTCCCGATCCCTCATCGAATAATCGCCTGAAATATAAAACTCAAAAAAATATTTTAACGCGCATCACATAAACTTGTAATAATTCAAAATAATGCAATTTCATAATCATGTGTCGCTAAAATCATTTTAAAATTAAATAAATAAGTAACAATTTAATAAATGTATGTGTTTTACGTGTACTGATTTTGGGATTTACAAAAATGTTAGTGTTCTGCATGAAGTGGATCAGGAACCCCAAATCCCTCCAGTGATGCGAAGCATTAGGAATATTGAGGTTGATCATGATGTCGAACAACTGATTAAAGTAATGGGTGAAATGGAACTAGTGATCTACCAATTTCAGAACTTGCGTCCTCCTCGATTCTTTGGAACTGAAGATGATGAGAGTTGTAGCATGGTTAAAATAAATATATCTCTTGTTTAATATGTTGAAGTATACTCTAGATTTGCATTTTAATTTGGATATTTTTCAGTAAAAAGACTTAGCACAGTTATGGAGGGAAATCAATGTGGAAGCTCTCAAATAATCAGGTGAAAAAGTTATTTCAGATGTATTTTTGTTCAATTTACTCGAAAATATTCACTTTTTTCATATAATTTTGCCGAGGAAGTTGAATTTAATATATTTACACAAGGTAGCATGACAATATGAGAGTATGCCTCTCAATTCTCAGTGCTTCTTGCCTATGTTTTCCATATTGCTAGCAGTGTCCGAAACAAGTTATCACATTTTATGCAAAGGCTTAATCCAAGAATTTTTAATTTGGTGGTAGCTGGAGCGCCTGCTAATAATGCTGATGCTATAGAAAAAAACAAAAATGTAGAGGCGAGTCTGCATGGGGAATAACCACACCCAGTTCATCCATATTTCCTCAAGGTTTTGGAGGCAATGTGTGATGCCCGTGGATGCAACAGTATACCGACCTTTATTGACATATCAGCCTTCACACTCATATCAACAATCAAAGCAGTAAAAGTTCAAGGCCAAGGGAAAGTAGTTCAAGAAAAAGTCATGCAGTAGTTCCTCTAGTTCCAGTAGCCAGGGTCGAGGATATTCAGTTGGGTCGCCATGTATATTATTTTGTGAACGTTGTTGTGGAAAGAATTGCAATACTCAATGTACATGGGTATAAGGGTCGTGAGATAGTCCTGAATTATGTGATTAGATTCAATGATAAAATTAAGATAACTAATCTAATCAAAATAGATATGTCTTGCTTTGAATGCTTTCTGGAAATGGATACTATGACAAATTATTGAGGTACTGTTGATTGTTTCCATGAAGTTGTCTTTCACAGTCATGTATTTCATTTATGTCTGAAATTAAAATGTATACGGTATATGTGACACTGGAAATGAAGGAAATGAATGATTCATGATGTATGCGGTATATGTGACACTGGAAACTAAACATTGTATTCCATTTATACAGTCATGTATTCCATTCATGTATTCCATTCACAGTCCAGAAAATGAAGGATTCATGATGTATGCGGTATATGTGACACTGGAAAAATGATTGAAAGTTTCAAATATTCATGTTGTCAAGGAATTCCCTAATGTATTTCTCGATGAGATTCTTGGATTTATTCCTCGAAGAGAAATAGATTTCAGTATTGAGTTGATCCAAGGACAAATCATTTATCCAGAGCACCCTAGCGTTTGGTTCCATCGGATTTGAAAGAACTCAAAGAACAATTACAAGAATTACTGGAGAAATGCTATATCAGACCAAGTATGTAATCTTGGAGAGCTCCAGTATTATTTGTAAAGAAGAAAGATGGAACGATTAGAATGTGCATCTATTATGCACTTAAACAAAGCTTCTGCGAAGATATGCCGCATATTGATTACTTGTTTGATTAGTTTCAATGCACATCGGTGTATTCCAAGATGGATCTTCGTTCCGAATACCATCATCTCTGAGTTCGAGGGGAAGATGCTTCTAAAATGACATTTCATACACGTTATGGTCAATATGAGCTCCTAGTAATGTCTTTTAGATTGACTAATGCTCCATATGAACCATTTTTCGAAAATTTACAGACGCATTTTTTATTGTCTTTATCGTCAACATTCTTATATATTCCAAGTCAAATAAAGAGTATAGATAGTATTTGAGATTAGTCATCCAGACACCCAGAGCAGTGATGAAACTTAAAATTAATAATTTATTATATGTTAAAACTTATATTTTAAAATTTAAGTTCCATTAAAATTATAAAATTATGTTATTTTAGTATTGTTTGTTTATATTTAAATGTCTTACTAAATATGTTTTATTTTCAGGTTTTCTACGTGTTGGTAAAATAATGATAACTCAAGCTAGAAAATTCAAATGGAGGTGATTCAAACATGTTTGGAATCCTTAAGAAAGTATCTACAACTTTGTAAAAGACATGATGACCTAAAAAGTTGGTTAAGATGATCAAATTGTGAAAATATCAAAACGAGGACAAATTTACTTTCACCAAGACCAGCATATAGTAAAAAAATCATAACTATTTCAATATTTAACTAAATGAGATGAACCAAGTGGCCAAATTCATCTACAGACAATTCCACACATGTTTGCTGTTTTGAGCAGAGTCAAATTCAGTGATTAAAGTCGTGGAACAAAGCATTGAAAGAAAGGACATGGAATTGAACTTGGAGGAGACAAATACTACTATTACAACTACATGACATTAATAAAATTTTTGACCCTCTCTCTCATTTGGCCTATAAATAGAGGCCTTGTGCTAGCTTGAGAATCATTCTATCTCATTGTAAAATATAGTGTGAATGTGTATAAAAGTTCTAAGTTTCAATATATTTTTCATTTTCCCAATTATGAGTGATGTTTTTAGTGTTGATCAAAAGTAAGCTCATGGAAAGCTAAATCTCTTATGTCAAGGTGAAAAGGATGAATTCTTGGTGAAGTAAGATTGTTTATATTTTGTATATTCTTTTTTTATTTCTTTTCATTTTGCTAATTTCTTTTTATTGTAGGTATAAAAATGAATTATTTGTTGTTATCAATTTACATCAAATGCTTGATACCATTGAAGTGGTTATCTTGATTTGTTGTTTAATTTTGATACAATAAATATTTCATCAATTATTATTGTTATATTATACATATATATATTTATATAATTATATCATATATTTCATTTAGACGATAG
>NC_133313.1:14980179-15078931 GCF_012295235.1 Primulina huaijiensis
TTTTTTTTTTGTATGAGTATTTGGAGTCGAAAAAAAGTGGTAAACTTATTCGAGTATCTGAAAATAATTTAAACATGGATGATAATTCAAATAATCAAGATAATGATAACAATAATAACAATAATAATAATAACAACCAAGAACATGATCAATTAAGAACACTTAGGCACCATATGAACCCTATTAGAACTAGTGCCCCATCTTGTTTAGTTTTTCCTCTTGATGCATCTAATTTCAACTTTAAACCTCAAATTTTCATGGCTTAGATTCTGAAAATCTATATTTACATCTAAGAAAATTTGATGAAGTTTGTAACACTTATAATGATCAAAATTATAGCATGGATATAGTTCGATTAAAGCCTTTTCCTTTTTCTTTAAAAGATAAAGCTAAAACATGGCTACAAAATTTGAGATCAAGTTCAATAAGATCATGGGAAGAAATGCAACAATAATTTCTCAAAAAGTTTTTTCCTTTCCATAGAACAAGCTCTTTTAAAAGACAAATTACTACTTTTTCTCAAAAATAAGGAGAAACATTTTATCAATGTTGGAATAGGTATAAAGAATTACTTAATACATGCCCACATCATTGTTTTGAAACATGGAGAATAGTTTCTCACTTTTATGAAGGTCTAATACCTAAAGATAGGCAAATGATAGAATTCATGTGTAATGGAACTTTTGAAGATAAAAACCCAAATGAAACTATGGAGTATTTGGATTCATTAGAAGAAAATGCTCAAAATTGGGATAATATAGGCACAATAGAACCATCAACAACTAAAATCAATAATTCAAAAAATGGGGGTGGTATCTAAAATCTTAAAGATGATATAGATATTCAAGCTAAACTTGCATCTTTAGCAAGAAAAATTGAGCCATTAGAAATGAAAAAGAGTGGTCAATTAAAAAGTATTCAAGAAATTGTTTGTCATATATGTTATACACATGATCATGCTACAAATGATTGTCCAACATTACCTTCATTTAAAGAATGTCTCCATGAACAAGCAAATTATGTTAACAATTATAAAAAACCAATACTAGATCTTTTTTCAACATCATATAATCTTGGATGGAAAAATCATCCTAATTTTAGTTGGAGGAATGATAATAATGCACAACCATCACAACAATATTTTCAAAATAACCAAAATCATCAAGGTTATATTCCTTATGTTAAGCAGCACAACTATATGCCAAATTTTCTAAGTGTGAATTCTGGCTGGATAAATTAGTATTTTGTTAGTTTCAAGCGCTTACCACTATGTCAAAAGCTATAGTTGTTAGCCAAGGCGCAACTTTATTTCCTTATACTTGTAGCAGAGTAGAGTGCACCTATTTGTATCCTAATAGGTCGGGCTGTTAGGCCCATGAGTCCGGGGAGGTACGTGTCTATCTGCTGGTGTTGTCTCATTTCTTTTAGAGATCAGTCTTACCATTTTTCTGCCGTCGGCTTTGTCCCCAGCAGAGACAGTATTACCCGTTAAGATCTGGTGTCACTCTTTTACGACCCACTTAGCCAACCAGATCAAGCGGCACAACACCAGCAGCTTGACGCATGAGAACTTCCCATGAGGTCATCCATCTAAGTACTACTCTCACTCATGCACGCTTAACGCAACATATTTCTAGGACATGTTATTTCAGCTCAAAGAGTATATGTAAATCCCAGCAAAGTTGAAGTTGTTTCCAATTGTACAAAACTGACAATTGTTTCTAAGATTCACAGCCTTTTGGAGTTAGTTGGTTATTATAGATGTTTTATCGAAAAATTTTCCGCAATAGCAAAACCTATTACCTAATTAACGCAAAAAAGATCGATGTTTTTTGTGGACTGATGAATCTTAGTCAAGATTTTAGACTTTGAAGGAAAATTTGACAATATATCTAATGCTAGTTTTGCCTTCAGGCTCAGGTGGATTTTTGGTATGTACATATGCATCTATAAATGGACTGATTTGTTTTTAATGCGAAATAGGTGAGTAATTGCATATGCTTCTCTTCATTTGAAACCACATGAGACTTGATATCTAGTTCATGACTTAGAGTTGACTTCCATTATGTTTGCATTGAAAATATGACGTCATTATCTGTATGATGAATAGTTTGTGTTTTATTCTGATCACAAAAGTCTAAGTATCTTTTCAAATAGTCCAACTTGAACAGGAGACAACGTCAATAGATGGAGTTGCTTAATAAATTTGATTGTGAGAATCAGTATCAATCAGGGTGAATTAATCAGTTGTAGATGCCCTCATAACGATATACTAACATCTCTACTATCTCTAAAGTTAATGAGCACTTGGGAACTTCAGGATTAACTTAACATATCACTAGAGACTTTTTTATAGTTTCGTTTATCCCAGTTGAGCCCCATATTATATCCAGCATCAAAACGACGAAGAGGAATAATCATCACATTTATAGATTGAAAGAATTGGCTTGGACAATTCAGCCACACAAGTTCAGTGTTGCCTCATATGGTAGTATGCACTTTAATGGTAGACTTGTGCTTCCTAACTTGATAGATCTGAAAGAAACTATACTAAGTAGGCAAAGAATATTCTGATTGCTTCCAGACGATCAACTGGAGCATATTTATGAGTTCTTTTTGCGGCTGAACGTGCACACATACAAACTGAAAACGTGATATCAGGTTGGCTGGCAGTTAATTACAATAGTGAACCTATCAAATCTCGATACAATATTACTTCAACTGGTATTTCCCCTTCATCTTTATTAACCTTAACTGATGAGCTCATGGGGTTGCTGCTGCTGAACACGACTATGTTCAGAAGTTTTTAAGTAGTTTTTTGTTGTACTTTTTCTGATTGACAAATATTCTAGTATCCAACTGCTTAACTTGCAGTACTATAAAGAAGTTCAGTTCACCAATCATGCTCATCTCGAACTTATTCTGCATTAGTTTAGCAAATTTCTCGTACTAAAAACAGGAGGTTGTTCCACGTATACTTTCTCACACAATAGTCCATTCAATAAGGCACTCTTCACATTCATCTTAAATATTTTAAAGTTTTTATAAGCAGCATAAGCAAGAAAGATTAGAATAGCCTCTAAGCTAGCGACTGGAGCAAAGGTCTCGTCATAATCAATTATATCTTCTTGTTTGAAACCTTGTACAACCAGTCTAGCTTTGTTCATGATTACAATACCATTTCCATGAAATTTGTTCCTGTAGGCCCATCGGATTCCAATTACTGTATGATGAGATGGTACGGATACCAATTACCAAACCTTCTCCCTGTCAAACTGATTTAACTCATCCTACATAGCTTCAATACAACTGTTATCTAATAAAGCTTCATCGAATATTTTAGGTTTTAATTGTGAGATAAAAGCAGCATACAAGAATTCATTAATCATTTGTTGTCTAGTTCTGAGAGATGTAGAAGGGTTACCGATTACCAGTGAAGGTGAATGAGTCTTAATCCATTTATTACTTGGTCAAAGTAGACTATTGTAAGAATTGAATGGAGCAGAATCAATTAGATTCTCTTCACTTTGGTTCCCTTCAGCGAGGTTCAGCGAGGTTTGCGATGGTTGACTATCATCAGACTGATGTTAGCTTAGATAACATCAGTCTGATTCACGTCAGCTTGGTTTAGATCAGTCTGGTTTGTCAGTTCTTCATTTCTTTGCATAACATCTGAGACTTCTAGTTTAGGTGACTGATGAATCCTCTTATTTACATTGATTTCTTCTTCGTTGTCATCTGCTAGATCAATAACTTTCATCTGATTGTGCAAATCAGCTAGATTAGTTTTATCATCGATCAACTCAGTTTCATAAAAAACCACATTAACAGTTTCTTCAACATTTAAAGTTTTCTTATTAAATACACGGAAAACCTACTGACAGCTGAATAGCCAAGAAATATTTCATCATCAGATTTAACATCAAAAGAATAAAGATGAGTTCTTCCATTATTATGGATGTAACATTTACAGCCAAAATGAGTGAAAATATGATAAGTTAGGCTTACTCTCATTTCATATTTCATATGAAGTTTTACCAGCCCTTTTGTTGATCATATATTTGTTCTGTGTATAACAAGATGTATTGATTTCTTCTGCCCAAAACCTTTGTGACGCACCAGAATCAGCATGCATCGTCCGTGCAGTTTCCTTCAGAGTCATGTTCCTTCTTTCAGCAACTAGATTTTGTTGATGCGTTCTTGTTGCAGAGTATTCATGTTGAATTCCTTGATTTGATTAGTACTCATCTAGATTTTTGTTAGTGAACTCAGTACCTCGATCACTCCTGATCCTGATTACTGAGGTCGATTTCTCATTTTGAACTTTCTAGTATGATTTTTACCACTAAGAAATATCACTCAATTAAATCGAGAGAAATCATCAAAAACAACAATTGTATATTTCATTCCTCCCAAACTGATTACAGGTATTTAACAAATACATATGCAACAGTTCTAAGTATTTATTAGTCAGTTTGCTACATTAATTCTTAAAACTCTATCGAATCGACTTACCTAACAGACATGCTAAGTACACATGATTTTTAACAAATTCAATGCTAGGTAACCCATCAGTTAGGTTCAATTTGCAGATTATTAATAGACCTGAAATTGAGATGATTAAGTTTTTTGTCATAGTCACTGTTTATCATTATTAATAACAGTAAAACAGGTTGGTGAGACTAAATAATTATTATTCCAATCAATTTTGTAAGTGTTACCATTTTTAATTCCATATACAATATTCGATTATTAGCATCCTTGATTAAGCAAATGTTTTTATGAAATTCAACTAAATGGTCATTATCACAAAATTGACTAATACTTATCAAATTATAGAACAGATTTTCAACCCGTAAAACATCATTAATTATCACATTTCTATGGGTAATCTTACTCTTACCCACGGTCTTACCCTTATATTGTCTCCAAAAGTGATCATGAGTCTTTCACAGTTGATTAAGTTTGATAGCAGTTTGGCTTGACCATTCATATGCCTTGAACATTCACGGTCCAGGTACCAAACTGAATTTTTTAATTCTTTTCGTTCATTATTCTGCATACACAAATTAAATCAACTGATATTTAATCATATTTCGGTCCAAACAGGATTAGTCCTTTGGGAACCCACAATTGTTCTCGAAGGGTTTTGCAAAACATGTGTGTGCAATGCTTGATGTGTGTGTGAAATAGAATGTTGTTAAGTCTTTTTGTCATCATTGGTTCGTCTGTATCTCTTTTGAACATGCTAGCAGTTGTAGTATTGATAGGATTTAGTCATTTTTTAGTTGTGTCTTGCCTGACTGAATATGTGATCTTACTAGTTGGACTTGACAAATGAACTCTCTGGTGTATACCCAATACCAAACTTTTTACCTTTGTTCATTAGTTAGACATATTTCTCCACTCGATCAGTTGACTTATGATATTCATATATCGTATTAGACTTTACAAAGTAAATGTATTTTCCTTTACACATGTTCAGTTTCGATTGGGTACAACAGTCAGTAGGATTGATATCATTATCGTTGAAGCCGAGACCAGCTTTGTCTCTCGAGTGCTTCTGCAGCTCTAGCATTTTCTCAAGTCTTACTGACGACTCATTTCTAAATGCTAATCAATTCAACTAGTTTCTTTTTCTCATAAATAAGCTTGCTTGGTTCAATAATTGTCCACGCTTGATAGAGCAATCGAATCGTGGTACTTGAGCTGCTTTGCGGTTTAAAAGATTTGAGTTACACCATTACCACCAGCTATAACTTTTGGTAAAGAGGCAAGCGTTCGGTCCTACAATTGGTATCAGAGCCAAGGTTGCGGGTTCGATTCTCATTGATTGCAAGGAGTACAATTATTGAGAAAAAGATTTTTGGGTGCAATAATTGTCCCTTCTTGGTAGAGCAATCAAACCGTAGTGCTTGAGCTGCTGTGCGGTTTAAAATATTTGAGTTGCATCATTACCACCGGCTATAACTTTTGGTAATTCGGCAAGAGCTCGTTCCTACAAAGCTGTTGATGCTCATTCAATACTATTTCATTCTCAGTTTTCAGCTTTGCAATTTTTTCTTTAAGACCTAATACTTCACCTGACTGTTCCCAGTTGGGCTCAACATCATTGTCAGTTTGGATTGCTTGATTTGCAATCAGTTTTCAGCTTTGTAGTTTTTGCTTTAAGACCTAACACTTCACCTGACTTTTCCCAGTTGGGGTCAGCATCATTGTCAGTTTGACTTCTCTTTTGAGGCACTTTGTTCAATAGTTGCAGCTGTCAGAGCATTTTCAGTTTGATTGAAGATTCACCATCAGTTCTTGTTTGAAATTCGAATTCATAAGCTTTGAGATCTGTAAACAGGTCGTATAGTTCAAGCTTGTTAAGGTCCTTTGATTTTCGCATAGCCATTGTTTTGACATTTCTTTATCTTGGGAGTGCTCTTATAATTTTCGAGGCTATTTTTCTATTTACATATTCTTTCCCAAGAGCAGGCATTTCAATAATGCTCACTCTTTCATCAAAGTCCACTTCGATATGGATTCTCCATCCTTAATCTTGATACTATCAAATTTTTGGATTGTCACGGACAATTTATTCTCCTTTATTTGATCATTATCTTCTCAGATATCTTAGCAGCGGAACACATTTTGTTCTAGCTAATGGTATTTTTGTCCAAAGTTTTGTATAATATGCCCTTGGCCATATTGTCAAGATTTGCCTTCTTCTTGTCATCACTATTCCATTCCATCCTTGGTTTTTCAATCATCTAAGGAGCACCATCAGAATTGAAAATAGCATTGTTTTCTTTCATGATCCTCATTGGTCCATCTGTGATGGCGTACCACATATTATCGTCTTGAGCATGTAGACGAGTCTGCATCCTGATTTTCCATTCATCAAAATTTTCTTTAGAAAACATTGAGATCTTGTTGAATGATGCCATTTAGAATATTGTGTTCAAAGACAAGAATAAATCGCTCTAATACCTATTGTTAGGATCAAAAATAAATTTAGAGGGTGATGAATAAATTTATCTCAAAAATATTTATGTTAGGTTAGCAACGCTGAAATTGTGTTCTTGTAGTTGGGTTCTCAGTAAGTTAATCAGAGTGAACTGTGTGGAAGCAGGCTTACTGAAATTGGTTGAAAAAATTGCTTATCAAGAAAATCAGTTTGGGTTTGCTGAATAGTAGAAAGGTATGTAAACCGAAAAGTAAATAAGATCAAGATTGTTTCTGGATGTTAGAAGATTTCAAAACTCCTGCGTCACCCTTCTTCCTCACATAAGGTTTGCACTAAAACATTTTGGTAATTACATGTAATTTTAAATCACTCACTTTAGTAGGATTTAACACTGCCTAATTGAAACTCTCAATAAAACTTCAATCTAAACACTTTATGCAGTATGACTTATTAATCTCAATTACACAAATTTCACAAAGAAATTCTAAACACAAATTTGATTCTCAAAATGATCAGATAATGATTTATCAGCGTGTGTTGACTATTTCAGTTTAGTTCATGGAAATCTTCTTCAGAGAAGATCGGTTTTTTTTATATATAATCCAAAGATAGATGGTGTAAATTTGTAACCTTCAAAACTTGTTCAACAGATCTATTTGTAGTTTAATCTGTAACGGTAAAATTTTCAAATTGTATTTGTTTCCAAATGCAGATGTCGTTTTTGTCATGAAATCGTCTTTTCTAAAATATTCTGGTAGTGCGCTGAAACCTGACATTCTGTTACGGTTCAGTGACAGTACGAAAAGTTTTATCCGCTATTTTAGCTGGACTCTGATATTTAATCACTGATTATACTGATTCTTCAGGGAATGTATGGATTTGGACCGATTGATCAACTAGATAGATCGTCAATTGGGTTTCATCAGTCAACCTTGAATCGGTTAGGGTATCAGTATCCTTTTTAAGTTTTATCAGTATGTCTTTTTAATCAGTTAGGCTTCTTAGGAAACTTTTTCTTATAAAAATTCAGTTTTCTTTCTTGAATTCAGTTTGTTTAGGTTCTGAAATTTGTTCAATCACAAAAACTTTAAATGTTCCAACAACTACAAAGACAACTAAAAATTATAAATTTTTTAAATCACGAGGGGCGAGATAACACTTATATATCAGTATGAAAAATATAAAGTTATATTATAAAATTTAGGCAGGGGAAGGGGGATGCTGCCTTCGCTGTCCTCTCTCACCTTTTACCTATGCCTTTGACATATATGCTTTCTGCGAAGCAGAAGGGATAGCTCCCAGCAGGGAGGATACCCATCAGCACGAGCTCTACTTTCAGGTTTCAAGATCCTGAAATCGAAAAGGAGCTGAACGAGTTAAGGCAAAAGACCAACTGAGTACTAGCGACAAGACATGGATACATGAAACACCGTTGATGGCAAGGAATTTATATCTATATTCTATACGTTTGGCATTGTTGTCTAGGAATCTTTGTACAATATCTGCTACACGTTCTTGTTTGTAGATGATTAAATAACTTGAGAAATTGGGTTGACGTCAAATTTTCCTGTCCTTTGTGAAGATTACAGTGGGTGTATAACTCTCATTTACATTTCAGTCCTTAGCTCAGCTAGTAGATTCTCACTCTTCTTTCTTTCATGGTATACCAGTTTGATTTGGCTTCCCTTGTACTTCTGTTTCAATTGTAGTATTTGGGAATGTGAAATGAAACACGATATTCAGTTCAGAAAATTGATAAAAAAAAAATTGGTATTGATCAACACATGAATAATGTTTTACAACAGTTTTCCAACTATATTTCAAGATATAAAATTTACATGTATTTACTATATTATTAAAGTTGAAGGACGACTTAATTTGATGTCAATGTATGTTTTTTAAAACCAAAAATAATGTATATTTTCAAATTACAAAAAAAAGAGCATTTTGTTTAATAAAAATCTCATAAAAACATATTTTAATAAATTCATAACTAATCGATAACTATTAATCCTAATAATAATTTTATATCTTTATATATACGTTTGTTAAGGAAATTACCTAAGAGTTTTGGTGATTGACAAAATCAAGACATCACTTAATTGTTTCAGGAAACAACTGCAATATTTTGTGTATAACAGGAACCAGCTCAATCGCCGAGTCTTCAAACCGCTTAACATTCAACCGTCTACAGAAGAAGAAGCTAGAAAAGAACCAGCTCAACCGCTTGAATTTCAAACCGCCGAGTCTTCAACCACTTGAATTTCAGATCGCGTAACATTCAACCGTCTGAAGAAGAAGAAGCTCAAATTTCCCAACCGGCTGTTCGAAGACTTTATTTCGAGTCATTAAAAGGGCTATTTATTGCTCACTTAATGAAAGACATTCTCTGGCCAGTTCAGAACATTCAAATGGTTTTGCACAGCTACAAGTCAACCATGTTCTGCACCAGTCCCAATATTGATCTGCATTTATGTCATTATCCCAGAAAAAAAAAAGATTACTTATATCCTACAAGTTCTGATGGTGAAAACAGTTGCTATAAAAGGATACTCACAAGTAACTCTTCAAGGAACGAGATTCAAAGTCATGCTAAGCGAAGAGAACATTAAATGAATTGCTGAAGAACATTTAATGTATTTGCAGCTGATAGTGACACATCATTCAAAGGTTACAGGTTAACATTGCTCATCCTTTTCCGACCATTGAATGACAGCTTATATAAGCAGAGCTGGATGTATGCAAGTACTCACGCGAGACATCAACGAGATACATAATCATCAAGCTTTCACAGCGTGATTAATATAAGTCTGCATACCTAAGAGTTTGAGTGCAATCAAAGATCATATACTTCATCGCTCATCAAACACGCACTCAACATAAAGATATCCGATCATTCGAGATCATTTTCGTCCTACTAAATCATATTTTTTACTTATATCAATTAACCTATTGGTTATTTGATTAATAGTGGTGTCTGGTGAATCGAGGGATCTTAAAATCCATAAGTGTAAAGTGATCACTAAGAGTATCAAAACAGGCAGTGTGATAAGTCTTTATTGGAGTGGGCTGTTGCAAAGAATTTTGTAAAGCCAAAGTCTTTTAGTGGAATCCTTCCTGCATAGGAAGAAGGGGTGACACGTAGGAGTGTTTTCCTCGAACATCCATAAAAACTTCGAGCCTTTACTTTTCGCAAGCTCTTACATTTCTAACCATATATTGTTGATTAGAGTGCCAACCGGTTGAAACTATCAGTAGATATATTGAACCGTTTTCCACACTTTTCAAGTGGTTCATATTTCTAACCGTTTGAGAAAAACTTTCAACCGCCTAACAACGGTTGAAAACAAATTTAAAAAGCAAATATTTTCAAAGATTTTGTTCACCCCCTATAAACTCTTTTCCGATCCCAACAAGTGGTATCAGAGCGGGGTTTTCTCAAACATCAATATCTACAACTTATACATGGCATCTTTCAACATGATTCTTATGTTTTCTAAAGAAGATTGCGATGACTGGAAGATTCGAATGCAGGCACATTTAGCAGCCCAGGACGATGGCATTTGGTATGTCATCACTGAAGGGCCTATGAATATTTTGAAAGTTAATACAGCAGCGATTACAAATGAAGGTGCTCCCCAAATGGTGGAAAAACATCGATCCGAATGGACAGCTGAGGATAAGAAGAAGGCGAATCTTGACAACGTCGTAAAAGACATTCTCAACAAAACTCTGGATAAGAACATGTTTGCGAAGATCAAAACTTGCTCCACAGCAAAGGACATATGGGAAAAACTCACACAACTATGTGAGGGCAATGATCAAACCAAAGAAAACAAACTGATAGTCGTTATCCAGAAATTTGACAATGCAAAGATGATGCCAGGAGAAACCCTTGCTGAATTTGATGAACAGTTTAGTGCTATTATTATTGAAGTGACTTTACTAGGGAAAGAATACTCTAACCGTGAAATTGCCTTGAATGTAATCAGAGAACTTCCCAGAGAATGGGATGTGAAAACAATAGCGATGCGAGAATCCGAAGATTTGAACAAGCTAGAGCTCCACGATCTCTTTGCCGATCTTAAAGCATACGAGTTCGATCTTGGTATAAGAACTGAAGAAGAACCATCTACTTCTCAAACAAAGGCTCTGGCAGCTACCGCAGTGACTCTTCCGGTCAAAGAGTCCATAAGTAAAAATCGGCTTAGCAACTGAGGAATGAAGCCATGTCCCTATTCGTAAGGAAGTTTAGTAAATTTATGCGTAAAAATAAATCTCAGATGATTAAACCTTATTTCAAAAAGGACCATACAGATGATGGTCAAAATTGCTTTAACTGTGGCAAGAAGGATTTTATTGCAGAATGTAATCGGCCGAAAAAGGATGAAAAGAGACCAGTTGATAGGAGACGGTCCCAAGATGATAAAAGTTCACCAAAAAAAAAACCAACGAGTTTTGATTGCAGAAGAAGATAAAATCAACTGGGCTGACTCAGATTCACAAAGGTCCATCTCCGAGGCATCTACGAGTGAAAGCGATGATGAGAAAGTAAAATGTCTCATGGCTGATGAAGTCTCAGAATCCACGGATGAAATGGTATTTGATTTCAACCATGTTGAATTTACATGAGAAGACCTTGTCACAGTACTACATGACATGGTGAATGAGTTTAATTGACTATCGCAACAATTCGATGAAGCTAAAGCAGACAAACAGAACTTAAAAAACAAGTTAACTCTCTCAAGCTGCTCGCAGCAAAAAGTGGTTGATAGTTTGAAAGTGAAGTTAAGTCTGCTAGCGGCTGAGAATGATGACCTGCGTAGATTGTTCCATACCACGATTAAAGAAAATAAACGGTTGATGAACACAATCAACACATGGAACAAGTCTTCTGCTTCTCTTGAATGATGCATGAGATGCAAAAACCGACTGGAGACAGAACTGGGCTAGGTTACAACATCAATGAGTGCAGCACCTCTGAAGCAAAAACTCAACCGCTGCTAAAAAAAGACATTTTAAGATCAATTAAATTTGTCAGATATAGTACGGTACATGAACATAATGAGCCTAAAGTCCAAAGCAATCAGAACATAAGACTTGAGAACAATGGAAGGCGACATGGTATAGGATATGTCAAAATTGAGAATGCTAACTCCAACTGATCGTGGCTTAAGCGCAGGCCAAATTCAACCGCTCATAACAGTTGAAATTGGTTCCGCAGAAAGCCAAGTTCAACCGGACATCATTAAAAAATAAGACCTAACCAATACCACAACAACCGACTGGGTCAAAAAAGGCACAGATTGATTGACAATGACAGACGGCCAAGAAAATTACAAACACTACCAGATTATGCACCAAACCGCATCAATCTTGGGACACACCAAGGAAAATCCCTCAGGATAATCCAAGTGTGGGTCCCTAAGGGTCTAATAAGTTCAGGACCCACATAAAAAAGGGTACCAAGTTCCTATTTTTAATGATTTCAGGTACTGAAGAGGAAGAACTTGGAAGAATCCATCTGGTTTCTGAACAGCGGTTGTTCCAGACACATGACAGAAAACAAAAACATTCTATCAGAAGTTATTAACTACAAAGGACCAAGATCACCTTTGGTGATAACTCTAAAGGTAAACAAGTTCGCTCAACCTTCAAGAATAAAGGAAGAAACTTATAAGCTATATGCCTGGAACTACTTCACATGGATTTGTTTGGACCCATACAGGTAATGAGCTTAGGGGGAAAGAAATACACCCTTGTGGTGATTGATGACTTCTCCCAGTTCACATAGGTAATATTCCTAAGTTCCAAAGATCAAACCGCTGCTTAGCTCATCAAACTTCTTAAGAGATTCCAAAACGAGAAATCTATAGCAGTGGACAGGATCAGGAGTGATAGAGGAACTGAATTTCTAAACCAATTCCTATCATCCTACCTTGAAGATCATGGCATCAAGCATGAGCTCTCAGCTGCCAGATCACCTCAACAGAATGGAGTTGCAGAAAGAAGAAACTGCACTCTTAAGGAAGCAGCTAGAACCATGCTAGCAGAATCTGAAATCTCTTAGAGATTTTGGGCAGAGGCAGTTAACACTGCTTGTTATACTCAGAATCGGTCCATGATCAACAAGAATCATGAAAATACTCCATATGAGATTTGGACCGACAAGCAGCCCAAAATTGGATTCTTCCATATATTCGGCTGTAAGTGTTTTGTACATAACAATGGTAAGACACATTAACTGCTTTTGATGTTAAATCCAATGATGGTGTCTTCTTAGGATATTCAACAGTAAGTAAAGCATATAGAGTATATAATCAAAGAACCCTCACTGTTGAAGAATCCATACATATTGTATTTGATGAATCTTCCATATGTCACGACAATAATAGTAACATCATTCATGATTTAATCAATAAATTAGATGCTACTAACCTTGAATCTAGCAGTGATGATGAGATAGATTTAAGAAGAACGGTTGAGAACATCTTTGAACAAAGTCCAACCGTTCAAGAACAACTTCATCAGGCAGTTGAACCGATGAACAATCACCCACAGGAAAATGATTAGTCAGAAGAGGAAATGGTGGAATTAGAAGATGCAATGGGTCAACCAACTTAGCCCAATCCATATGGACCATGTCTCATGTGGAAAAAGGATCATCCACTCGAGCTGGTTATAAGTAAACCAACCGCTCCCCTTAGAACCAGAAATAAATGATTGATGAATTTATGCATGTTGCTTTCGTTTCTCAGTTAGAACCTAAGAAAATCAGTGATGCATTGAATGATACCAACTGGATAGAAGCTATGCATGAAAAACTTAATCAATTCGAAAGAAGCAAAGTTTGGTACTTAGTTCCTCGACCTACTAATCTGCATGTAATTGGCACTAGGTGGGTATTTAGAAACAAAATGGATGAAAACGGTTCAATTATTAGAAATAAATCCAGATTAGTGGCACAAGGTTATAGACAGGAGGAAGGTATTGACTTTGATGAATCATTTGCCCCCATTGCTAGACTAGAAGCAATTAGAATATTTCTTGCATTTGCAGCATTCAAAGATTTTAAGTTATATCAAATGGATGTTAAGTCTTCATTCTTAAATTTTTTGCTCCATGAGGAAGTTTACGTAGAACAACCACCTGATTTTGTCAGTCACATTCATCATGATCATGTTTACAAATTAGATAAAGCATTATATGGGCTTAAACAAGCACCAAGAGCATGGTATGATACCTTAACTAAATTTTTGCTTAATCGTGACTTCTTGATTGGAACGGTTGACAAATCACTGTTTAAATTTTCAAAAGATGATCATTCATTATTTGTGCAAATTTATGTTAATGATATTATATTTGGATCAACTAATCCTAAATTGTGTGAGAGATTCTCCAAGCTAATGCAGGAAAAGTTAGAAATGAGCATAATGAGTGAATTAAATTACTTTTTAGGACTGCAAGTCAAGCAGTCAGAAAATTACATCTTTATTAACCAAGCTAAATATACTCGAGACATACTAAAGAAGTCTGACATGGAGAATTGCTCGAAAGCTGCTACCCCAATGAGCTCATCTATCAAATTGGACAAAGATGAAGAGGAAATCTCATGTAGAACCCGTAAATTAGAATACGTATAAGCCATGCATAATTCTTAGTATTTAAATTAAAATGACTTTTATTGCATGAGTATTAAATTTCTTTTCTTTAAATTTAATTATTTTTATGCAGTAGTTTAGTTGCTATCTTTTCAATTAATTAAGTGAGGCCGGACCGGAGTTGGAGTATTGAGGTAAATTTTAATATTGAAAAAACCTTACTAGAATTTATTTAAGATAAATAATAAGTTAAATTAATGTAAAAGAATGTGTAAGGAATTTGTTGGAAACTTAATTTCGGATGTTTGACAAACCGATTATTTATTGGAACTAACTGATCAAATATTCGATCTATACAGCTTGCCTAACTGAAGAGTATCGCGCATATTATCTAAGGCAACCGAACCTAGCTGAACTAAACTTTCGAAGAAAACCAATTGATCAGTTGAACTTAATCGAAGACAGCTGACTAATCAGTTGGAAACCGATCAGCTGATATATTCAACCGTATGCTTCCTTCAACTAAACATGTCTCGGGAAAGAACATTCAACCGACAAAGAGACATAGCAGATTGCAACTAAATACGAAACGCCGTACTTCAATCAATACAGCTTAGAACAACGCATTTCGGCTAAAGCAATTAAGACGCCGCATTACAATAAACGAAGCAAACAATGCCCAACGAATGATGAAGTGGCAATCAACGGATACAAAGATTCGAATATATCTTAAGTTACCGTTGGAAGGAAAGATTATAAATATGACAGAAGATCAGCTGAAAAAGCAGACGCGCACAGACTCTCTATTCAAAGCTTGCTATTACTCTGTCAAAATTTTAGCTCACACTCACTTGATTTATTCGTAGCAGTGAAGGCTACAATTTGAGCTCACTAGCACTTTGTAATAATCGTTAAATTCGATAGTGCTAAGATCAGTTACGCACATAGAACATTCTGTAATACTAAGAGTTTCAGTTTTTGGCAGTGATAAGTCCAAACTGAAGTGGGCCAGTACAAATCTTGTATTCGATCAAAGTCTTTTAGTGGAAATCCTATCCTTGAGATAGAAGGGGTGACGTAAGAGTAATTGAAATCTCCGAACATCCAGAAACAATTCTTGTGTCTTTTATTTCAGTTTTGTATTCTATCTTTCAGTCAGTTAATATTCGCAACTACTTTAGTTTAACTGATTGTCATTGACCAACAAGATTCCGAGAATCAGTTTCTCACCAAACTGTACTCAAAACTTGAAAAGATCAGTTTTAATTGTGAGTGTTTATTCAACCCCCCTTCTAAAAACTCTTGTTTCGTTAATCGATCCTATCAAGTGGTATCAGAGCGGTTGAATCTTGTTCTTGAATACTTTTGATCTATAAACTTGCTAGCATGATTTCATTCAACAAACTTCCTATGTTCTCCAGAGAAGAATTTGATGATTGGAAAATCAGAATGCAGGCTCATTTAGCTGCACAAGATGATGACATGTGGTATGCCATAACTGATGGACCCATGAAGATTCTAAAAACAAATACAGCAGTTGCCATAACAGAAGGGGCACCACAAAGAGTAGAAAAGCCTAGAGATGAATGAACAACTGAAGATAAAAGAAAAGCAAATCTTGATAATGTGGCTAAAGACATTCTGTACAAAACGCTGGACAAAGAAACCTTCAGCAAATTAAAGATGTGTAAGACAACCAAAGAAATTTGGGAAAAGCTAATCCAGCTGTGTGAAGGAAATGATCAAACTAAAGAAAATAAACTTTCTGTTGCTGTTCAAAAGTTTGATAACATCAAAATGAAAGCAGGAAAATCAATGCACGAGTATGATGAAAGAGTAAGCAGCATCATCATCAATGAGTTAAATGCACTTGGCAAAGTGTATACCAACAAAGAGATTGCACTAAAGGTAATGAGAGGTCTTTCCAAGGAATGGGATGTCAAGACCATGGCAAGGAGGGAGTCCAAAGATCTGAACCAGATTGAACTTCATGATCTGTTTGCTGATTTAAAGGATTATGAATTTGAGCTGCAGACCAGAGAAGGAGAATCATCTACTCCTGCAGCCACAACTGCTCTAGCTGCTGTCAGAACAGAACCAATCAGTTCAGTCGAGAAATCTGCTGATCAGTTGAGCAGTGATGCTATGTCATTGTTCATCAAAAAATTTGGAAGGTTCATGAGAAAGAATCAAGGAAACTTCCAGAAACCATACCAAAGGAACAGTTCCAAAGATGAATCAAATGCCTGCTACAACTGCGGCAAATCAGGTCACTTTATGGCTTATTGTCCTAAACCCAAGAAGAACAGTCAAGGCTCAACTGATAGAAGAAAGAAATCATATGAGCACAAAAGAAGACCCAAGGAAGATAAGAAGTCCTTCAGAAAGAAACATGAGGTACTCTTAGATGAAGAAAACAAATCTAAATGGGCAGAAACTGATAGTGAGGAGTCAGAACCAGAAAGCTCATGCAGCTCTAGTGATGATGAGGAAGTCAAGTGCTTAATGGCTAATGATGCAGAAGAAGAATCATCTAGCCAACAGGTATTTGATTTCAGCTCAATTGATTTCACACGAGAAGAACTCATTCAAACACTACATGACATGGTAAATGAGTATCAAAAGCTTGCATCATCATTTGAAAAAATCAAAGCAAAGCAAACTGATCCCACAGACAATAAAACCAAAACTGATGAATCAGTTGATGGGTTGAGTCTAAAAAGGGAAATTGCTGAGTTAAAAGCAGAGAGAAACAAAAATCAGTCATTAATCCAGAAGTTGATTCTTGAAAACTCAAAACAGACTGAGCTCATTCAGTCTTGGAACAAGTCATCTACTGCACTGAATGAGATGCAGAATTCACAAAAATCAGTTTCTGATAAAACTGGTTTAGAGTTCAACACTCAAGGAGAAATATATCCAAATGATACTCAACCAAAGCCAAAAATAGACAAAGGGAAATACATTCATTTTGTCAAAACAGCAGTGATACAAGAACAAATTGAGCCCAGTAAACTGATTGAGCAACCTACTGAGAATATGAACAAGGCCAGAAGATTTGGGATTGGTTATAGTCAAAAATTCTCAACTGATTCACAAAGTCATTCATCAAAGAGGTCTCACAAGAACTATTCGAATAGCTATTTCAATTACTATAACTGCAAACCAGTTCAGAAGAGATAGAGACTGAACAATCAGTTGAATAAAACTAAAACAAATATTGTATCATCTGTACACAGCACACCAAGCACACAAAAGCAGAGAAAAACCATTTGGAATACAGCTACTGGAAAGTCTGTTAGACTAATCCAAGTGTGGATTCCTAAGGGACTAATCAGTTCAGGACCCAAATAGATATGGGTACCAAGTTATATTATATGTGTGATTGCAGGTAACAGGTACAAACAAGAACTCAATATGGTATTTGGTCAGTGGTTGCTCGCGACATATGACAGGAGATGCAAGTGCATTATCCAAACTGATCAAATACACTGGTCCAAACATCAGTTTCGGGGACAATTCCAAAGGTAGAACTGTGAGTAAGGGTAAGCTTATTCATGGTAACTTTACTTTTAAGATGTTCTATTAGTAGAAAACTTGAAGTATAACTTGATTAGCATCAGTCAGTTATGCGACAGTGGACTCTTAGTACAATTTGACAAAAATTCATGTTTAGTCAAAACTTCAACTGATGAAATCATACTAACTGGCAAATGTTGTGGAAACACATATAAAGTCAGTTGGAATGATCAAACTTATGCACCAGTTTGTTTTATTTCTTCCAAATCATCTAAAAACTGGTTGTGGCATAAGAGACTAAATCATTTAAACTTTAAATCCATTGCCTATCTGAGTAAACATGAACTTGTAACTGGTTTGCCCAAAATAGATTTTTCAAAAGAAAAACTTTGCTCAGCATGTCAGTTCGGTAAACAAGTACGATCCTCTTTTAAAAACAAGGGATGTAAATCTTCTTCCCGATGCTTAGAACTGGTACATATGGATCTATTTGGTCCAATACCAATCATGAGCTTAGGGGGGATGAAATACACCTTGGTGGTCATAGACGATTTTTCAAGATTTACTTGGGTTATTTTTCTCAAATCCAAAGACCAAACTGCTGCACAACTGATAAAGCTCTTCAAAAGACTTTTAAATGAAAAATCAGTTGGAAATGATCGAATCAGATCTGATCGAGGAACTAAATTCATCAATCAAACCCTTTCAAGCTTCCTAGAAAATGCTGGAATTAAGCATGAGCTCTCAGCAGCCAAAACTCCTCAGCAAAATGGTGTAGCTGAGAGAAGAAATCGGACTCTTAAAGAAGCTGTCAGAACAATGCTTGCTGATTCTGGCATTTCTCAAAGATTTTGGACAGAGGCAGTAAACACTGCGTGTTATACTCAGAACAGATCAATGATTAATAAGAATCATATGAAAACACCATATGAGATCTGGCATGGAAGAAAAAGTATAATTACTTATTTCAAAATATTCGGCTGCAGATATTTTATTCTTGATAATGGCAAAAATTATTTAAAAGCGTTTGATGCAAAATTTGCAGAAGGAATATTTCTTGGATACTCATCAGTTAGTATAGACTATAGAGTTTTCAACAAGAAAACCCTAAATGTTGAAGAATCTGCTCATGTTGATTTCGATGAAACTGAACTAACTAATAAGCCAACTGATCAAGTTGAGCTAGTTGATCGATTTACATATATCTGTTTGGAAGATGATGACACAGATGAAAGTCATGAATATCAAAACATACTTCAAACACCTGAACCAGAAGTACTGGACCAATCAGATGTGCAGGAAGTCGTTGCTGATAATCAGTTGACAGAGCATAATGATAACATTCAAATACCAGTTGTCGAAGCACCAACTGAAACTTAAAACTGTGTTCAGTTACCAACTGAAGAAATTGCTGATACAATAAATACTAAGTATAGATGGAGAAAATTACATCCACCTGAACTGGTAATAGGAAATCCATCTGATCCAGTAAGAACTCGCAATCAAATGCTAAATTTATTTATCTATTCAGCTTTTGTTTCACAACTAGAACCGAAGACAACTGATGAAGCTCTTGCTGATCCTAACTGGGTGAATGCAATGCAAGAAGAGTTAAATCAGTTCACGTATAATAATGTCTGGAACTTAGTTCCAAGACCAATTTCAAAACTATTATAGGTACAAAATGGGTATACAGAAATAAACTGAACGAAGATGGTTCAGTTGTACGCAACAAAGCAAGATTAGTGGCACAAGGATATAGGCAAGAAGAAGGAATTGGCTATGATAAGACGTATGCTCCAGTTGCAAAACTGGAAGCAATCAGAATCTTTCTTGCTTATGCATCACATAAGAAATTCAAGGTATATCAGATGGATGTAAAGAGTGCATTCCTGAACGGTCAACTAGAAGAGGAAGTATATGTTGAACAACCTCCAGGTTTCATAAATCATGCTTTTCCTGATCATTTCTACTATTTGAACAAAGCCTTATATGGTCTGAAACAAGCTCCCAAAGCTTGGTACGAAACTCTTTCAAAATTTCTAACTGATCATGATTTTTCTATTGGATTAGTTGATAAGACCTTGTTCAAATTTGCTAAGAATGATCACATTTTATTAGTTCAAATTTATGTTGATGATATCATATTTGGGTCAACTAACCCCAAATCATGCGAAAAGTTTGCTAAACTAATGCAGGACAAGTTTGAAATGAGCATGATGGGTGAACTGACATTCTTTCTTGGACTGCAAGTGAAGCAACTAGAGAATGGTATATTCATGAGTCAGACTAAATATACAAAGCTGCTGAAGAAATTTGGCATGGAATCATGTTCAGCTGCAAATACTCCAATGAGCTCATCAGTAAAATTGAACACTGATCAAGGGGGAATATCAGTTGAGGCAACATTATATCGAGGTTTAATAGGTTCATTGTTGTACCTAACTGCCATTCGTCCTGATATTGTATTTGTTGTCTGTATGTGTGCTAGATTTCAAGCAAATCCTAAGCAATCACATTTCTCAGCTGATAAAAGAATTTTGAAATATCTTAAAGGTACACAAAATGTTGGGTTATGGGATTCTAAACACTCTAATTTCAATTTAGTTGGATATTCAGATGCAGATTATGCAGGATGTAAGCTTGATCGCAAAAGTACAAGTGGATCTTGTCTGTTTCTAGGATACAGAATGATCTCGTGGTTCAGCAAAAAGCAGACATCCATAGCTACCTCAACAACTGAAGCAGGATACCTTGCTGCTGGTAGTTGTTGTGCACAACTGATCTGGATCCAGCAACAACTGAAAGATTATGGAATAATTACAAATGAATCGCCCATATTCTGTGATAATACAAGCACTATTGCTATCACGTATAACCCAGTTCTTCACTCAAGGACCAAGCATATAGATGTCAGGCATCACTTCATTAGAGATCATGCTTTGAAGAAGGACATCAGACTATAGTATATTTCAACTGAGCAATAATCAGCTGACATCTTCACCAAACCATTACCCGAGACTAAGTTTTCTTACTTTCGCAATATTCTTGGTTTAATTGACTTGTCTTAAAATTATTATTGATGTTGTTTTACTAATAAAATTATTTGCAGAAAATAAGAACACAACAACAAATTGGAAATGATACTTTATTAAGAATAAAATCGATTCCATGTTACAGAAGATAACTTAGAACAACTGAATCCTGCCATTGTGTAATCCAATTATTCAACTCATAAATTCGGATTCTAGAAAATGATTCAGTTGTTGAAATTTTCTCAATCACATGACATTCCTTCCATAACATTGCATGTAATAGAACATTGTCATCAACCAGGTCTGTAACATGTCTGACTTCAAAACGATCAATGTATTTTCTTGCTGTTGCTGCTTGAGCACGAGAAGGAGCAGCACCACTACTACTTATTCTCTGCAAATCATGAATTTTGAACCATGTTGACATCACTTTCGTGAAGACATATTCTTCCATTGTTTTTTTCAACTCTTCTAAATATGGACTTAATTGTTCAGTAACTTGAACATGAGTACTACTGCATGCATCAGAATTACTTGAATCCGACATATTGAACTGTTATTATCTCACATTGTATCTCTATCGTATTTCTTATAGACAGATGACGTTAAATGTTGAAGAAGCTAAAGAGTCTCGATTCAACCGAAACGTTTTTCTCATTTACCCAAGCTTCTTAATTATCAGTTGTTCATTATCAACTGATATCAGTTTGTTATTTATTACTTATTGCTTAACTACTTTCAGTTCATAGTCAACTGATAAAAGTTATTCTTTCATCAGTTCATCTGTTTAAAGTTCGCAATTCATAACACCTGATGAAGTTTATCATTTGCAGGAAAGAGAAAAACAAAGTTAAGCTAATAAATACTTCATTCAATCATAAACGTTTGCACGGATTACATCATCATATTTCTCCTCTACAACAATTATCCACATTTTCAACCAAGCGGATAAGGGTGCGGTAGATGTCTTGACAAAGCTATGAGAACCAGCTATGCGCTTAAGGATTTTCAGTCCCTTTCGAAGCATTAGCTGATAGATATGACCATCCTTAAAAACTTCCACCCACACAGCTATGTTCAAGTGCTCCCGCAATTTGTTCAACTCTGCCATCAGTTCAGGAGTGGTAGCTTCCCCAGTATTATACAGAAACTCAAGCTTCTGTAACTTTTTCCAGTAATGAAGACTCTTATAGAAGACCTCATCTTCTATAGCAGCCTCGCTGGTCTCCAGAGAAAACGGTGAAGCACTCGAGCTACTCGTATCTGCCATTCTTTTTGTCTTAAATATTTTCACCAATATGACTGAAACTAACCGTGTTACTTCTATTTATAGCCGAAAATCATGGAAGATGAAGGGCCGTCAACGTTCCAGCAAACGATAATCTTTCTGACCCTTAAATTTATTTTATATCGTCATTATTCTATACACCGATTAAGGGAGAATATCAGTTTTTGAAAATGTTAACTGAGAGGACAATTGTTTGTGAATTCTCAACTGAAATGAATCAGTTTCCCAACTGATTGTTCAGTTGGATGTTTTACAAATCTTCTCACACAAGGTAACAAATTAAAAAACTTATTATATTCCAAATCAACTGACGTGACTGCAGTTTCATAACGTGGCCTATTTTAAAATCACTCACTTTTTGCACACACGCTTATAGTACACGTACACATATTTTTATTCAATTTTTTGGGACTGACACGTGTCCGATAATTCGAACAGTCACGTACATAAGTACTTTACCCGCCTCATTTCAGTTCTTCTTCTTTACGCTTATCCAAATTTCTCAGAGCAAAAAAAAATTCAAGCATTCTCTTTCGCAGGCAATCATTCAGTTCAAATGGCCAACCAGATCCCAGCTCACATGTTGAACGCTATGGCCATTGATTTTGACTCAGTTTTATCAGTTCAGGAAGCTGATGTTAAAAACGTTTTTCTGAAGATTGAATCGGTTAGTCTCAGGATGTTTTTGGGACAATCTTCCCAGGAGATTTATCCGAAGGAACTTCTTGCTTTCTACTCCAATGGCTCTGTCAATCCCGATGGTATCATCACCTCTACTGTTAATGGTCAGTTGTTGACCTTATCTGAAGAATCTTTTGGAGAAACATTTTTGTTGCCTTCTGATGGATTGGCACACCTTGCTGAAGTCAAAGCATCAGATGTTGAAGCTATGCAAACTCTTTTTTCTGCTGATGGACGGAAAATCAAAGTCTCTGATCCAAAGAAAGAACTGAAACATGAAGTTCAGCTACTGGCTGATATTGTAGCCAAAGGGCTATTGGCAAAGGCAGAATCCTTTGCTGATTTAACCTTGGAAAAATTTCAGGCCCTTGCTGTTATTATGGCCGAACAACGACTCAACTGGAAGCACCTCATCTTCAATACTTTGAAGAACATGTTCCAATCCAACAAGCAGTCCAATGGATTCGCTGTTCAGTTAAGCTACCTGATGAAAGTTAAAGGATTGGTGGCTGATGATTCGAAGAGATCATCCAAATTCAAAATTTTCAATGCCAAGAATGTGCTGCCACCCAAGGCCAAACTGGATCTCAATCCTGATCAGTTCATTAAGATCAAAAAGGAGATTGGAGCTCAACAGGCTGCTCCCAAGTCTGTAAAAAGGGCAAAAGCGCTGACTCAACTGAAGACTACAAAGAGATAGTTGATTATAAGTGTAACGCCCCGAAAATTTAAAAAGTCCACGCGAACCACATGCACGAGTTATTAAATTTTTTTGTATTTTAATTAAATATTTTAATTGCATGAATTAAATATGTTGTGCATATTTGCATGTTTAAAATATATTTTTTTACATGATTGCATTAAAATGTATTTTTAAAAGGTTATTCGAGTTGCGATCGAGGAACGGAGACAGATGGCTGAAAAATAAAAAATGTTTTAATGGAATAATTGTTTTTAATTATTTAAAATAAGGGTGATGCTTTTTCTTATTTTTGAAAATAAAGGTTTTCGAGGTGATTTTATACGCCGGGACGTAATTTTTATCGGTGTTGGTTTTTCAACAAAAATTCGAACGTTTTGACAACCCGACTAATAAAATCACAAACTTTATTAAATAAAATAATTTTTATATTTTAATTAACCACTAATGGGCCCAATTAAATTTATTATTGGGCCTAAGCCTTATTAGTAGATTAATTAAATATATAATATGTAAATTAAATCCCTAACCAAATCACAAATTCTTCCCCACTCCCATAAACTCTCGGCCCCCCTTCCCCAACAAATACCCACCCCTTTGTTCCCCATGTACACGACAACACACACAAAATAATTTGAAGAAAAGTTCAAAAAAGTTGGAAAGGGTTTCAAGCCATCGTCTTCTCTCCGCCGTTCTTCGATTTGTCAACATAAAATCGTGCGTTAAATACGCAAAGGCACGCCATATTCTTCTTTTACTCATCATCACACCATATTATATATTTATGTTTGAAATTGCATGAAAAAACAAGAACACCTTGACATATTTTCGTACATGCATCTAGGGTGATTTTTAAAGCATGGGTTTTGATCCAAAAATCATGAAAAACATGTATCTAAGGGGCCGCCATGATTAGGGTATGTATTAAGGGTTGTTTTATATAATTTTAAGGGCCTAAACATGCACAATAAGTTGCACAAAAAAAAAATACAGAAGCTGGAAATCCATTCACGTATATGTCGGTCTTTAGGGCTCGGTTGATGGGTGCTTGTGGCTTGGCTTGGCTGGGGCTGGACCAGGCTGGGCTAGGGGCATGTGTGGGTCAGGAGAAGAGTCCTAGCCATGCTAGGACTCGAGACCAGGGCTGGGGAGGAGTCCTAGCAAGCTAGGACTCCCACCCGAGAGGTGATCGAGGGGCTGCACATGGTGTTCAGCTTGTGCAGGGTTAAAAGGCTCGGCCACGGGGCTCTGGGCTGGGCTAGGTCCACTCTTTAGGGTCCTAGGAAGGTGCAAAGGGGGCTGGTTCAGGGTCTGGTGCGGTTGGCTAAGTCCTAGCAACAGAAACGTGGAGTTCATGGTAGGTGGGTTTCTCGGCCATAATATGCTTACTGCTGGTGGAGCTTTGGTTTTGGAGCTTTGGGGTCGAGTCCTTAGGTTCTAAGGGTGCAAGAGGGTTCCTAGAAGGGCTGGTGCGGCTTGGGTGGCTGCTGGTTCGAGAGAAAACAGAAAACGTGGGGAGGCACTATGGAAGCAGCATGCGCGCAGGTTGTGCTTCTGAATTCAGGTTGCTCGCTGCTGCGTCCAGGGGTTTGGGCTGGTCCGGGCTGAGTTTAGGAGTGGTCCAAGGTTGGTTAGGGTCAGGTTGGGTCGGTGGTTAACCAGCTGGAATTGTCCTAGTTGGCTAGGAGTCTTGGTGAAGGTTAGAAGAGACACACACACATGTGCAGAATTTTGGGGCAAGTTCCAGCAAGTTTTTGGTCAGGCCAGGGCTGGTTTTACGGGCTGGGCTTGGTTAGTAGGGTCCCTAGATGGGTTGGCTAGGTTTTGGCTCAAGGTGGCTCGGGCGTGGCTCGAGTAAATTGGGAGCTGGCTCGGTGGGTTCGTTAGTGTGTCAAAAGCGAAAATATTAAAGCTAAAATTGAATCCATGGGTCCACGGGGGTGGCTCATGACTTGGAAGGATAGAATAAATACTAAAAATGTTATGTTTAAAATTTGGGATCAAAATAATGAGTTTTGGAATTTTCGGGATTTAATCGCCGCACGAAACGTTAATTAACGAATTAATATAAACGCCTAGTTTTAAACTTTATAAAATTATGGAAAATTATATTTAAGCTCAAATAATTATTAAAAGTCTAATTTTTTAATTTGGGGAATTTTATATTAATTTTTGGTTTAATTCGGGATTAAAACGCAGTAATACGTCTTATTTAAATATTAAATTAAAAGTCCTCGATTTAAGCTAAATAAAAATATGAGAAAATTCATGTAAACTTAAATAATTATTTGGGACATGTTAGAGTCGATGAAATTAAGAATAATGTCAAAAACGGGAAATTTTACGTCTAGGGGTAAAACGGTCATTTTACACCTAAAAATTAGTTAACGTCATGGCAGTGCCCTGAATGTTGTTTTATGTGCTAATATGATTATTTCAAATGTTTATGAATTTTTATGACATGGATTTTAAATGTTTACGATTTATTATGTCAAAATGTTATTTTATATGGTTATGAGTTAATATGTTAAAATGTTTATTTTAAATGTTTGAGATTTAAATGCATATTTTAAATGTTTATGATGTTGAAATGTTTATTTAAAAAGATTTATGGATTTTTATATGTTGAAAGGTTTCTCTTAAAATATTTATGGATTTTTATGAGGAAACGATAACGTTAAAATTAAGATATGTTGCATGCTTGTTTTTGAAAAGAAAAGGATATTAAATGCATGACTTTTATAAAGTGATGATAATATGAAACGTTGAAGGAAGTGAAGTTATTGTGACTAATACGATGATATGTTGGAAATGTCGTGAGGGTTATGGTCCCAGTGGGGGCCCGACGATCGTGTTTCCTTGGATACGGATATGTATATGTATACGATAATATGTTAATACGTAAGGCCAAGGCCCAGTTGACCGGTGAGAGAGTTGCTGGTGTTCCCGCCGCCCAGTACTGTGGGTACATGTAGATGGATCCATCGCCCAACACGTAGACGTAGACGTAGACGAACACGAAAGTCACAATTAACGATCTGAATTCAACGAAAAGAAAATGAAATACGTATATGTTGATGATAATATGTATATGAATATGTTGAGGATGAAATGAATATGTTTATGAAAATTTTTATGGAAAAGGATCATGAAAATGTTGTTAAAGTTTATGCATCATGAAAAGGTTTACGAAAATGTTCATGTTTAAAGTTTATGCATCTTCATGAAAACGATATTTTAAGTACAAGTATTTTTCACTGTTGCGTGTGGTTTTATATGTATTACTTGTTATCAAGAATATGACGTGTTGAGTCTTTAGACTCACTAGGTGTGGTTGATGCAGGTGATTATGATAATAATGTTTATGGAGGTCTTGATGGTTGACCTGACTGGACTGAAGGTGCACACGACCCGAGGACCAGCGCTTCTAGCTTTCCGCAATTATGTTTATGATTTATGTTAAAGATTTTTACGATTTTTTATTTATGCTTCTAAGTGATTTTTGAGAGATTATAGTATGGGCTGTATTTCTCAAATATATAGTTGGTTATGTTTATTTTAAAATGATGTCCAAATATATTTTATGTAATTTTTGTGGTTCGGCCGATGCTAGGGGGGTTTTAAAAAAAAAATTTCTAGCAGATTTTAAGAAAAAAAAGGCAGACGTTTCAATAAGTGAATCAGAATCGGAGAAAATTCCGTCTCCCCAGGTTGTCAAGAACCCTAGAACTCAAAAGACAAATCCAATAGCTTCCCTGGAATCTATTCCTACTGAAAGGTTGAAATCATCGGACGCTCAACAACCTATTCAGGCTATTCCATTAAAAACCGTTTCAACTGAAGCTTCAGCAAATATATCAGTTACCTCAAACAACTGACCCATCAAAGAAGGAGTCAGTTAGGGTCATGTCCTCTCTAAAACAGTTCATCGCCCTATTTTCTTTGCTCCTGCTCGACCAAAGGGAATCTCTATTCAGGAGTCAGTGGAAACTACTCATTCAGGATTGAACATTCCACACATTCTTACCGACAAGAAAGGGAAGGGCAAGTTGATTGAAGAGCCCAGACCAACAAATGCAGTTCAAACCTATATCGACCTCATTTGGGAACAGGTAAATGCATTTGCCACAACCAAACTGAAAACTTATGACGCTTGGACTATGTACAGAACTCATACTTTAGCAAAACAATTGAAGAGAAAGTCCCAGCTGAAGAAGTTTATCAGGTTGGAAGAAATTGTCCTGAGGATAGTCAAAGTTGCCACTATCGTGCAGGCTTTGCAAAGAAAAAATTATTTCTTCGATCTAATGAGAGCCAAAAAGTTGGCACAACTGGTTGAAGAGCTGAAGACCAACTACATTCCTACAAATCCAACTGCCTACAATGATCGAGCAGTGCTTACTCAATTGGATTCAGATCTTACCTTTTTGCACTTACAGATAAAATTTTGGGAAAGAGATCAGGAATTGGTTATTCATGGAGGGCCTTCCGAAGAAGAAGAAGAAGAATCCACATCACCTAATAAAGAACAAGCTGAGGATATGCCTCGATCCTCTGTTGCTGATCCTCAAATGTACTCAGAAGCTGACTTGACACTCACCAATATTGATGAAATTATTCAGTCAGTAATTCAAGAATCTCAAACAGAGGAACTTGTTTCTGTATCAGTTGATCACTCAACTGATCGAGCAGTTCGAGAGGATCCCGTCTTACCTGAAGAGCTTGTTCAGCCTACTGATGTGCAAGCTCAGTCACCTGGTCAAGAAACTACTAAAAATGTAGAGGCTCAGTGTCTAAATTCTGAAAATATTCCAACTAACGAGCCAGTCCTCATTTCAACTTAATCTCCAGCAGAAGCACCAGTTCTTGATGCTCCGACTAAAGATACCACAAATTTGCCTATTCAGCCGGACAATTCAGTTGCTACTCAGGATCCATCTTCTCCTCCTCCAGATCAAATTGGAGTTGCTGAAATAATTGTTCCAGAACAGACTATTGCAGAGACAGTTATAACTGAGAGGACTTTAGTGGTCTTTAATCCAGTCTCCGAAGAACAAGCACCTGGAACTTCTGGACAATCACCACCTCATTCATCTAATGATCTTGAATTAGTTCTTGAAGAAATTCAAGATATTCAGAATAATATGCATAAAATGCTCTCTGCCATCTCCAACATTCAGCATACTCAACTCGCCCATTCTCTGAAACTGGAACATGCAGAAGTATTTAACTCAGAGAAACTGAAGGCAGTTCAAGCTACCATGACCGCTATTTCCTTTGCAATTGCTGAAATCCAAAAGAATAGAGGTATAGCTGAAAGTCTATCAGTGACTCAAGACACTATCAGCAAAAGAGTTGATGTTGTGGAGACACTCGTATCAAGAAAGATAGACTTCATGCAAACCACTGTGCTCAATGCAGTCGCAGACGTAGCCACTTCTATCAAGATTCTTTCAACCGATGTTAAGAGATTATCTGTCAAAATGGAGGCGTTTGACAAAAAGGGGGAATAGATAATCAGATCTGCAGTTTAATGGAGATCAGCTCAATGGATTTGACACAATGCAGCTACAGATTATTTCATTCAGATTATTTCATTCTTTCATTGTACGAATCTGTACACAACAGTTGATTATTTTATCTACAACGGACTTAAAGATCATATAAGCTTCATTGATCAGGTATTAGTTGTTTAGTTTTGTCAAACACCAAAAAGGGGAAAATTGTTGGAAACTTAATTTCGGATGTTTGACAAACCGATCATTTATTGGAATTAACTAATCAAATAGTCGATTTATACATCTTGCCTAACTGAAGAGTATCACGCATATTATCTAAGGCAACCGAACCCAGCTGAACTGAACTTTCGAAGAAAACCAACTGATCAGTTGGAAACTAATCAGTTGAACTTAATTGAATTCTCGAAGACAGCTGACTGATCAGTTGGAAATCGATCAGCTGATATATTCAGCCGTATGCTTCCTTCAACTAAACATGTCTCGGGAAAGAACATTCAACCGACAAAGAGACATAGCAGATTGCAACTAAATACGAAACGCCGCACTTCAATCAATACAGCTTAGAACAACGCATTTCGGCTAAAGCAATTAAGACGCCGCATTACAATAAACGAAGCAAACAATGCCCAAGGAATGATGAAATGGCAATCAACGGATACAAAGATTCGAATATATCTTAAGTTACCGTTGGAAGGAAAGATTATAAATATGACAGAAGATCAGCTGAAAAAGCAGACGCGCACAGACTCTCTATTCAAAGCTTGCTATTACTCTGTCAAAATTTTAGCTCACACTCACTTGATTTATTCGTAGCAGTGAAGGCTACAATTTGAGCTCACTAGCACTTTGTAATAATCGTTAAATTCGATAGTGCTAAGATCAGTTACGCACATAGAACATTCTGTAATACTAAGAGTTTCAGTTTTTGGCAGTGATAAGTCCAAACTGAAGTGGGCTAGTACAAATCTTGTATTCGATCAAAGTCTTTTAATGGAAATCATATCCTTGAGATATAAGGGGTGACGTAGGAGTAATTGAAATCTCCGAACATCCAGAAACAATTCCTGTGTCTTTTATTTCAGTTTTGTATTCTATCTTTCAGTCAGTTAATTTCCGCAACTACTTTAGTTTAACTGATTGTCATTGACCAACAAGATTCCGAGAATCAGTTTCTCACCAAACTGAACTCAAAACTCGAAAAGATCAGTTTTAATTGTGAGTGTTTATTCAACCTCCCTTCTAAACACTCTTGTTTCGTTAATCTATCCTATCAGAATTATTTAAATAATTTGAGATTAAGTAGTAAATAAAGTTCAATAATTAATTTCTTAATTACTAAAATATTTAATGTGTAGATAAAACTTTAAAGAATTGAATACAAGAGTTAAGAAATATTTTTCCCTTTATTTTACTTAAAATTTTCGGCCCTCTTTATTTAATTTAAAAATAGTTGTCAATCCAATTATTTAATATCTTTCCTTAACCTTTTCTTGGAGATAACCCTTCACCATTTTTAATCCTCATTTAATTAATAAATAAGCAACATTTCTCCTCCCATCATCTTATAATTTCGGCCATTGCACTATAAAGAATTTAAATTTTTGGCAACACTCCATTTTGATGTCTTTCCTTATCTCTTCATGGTAGAATAATTCCCACAATTTTAATTCCCCAATAATTAATAAATTAAGCAATATTCTCCCATGATTTGGTAGATAAAAATCGGCCCTCCCCTTATTTTAAAAGATTTAAATTAGTTTAACAACTCATTCTTTATTATCTTTCCTTAATCTTTCTTGGTAGATAATTTTTCCCCACTTTTAAATCACCAACAAATAAATTAATTAAGCTATTTTCTCCCTTGTTCCTAGACACTATGACCGACCAAGTGCACTCCTAAATTATCCCACAAATCTCTTGATATCATTATTGTTTCATTATCTCTCAAATTCAAAAGATTTCAAGACTTATTCTCTCCCTTTATCTAGCAAACTTTCCCTTCATTCCTAGCCATTTTCCTCCCTCCTAATCTCAAAATTTGAGAGCATTATACAGCAGGAAATCGTGAGTCCTAGGGAGGAAAACCGAGAGAAAATTTGTGAGAAACAAGAGGGAAGAACAAGATAGTAAAGAGCACTCCGTCTCCGCCGCACCGCGCCATCGTTTTTGTTTGTTTTTCTTTCAAAAACAAAATATCCAGGCGTGCATATACCATACCTTGCTCTTCAATCAAGTTGTATTTATATTTTTATAAACCATTATGTGAGCATGAAACAGGAAAAACGAAATATGGACAGCAACCTTTGAAAAAAAGAAATTCTGCACAAATTTTCATTCCCTTTGCGCTTCACGTTTCTGTTGTTTTTGATGGTTCAGGGTTTGGCTCGGGTCCAAGCTCCCAAGGCTGCTCCTAGGCATGTACTAGGATGTATTAGGACCATATTGGCAAATTCGTTCAAGTCCCATACCCGCTGGAAATCAGAAATGACAGCAACACCCCGAACAAGCCCCTTTAAGTCTCGATTTTTATTGTTGCTGTCAAGGGAGAAAGTTCTTGATCTTGGCTGCCCTAGGGGCCTATAGCTTTGGTTAGAACCCCTCCCTATCATGTCTAAGACGTGACCAAGTCGCCTTTCCGAGGCTTGGTCCATGGTGTAATCGGTTTTTAAATCAAAATGCCAGAACAGCCCCTCGACCCTTCCCCTTACTGCATGTGATGTTTCGGTTTTGGGAAGTGGTGTGGATCTTGGTTGGCCTCTGGCCCTTAGCCACGGTTCATACCATACCCCTTGATGTCTAGATTGTGCCAAGGTCAATCAAATGGCCACTGGGATGATCCATGACAGCAAAACAATAGCAATACCCCACGCGCGCAGGTTTGCTCTCGGCTGGGAGTATTGTCACATTTTTGGTGTGGTGCGAATTGTGGCTGGCCTAGGGCCATTAGCCATGGTTCAAACCATTCTTTAGGATGTTGGGAAGAGACTTTGGTTGGTGGTTCAAGCCCCAATGGCCAGTAGCCTCGCAAACGACGCAAAGGAAACGCAAGCATGCTGCTGTAATTTTTGACATCAAGTGTGCTGCGGTTCAGAGATGAATTTCGGGTTTTTGGTACGCTTTTAGCCTATGGCCTTGGACTGGACAGTACCCCATCAAGTTAGAAAGGCCGTGCTTTTGGCCGTTTGTAATTCGGATCAGTTTAGAGGTCGTACGAGAATTTACGGTGCAATGTGCCAAAATGACTCTCGAAAGAGCGTTTCATGTTTTTGGCCTTATTCACTAAATTTCGAGTACTGTAATTTTAGGAGCACTATTTCATCATTTTAGGAGTATTTTAATCATGAATAAATGATGGTTCGGTGTTAATTCAGGTTGGCACGGGGTCATGATTAAATACTAAGTCATTGGGCGTAATGGTCTCGTTTCTGGATTGAATTACGAAGTTTTGGTCAAGTTAGAATATTTGCATGTCACTCATGATTAGGTAAAGTTGCAGCGAGCCTGGGAGCGATCCAACCCATATGGAAAAATTAATACATGATATTTAATTACGCTATTTAATTATATTACGTGCATAAAATATTCATTTTTGAGATTCATGCGATATTGCTTGTGGCCACTTCACTGTCATGGCATTATTACTTCACCCGGTGGTCACTTATCTGTTCAGTTCAGTTCATCCCGGTGGTCACTTACCGGTCCCACCCAGTATACTGTGGCATTAGTCTGATCAGACGATTATTACTTCACCCGGTGGTCACTTACCGGTCAGTCCAGTTCAGTTCAGTGTAGTTCATGGGGCCACTTGCGTAGAACATACTCTCAGCAAAATTATGACAGGCTATTTTATTACAGAGCTCTATTGAGCAAACAGTTCACTTATGATTTCCAGTTCAGTTATGCACGTATTTATAATTATCCATGATAAGATATTTATAGTTCAGTTATGCAAGTACTATAATTCCTCATGACATGATATTTTTACTTCGCATGCAATTTTATTATTATCTATTTACTTGTTATTTACGATATATGCATGCTTAGTCTTTAGACTCACTAGACTTGATTGTTGTAGGTACTGATGATGTCGGGATCGAGGGCGGGGACCAATGAACCAGCTCGAGTCGGCAGTAGTGGGACCCGAGGACCTCATTTATCAGTTTATTTATTATTTTTGCGAAAATTCATTTTATTACAATGAATTATTTTAAGCTGTCGTTGTGAAACATTATTTACTTCCGCTGCTATTTTGAATATTAAACTTTATTTATCAGTTTATCTTATGAATGAGACATTTTAATTATTTAAAAAGAAAAATTTTAAATTTTTCCGCAAATTTTCAAACACGGATCCAGAGGCCATTATAGGTGGTATCAGAGCAATGAATCTGTAAAAGGTTGTACTACTACTGACCTCGAGAAGCTCACGAAGCCACGTCTTCGGTCTGAAAGTTTCACTTTTACGCATTTCGTTTACAGCATGAAATATTTTAACAGCATGTTTCCACAAAATATTTTATGTCAAGCTTTTATTTATGCAGTATTTATTTAAAATATAAATAAATTATGGAATTATGCATGTTAGTTACGTATGGGTTATATGTATGGAACAGTATGCCTCCTAGACACCTTGTTGAGCGAGTGAGAGATGATGAGCCTCGTCATGAGGACAGGGAGGAGCAGAGACAGGAGGGGAACGGACCTCCACCCCCTCCACCTGACATGAATGCCCAGATGCTAGCTGGGATGACTAGTTTCTTCGCACAGTTTGCGGGGAACAATGATGGAGCAGCCAGGCCGACAGGGCCCGAGGCTACTTATGAGAGATTTATGAAGATTCGTCCTAAGGAGTTTTCAAGGACCTCAGACCCCATGATTGCAGAGGGCTGGATCAAGTCCCTCGAGGTTATCTTTGAGTTTATGGAGCTTGGGGATGTAGACCGAGTTCGTTGTGCAACATATCAATTCGGAGGAGACGCCCGCTTATGGTGGGAAGGAGCATCAGTAGCCCTGGACTTGGATACACTGATTTGGACGCGCTTCACGGAGGTATTTTACTCCAAATATTTCACTGACGAGGTGTGTTCTAGGTTGATCAGGGAGTTCATGACCCTGACGCAAGGAGATCTGACGGTTACGGAGTTCATCCGTAAGTTTGAGAGGGGCTGCCATTTTGTGCCCCTGATTGCGAACAATGCCCGTGCCAAGTTGAGACACTTTCTGGATGGTTTATGGCCGATCTTGCGCCGCGATGTTAGGGTGGCAGGCCCTACTACTTTTGAAGTTGCGGTTTCCAGAGCTCTTGCTGCAGAGCAAGATCAGATTGATATAGAGAGAGACCGCCCTCCTCCACAGCAGCAGCAGCATCAGCATAAGAAGCCTTTCCACGGCCCACCCAGAAACAGAGGCCAGCAGCAGCAGCAGCAGCAAGGACGCGCAGTCCCTAAGACTTTTGAGCATCCAGTCTGTACTAAGTGCACCCGCCGCCATTCTGGAGCATGTATGTTTGGCTCAGGGCAGTGTTACAAGTGTGGTAGCCCAGACCACATACTGCCGCAATGCCCTCAGAAGAATCTGCCTACTCAGGGCAGAGTTTTTGCTCTCCATGCAGCGGAGACTAACCCGGAAACCATGCTTATGATAGGTATCTTAAAAGCTTTAAATTTATAATTGGGAGTTTATGTTTTGGGGTTAAGATTTTGAACATAGAATTGCAGTAGGATTGCATGCTCTACTCAATATTATTCCGGGAATTTAGTTAGAAGAACTTTGACATTTGCATGTTAATATGCTTAGTTTTTGTGGTTATTGGGTTCAGCTTAGTGTCCTAACCTTTCAGGGAGAATTTTTATATCCGGTTCTACTACGAAAGCCTTGATAGATTCAGGGGCTACTCATTCGTTTATTTCGGAGACCTTCGCTAATTCCCTCAAGGTCAAGACTATTGGACTAGATGTCGCATTTTCCGTAGCAATGCCTTCTGGAGAGGAGATAACAGCCACCAATGTGATCCGAGACATAGACCTTGAGCTGCATGGAAATCTTGTTTATGCGGATCTCATCTTATTGCCAATGCCAGAGTTTGACATCATTCTGGGGATGGACTGGCTATTACGGAACAGAGTGTTGATAGACTTCCAGCGGAGATATGTTCTAGTACGACCGCCTGGGATGACGCAGTTCTTATTCGAGCCAGACAGGTACTTTCCTTTACCGCGCATTAAACCCTGTGTCCAGGCTAGGAAGCTCATGCATAGAGGGTGTCGGACATTTTTAGCGACTTTTGTATCCGTTCCTGAGGCACCCAATCAGTCAGCCTCCGATGTTCCCATTGTCAGAGATTTCCTAGACGTTTTTCCTGATGACGTCTCTGGTATGCTACCCGAGAGAGAGGTGGAGTTTTCTATCGAGCTTATGCCAGGTACGGTTCCGATCTCAAAAGCACCGTACCGACTAGCACCGACAGAGATGGCAGAGCTGAAGAAGCAGATTCAGGAACTTCTCGACAAGGAGTTCATTCGCCCGAGTTTCTCACCATGGGACGCGCTAGTCTTGTTTGTGAAGAAGTAAGATGGATCCATGAGACTTTGTATTGATTAACGGGAGTTGAACATGGTTACAGTGAAGAACAAATACCCACTCCCGAGGATCGAAGATCTCTTTGACCAGTTTCAGGGAGCTTCGGTATTCTCCAAGATTGATCTGTGTTCCGGTTATCACCAGTTGAGGGTGAACGACGCTGATGTTTCCAAGACTGCCTTCAGGACTCGTTATGGCCACTACGAGGTTCTTGTGATGCCGTTCGGTTTGACGAATGCGCCAGCGATATTCATGGATATCATGAATCACGTATTTCAGCTGTATCTTGATCAGTTTGTGATAGTATTCATAGACGACATGCTCGTCTACTCTAAGAATCAAGAGGATCACAGCAGACATCTGACCACAGTGTTGCAGACCTTGCAGAAGCATAAGTTATTCGCAAAGTTCAGTAAATGCGAATTCTGGTGGGAGAAGGTGGCGTTCTTAGGCCACATTGTTTCTAGCAGTGGTATTGAGGTAGACCCAGCGAAAGTTGCAGCAGTCAGAGACTGGGTTGTGCCGCAGAATGAATCTGAGATCCGCAGTTTTCTTGGCCTAGCAGGATATTATCGGAAGTTCATTTAAGGATTCTCCTCTATCACAGTTTCACTCACATCATTGACAAAGATGAATGTGAAATTTGTGTGGAGCGATGAGTGTCAAAAGAGCTTCGATACTTTAAAGCAAGCTCTTGTCTCAGCACCAGTTTTGGCCATGTCGTCAGGGCCCGGTGAGTTTGTCTTGTATACCGATGCTTCGAAGCGCGGTTTAGGCGCAGTATTGATGCAGCATGGAAAGGCGATAGCATATGCTTCTCGTCAGTTGAAGACCCATGAGAAGAACTACCCTTCCCATGATCTAGAGTTGGCAGCCGTGGTATTTGCCTTGAAGATTTGGAGGCATTATTTATACGGAGAGAAGTGCCAGATCTTTACCGACCACAAGAGCCTCAAGTACTTCTTTACGCAGAAAGAGCTGAATATGCGTCAGAGGCGTTGGTTGGAGCTTGTGAAAGACTATGATTGTGATATTAGCTACCACCCGGGTAAAGCTAATGTAGTTGCGGATGCACTGAGCAGGAAAGTCGCAGTGATGGCTCATTTGACGATTCAGAGACCTCTTCAGTCTGATATGCAGAGGTTTGATCTAGAGACTTATCCTCGAGATAGAGTTCCCAGTCTATCTACCTTGACTATTCAGTCCTCTCTCCTAGACCGTATTCGCAGTGGTCAGTCAGCAAATGAGCAGTTGGCAAAGTAGAAGCAGAGAGATGAGGCCAAGGGCAGTGTCTTGTATTCAGTTAGTGACGGTATTGTGAGATACCGAGACAGGATATGGGTTCCTAGCAGTGATTCCATTCGAGCGGATATTCTATCAGAGGCCCATATGTCACCGTAATCTATTCACCCTGGGAGTACGAACAAGTACAAAGATCTGCAGTTATTATATTGGTGGCCAGGAATGAAGAAGGACATGAGACGTTTTGTATCCGAGTGTCTGACTTGTCAGTTAGTAAAGGCGGAACATCAGAGACCAGCAGGGTTGCTCAAGCCTCTTCTTATTCTCGAGTGGAAGTGGGAGAATGTTATCATGGACTTCGTGACCGATTTGCCGAAGTCAGTCAGAGGATCAAATGCCATATGGGTGATTGTAGATCGTCTCACCAAATCAGCGCACTTCTTGCCTATCAAGACGACTTTCCCCATGATTCAGTATGCAGAGTTGTATATCCGGGAGATAGTCCGACTTCATGGTATTCATGTTTCTATCGTGTCTGACAGAGACCCCAGATTCACTTCCTCATTTTGGAAGAGTTTGCATTCGACTATGGGTAGGAAGTTGTTGTTTAGCACAACTTTTCACCCTCAGACAGATGGGCAGTCAGAGCGAGTTATTCAGATTTTGGAAGACCTCCTCCGTGCTTGTGTTATTGATTTCTCAGGGAGTTGGGAGTCGAACTTGCCATTAGTGGAGTTCACCTATAACAACAGTTTTCAGTCATCCATAGGTATGGCTCCGTATGAAGCACTGTATGGTCGCAAGTGCAGATCACCTATTCACTGGGATGAAGTAGGGGAGAGAGCAGAGTTGGGTCCGGAGATTATTCAGCAGACAGCCGATATAGTAGTCAAGATCCGTGATAGGATGAGGACTGCTCAGAGTCGACAGAAGAGTTATGCGGATCAGAGGAGGAGAGACCTGGAGCTCACAGCCGGCGACCATGTTTTTGTGAAGGTAGCACCTATGAAAGGTGTCATGCGATTTGGGAAGAAAGGGAAGCTCAGTCCGAGATTCATTGGACCATTTGAAATCCTCGACAGGGTTGGGATGTTAGCTTATCGTGTTGCTCTTCCGCCGAATCTGGCCGGAGTACACAATGTGTTCCACGTCTCTATGCTGAGGAAATATATGGCAAATCCTTCGCATGTCTTGAATTTTGAGCCGTTGCAGCTAACTCCGAACCTGTCTTATGAAGAGAGACCAGTGCAGATCTTAGACAGACGGGAGAAGAAGCTTCGGAACAAGCTGGTTAAGCGAGTTAAAGTCAAGTGGCTTAACCATTCAGAAGAGGAAGCTACGTGGGAGTCTGAGCCAGAGATGAGGAGTTGGTACCTCGAGTTATTAGGTGAGTTTTAATTTCGAGGACGAAATTTCTTTTAAGGGGGGAAGGGTTGTAGAACCAGTAAATTAGACTACATATAAGCCATGTATAATTCTTAGTATTTAATTTAAAATGACTTTTATTGCGTGAGTATTAAATTTCTTTTCTTTAAATTTAATTATTTTTATGCAGTAGTTTAGTTGCTATCTTTTCAGTTAATTAAGTGAGGTCGGACCGGAGTTGGAGTATAGAGGTAAATTTTAATATTGAGAAAACCTTCCTAGAATTTATTTAAGATAAATAATAAGTTAAATTAATGTGAAAGAATGTTTAAGGAATTATTTAAATAATTTGAGATTAAGTAGTAAATAAAGTTCAATAATTAATTTCTTAATTTACTAAAATATTTAATGAGTAGATAAAACTCTAAAGAATTGAATACAAGATTTAAGAAATATTTTTCCCCTTTATTTAACTTAAAATTTTCGGCCCTCTTTATTTAATTTAAAAATAGTTGTCAATCCAATTATTTAATATATTTCCTTAACCTTTTCTTGGCTTCACCAATTTTAATCCTCATTTAATTAATAAATAAGCAACATTTCTCCTCCCATCATCTTATAATTTCGGCCATTGAACTATAAAGAATTTAAATTTTTGGCAACACTCCATTTTGATATCTATCCATATCTCTTCATGGTAGAATAATTCCCACAATATTAATTCCCCAATAATTAATAAATTAAGCAATATTCTCCCATGATTTGGTAGATAAAAATCGACCCTCCTCTTATTTTAAAAGATTTAAATTAGTTTAACAACTCATTCTTTATTATCTTTCTTTAATCTTTCTTGATAGATAATTTTTCCCCACTTTTAAATCACCAACAAATAAATTAATTAAGCTATTTTCTCCCTTGTTCCTAGACGCTATGACCGACCAAGTGCACTCCTAAATTATCCCACAAATCTCTTGATATCATTATTGTTTCATTATCTCTCAAATTCAAAAGATTTCAAGACTTATTCTCTCCCTTTATCTAGCAAACTTTCCCTTCATTCCTAGCCATTCCCCTCCCTCCTAATCTCAAAATTTGAGAGCATTATACAGCAGGAAATCGTGAGTCCTAGGGAGGAAAACCGAGAGAAAATTTTTGAGAAACAAGAGGGAAGAACAAGATAGTAAAGAGCACTCCGTCTCCGCCGCGCCATCGTTTTTGTTTGTTTCTCCTTTCAAAAACAAAATATCCAGTAATGCATATACCATACCTTGCTCTTCAATCAAGTTGTATTTATATTTTTATAAACCATTATGTGAGCATGAAACAGGAAAAACGAAATATGGACAGCAACCTTTGAAAAAAAGAAATTCTGCACAGATTTTCATTCCCCTTGTGCTTCACGTTTCTGTTGTTCTTTATGGTTCAGGGTTCGGCTCGTGTCCAGGCTCCCAAGGCTGCTCCTAGGCATGTACTAAGATGTATTAGGACCATATTGTCAAATTCGTTCAAGTCCCATACCCGTTGGAAATCAGAAATGACAGCAACACCCCGAACATGCCCCTTCAAGTCTCGATTTTTATTGTTGCTGTCAAGGGAGAAAGTTCTTGATCTTGGCTGCCCTAGGGGCCTATAGCTATGGTTAGAACCCCTCCCTATCATGTCTAAGACGTGACCAAGTTGCCTTTCCGAGTCTTGGTCCATGGTGTAATCGGTTTTTAAATCAAAATGCAAGAACAGCCCCTCGACCTTTCCCCTTACTGCATGTGATGTTTCGGTTTTGGGAAGTGGTGTGGATCTTGGTTGGCCTCTGGCCCTTAGCCACGGTTCATACCATACCCCTTGATGTCTAGATTGTGCCATGGTCAATCAAATGGCCACTGGGACGATCCATGACAGCAAAACAATAGCAATACCCCACGCGCGCAGGTTTGCTCTCGGCTGGGAGTATTGTCGCATTTTTGGTGTGGTTCGAATTGTGGCTGGCCTAGGGCCCTTAGCCATGGTTCAAACCATTCCTTAGGATGTTGGTAAGAGACTCTGGTTGGTGGTTCAAGCCCCAATGGCCAGTAGCCTCGCAAACGACGCAAAGGAAACGCAAGCATGCTGCTGTAATTTTTGACAGCATGTGTGCTGCGGTTCAGAGATGAATTTCGGGTTCTTGGTCAGCTTTTAGCCTATGGCCTTAGACTTGACAGTACCCCATCAAGTTAGGAAGGCTGTGTTTTTGGCCGTTTGTAATTCGGATCAGTTTAGAGGTCGTACGAGAATTTACGGTGCAATGTGCCAAAATGACTCTCGAAAGAGCGTTTCATGTTTTTGGCCTTATTCACTAAATTTCGAGTACTGTAATTTTAGGAGCACTATTTCATCATTTTAGGAGTATTTTAATCATGACTAAATGATGGTTCGGTGTTGGTTCAGGTTGGCACGGGGTCATGATTAAATACTAAGTCATTTGGCGTAATTGTCTCGTTTCTGGATTGAATTACGAAGTTTTGGTCAAGTTAGAATATTGGCATGTCACTCATGATTAGGTAAAGTTGCAGCGAGCCTGGGAGCGATCCAACCCATATGGAAAAATTAATACAGGATATTTAATTACGCTATTTAATTATATTACGTGCATAAAATATTCATTTTTGAGATTCATGCGATATTGCTTGTGGCCACTTCACTGTCATGGTATTATTACTTCACCCGGTGGTCACTTACCGGTTCAGTTCAGTTCATCCCGGTGGTCACTTACCGGTCCCACCCAGTATACTGTGGCATTAGTCTGATCAGACGATTATTACTTCACCCGGTGGTCACTTACCGGTCAGTTCAGTTCAGTTCAGTGCAGTTCATGGGGCCACTTGCGTAGAACATAATCTCAGCAAAATTATGACATGCTATTTTATTACAGAGCTCTATTGAGCAAACAGTTCACTTATGATTTCCAGTTCAGTTATGCACGTATTTATAATTATCCATGATAAGATATTAACAGTTCAATTATGCAAGTACTATAATTCCTCATGACATGATATTTTCACTTCGCATGCAATTTTATTATTATCTATTTACTTGTTATTTACGATATATGCATGCTGAGTCTTTAGACTCACTAGACTTGATTGTTGTAGGTACTGATGATGTTGGGATCGAGGGCGGGGACAAGTGAGCCAGCTCGAGTCGGCAGTAGTGGGACCCGAGGACCTCATTTATCAGTTTATTTATTATTTTTGCGAAAACTCATTTTATTACAATGAATTATTTTATGTTGTCGTTTTGAAACATTATTTACTTCCGCTGCTATTTTGAATATTAAACTTTATTTATCAGTTTATCTTATGAATGAGACATTTTAATTATTTAAAAAGAAAAATTTTAAATTTTTCCGCAAATTTTCAAACACGAATCCAGAGACCATTATATCTCAGTAGACACAACAATGTATAGAGGATTGATTGGTTCACTGCTCTATCTGACCGCCAGCCGGCCAGACATCATGTTTACGGTTTTTTTATGTGCACGGTTTCAAGCTAACCCTATGCAATCTCATTTTACTGCTACAAAACGTATTCTTAAATATATTAAAGGTACTACTAATATGGGTATTTGGTATCCCAAAGATTCAATTTTTAATCCTGCAGGTTATTCAGACGCAGACTACGCTGGTTACAAAATTAACCGGAAAAGCACAAGCGGTTAATGTCAGTTCTTGGGCGATAGAATAATATCTTGGTTTAGTAAGAAACAAACATCTATTGCCACATCCACCGCTGAAGTAGAGTACCTTGCAGCTGGAAGTTTCTGTGCTCAAATGCTAAGGATACAACAACAGCTCAAAGATTATATATGGAATTCAAACCGATGAATCTCCTATTTTCTGTGACAACACTAGTGCAATAGCTATTACATACAACCATGTATTGCACTGGACAAAACATATCGATATTAGATATCATTTCATCCGAGAACATGTCATGAAGAAAGAAATTCGTCTTGAATATGTCTCAACAGATCAACAGGCAGCAGAAATATTCACCAAATCGCTACCAGACGCTAAGTTTTCTTCCTTTCGCAATATTGTGGGCTTAATTGATTTGTCTTAATGTTGTTCGCATTTTTATATGTCAATTCTTGTTGTTAATTAGTTATTAACAAGTTTGAATGCAGAAATAACAAAGCAGTACATCAATAAATAGCAATGGACAAAATATAAATTTTATTGATAAAAACGAGTTGCCATTACATTGTTGAGTTCCCTATCTACTGCATCCTGCCATAAGGACATCCAACTGGATATCTCTTCGGAGGAAGTTCTCCTGAAGCTTTCTGAGAAGGCAATCCTTCCCAAATCCCTCTAATCCTTGATGAGCATCAGGAAGTTGACTCATTTATCTGTGAAGAGGTCTGAAGTATGAGCGACGGAGAGACGCCGCATATACTTGATTTCAATTTCCACTTGTTCACTCGTGGCAACTAGTTCCTCTTTTCGGATGGACTGCAGCTCTTGGATTTTGGTCTAGGTGGACATTGTCTTTTCAAAAAAAAAAGTCTTCAATCTCTTTCTTCCAAGCTACCTCGAATGATAGCCTCTTCTTCTCTGCAAGATCGGGTTGCTTGGAACTGATAGCTTTGTCCATAGGTTCTTGATTTTGGTTATCTGCTGAATTATTTTGCAACTAATGAGATTGATCTTATTTATAGAGAAGTTTCAAACCATGTGAAGAAATGTACAGAAGAATATGAAGAAGCTTCAGTCAACCATCTACACATGATTCATATTCCGAGGATAAACGTATTTAATGCATATATTTAGGGGGAAATATCAGTTAAATCAATAAATTAATGGGTTAAAGAAAATATGTTTTCAACTGCTTAGGTTGGCAAAAGAATAACCCATGTTTATTGAGTGACTCAACCGTTTACCTTCTAATCACATTAAAGCAACTAGTTCGGTTCTATATGAAGGGCATGTTTATCCACGTCATTTTGTAAAAATTACTCAATTCTGTAACTGCCCTAAAAGATGTGACAGTTATCTTCTTAAAATTTGAATCAAATCATTATACCGCCGTCTGAAAATTTTCAAATTTTGAAACCCTGCCACTTACAGTCCTCCACGTGGATTGATCGGTGACTCTCCGAACCAAACATACACACATTTTGAGATATTTTGCATTATCACTCTTATTCTAACACTGAAATTACTACCTTCATACTTGGTTATTCCAAGATATTTTTCTCCTCAAAAATCATCCTGCAAATTTTATCATCTCCATCACCGCAAAATTGGCTGCATCCATTGCTCATAACACTATCGCTATCAACTTCGCATATGTGCTCGCCATGACCAACAAACCAATGCAAGCTATGTTCAGAAAGCTCGAATCATCTGGCCTTCGTTTCTTTTAGGATGCTGTGAGCATAACACCGAGATCCTATTGAAGGAATTCTTCGATACTGCTTATATGGAAAACGGAGAAATAGTATGTGCCGTTCAGGGAAAGAATCTTCATATCACCCAGAAGATGTTCGCTGAATTGTTTAAAATATCAGCTGCTGGAATCATCAACTTTACCACTCTTCCAGAAGGAAACATTGAGCTTTGGAGACATGAATTCTCTATCTCTGAATCCCAGATTTCTTCTCCAACATGCCAAAAACGAGATCTGAAGATCGAATTCAGGCTGTTGGCTGATATAGTGGCGAAGGGGGGTTCTCGCCAAGGCCGGTGCATGTGACAAAATAACTTTTGAAAAATTTCTGGTCATGGCCACCATCGCATCAAATTTGAAGGTCAACTGGTCTGATGTCTTGCTCAAGACACTAGTTGTGATGATAAAGAAAGAGAACCAGTCTCAAAGCTTTGCGGTTCAAATCAGCCATCTGCTAACTAATGCAGGAGTTCAACCGATGGGTATTGTTTAAGTTGGGAAGACCAAGCTGTTCAACTGGCCAATAGTTGAAAATTTTATCAAGAAAATTCGTCCAACCGACGAGGAGATTGTCTCTATCAAAACAGAGACTGGGGTTAAATTTGTGAAGAAAAAAAAGACTGACTTGACTCCCAAATGTACTAAGAGAAAGCTGGTTCTGAAATCCAGCTCTGATGATGAGTTAAGGGATGACGTACCGGTTTCTCAAGTTTTCAAGAAGAAACGATCAGAAAAGCCCAAAACAACAAAAATCAAGATGATTAAGCATCTTTCTGCACCATTGGTTCCTCCCCCGGTCCCTGCAATCGCAGCAACAAAACGCAAATGGATCCAGATTGCTGAACCAGAAATCACATCCTCCTTCTCAGGAATCCCTCTCCTTCACCCGACAGACAAGGGAAAGAAAATTCTGATCAAGAAGCCTCCAAATACCAACTCCTTTTCATACTGTCATTGTTCTAACAAGCGAACGAGTCAATGAGATCGTTCAGAAGAAAATGGAAATGTTTGATCAATGGGTTCAATTTCGAACGGTCACAACATTCGATTCACTAATTCAAACCGGAAAGATCAAAGCAGCTGCCAAACTTGAACGGTCCATATCGGAATGGACAGAAATATCTGATATTCCAACCGCTCTGCTTCGACGAGATTTCTTGGGAATTCAGATGAAAAAAAGTGATCTCCTAGCACTGATTCAATTAAGAAGGAACAATTTTGTTCCTACTTGTCCAACCGCAAAAGATGACTTGTCTGTCATTTCTCAACTTGAGATAGACGCTCTCTCACTTTCAATGATTGTTGTTCAGACGCGGCAGGAACTTAAACTTCCTGCGGTTGAAGAAAAGGGTAAGCTAGACTCAGAACTGAACTTTGATGAAGAGCTGGGTTCTGAGATCTTCAACGTTCAAACCACAACTCATGAACAACCATCTTCATCATCTGCTTTGCTCACCAATTCTCTACCATCAGAAGTACCCGTTGAAACCACTATGACCGGTATTGTGGTCAACATCCTACCACCAGATCAAACACTTATGCCAAATGATGTTCCCATTACTGAGCAACTCTGCCACCAAGATGAACCGAACCTCATGCCAACCTCTCAAACGACTCTTGAGGAAGATGCATCTGTTCAACAGACTGACTCCATCGTGCTTCCTTCCTCAGTGCACATCGGTCTTTCCGAAGTTGAACCCATTTCTGTCGAAGAAGTTGTGCAAGCTCTATCTGATTTTCATCAAGACACAACTCACAAAGAAAAATCCTCTTCTCCAAAGTCTACTTCTGTTGATGACATCATTTACGTCATTCTTCAAGAACAGACAGTGTCTTCACCTAGTAATCCAAAGAATGACGCGGTGACTATTGCGTCTCTGCCTCCAGTCTCTCCAGTATCTGAAGCTCTTTCAAGCGCTCTAGGAGCACAAGAAGCCACAGACAAAAAGAAATCCCTGTTCCGACTGAAGAACTTAACACAGTGATTGACAATTTAGCTTCTGAACTGAACCTTAGCCCTCAAAGTCAACTGGAAAAGCTTCCTCTTCTCAACTGGTCTCATTCAAGGCTAGATTACTTTCTTCATCTGATCACTTTGAACCTGAAGAATAATTAATTGAGGAAAACTGCCAGAAAGAGATTTTGGACAGACTTACAACCATGGATCAATCGATTCTTGCTCTTAACCGCAAGCATTTTGATCTGAAAGAAGCATTTCAATCTATGAAGTCTGATTTCTCCAAGGAATTTTCTGCCATGCATACAAGTATTACCCTCCGGCAAGACAGGCATAACTCTTCACATCTCAACATGAGCACTGAGCTTTTAGGACAAATATCTCATCTTAAAGCACATGTTGATCAATGCATGGGTGCATAAGGAGCACAACTTACTGAGATCATGCAATTCCTTGTCCATGGTGATGTCAAAAAGGGGGAAAGAGAGCAGCGGAAAAAAAAAGTTTTGAGAGCAGAAGAATCACTTAGAAAAAGGGTTGCAGAGCGTGCCAAAGCAGAACAAACTAAACAAATCCAAGGACAAAAGAGAGGTTAATGTACTGTATTTGTTTAGATGTTTTTGCTTTCTGATTTTTTATCAACTGGAGCTTGTAATTTCATTCACTCAATGAAATACAACGTTTGCTTTATTAAAATTTTGCTATTATCTATAGTCTGTTGTATAAGTTCTGCAGCTGGGTTTTGTTATCTCCAAAAAAAGGGAAATTGTTAAATAAATTACCTAAGAGTTTTGGTGATTGACAAAATCAAAACAATACTTAACTGTTTTAGGAAACAACTGCAATCTTTTGTGTATAATAGGAACCAGCTCAACCACCGAGTCTTCAAACAGCTTGAATTTCAGGCCGCTTAACATTCAACCGTCTAAAGAAGAAGAAGCTAGAAAGGAACCAGGTCAACCGCTTGAATTTCGAACTGCCGAGTCTTCAACCGCTTGAATTTCAGACCGCGTAACATTCAACCATCTGAAGAAGAAGAAGCTCAAATTTCCCAACCTGCTATTCAAAGACTTTATGTCGAGTCATTAAAAGAGATATTTATTGCTCACTTAATGAAAGATATTATCTGACCAGTTCAGAACATTCAAATGATTTTGCTCTGCTACAAATCAACCATGTTCTGCACCAGCCCCAATATTGATTTGCATTTATGTCACTATCTCCGAAAAGAAAGATTACTTATATCCTACAAGTTCTGATGGTGAAAACAGTTGCTATAAAAGGATATTCACAAGTAACTCTTCAAGGAATGAGATTCAAAGTCATGCTAAGCAAAGAGAAAATTAAATGCATTGTTGAAGAACATTTAATGTATTTGCAGCTGATAGTGACACATCATTCTAAGGTTAAAGGTTAATGTTGCTCATCCTTTTTCGACCTTTGGAATGACAGATTATATAAGCAGAGCTGGATGTATGCCCACGAGATATCAACGGGATACATAATCATCAGGCTTTCACGGCGTGATTAATTCAAGTCTGCATACCTAAGAGTTTGAGCGCAATCATACTCCATCGCTGATCAAACACGCACTCAACAGAAAGATATCTGATTATTCGAGATCATTTTTGTACTACTAAAGCATATTGTTTTACTTACATCATTAACCTATTGGTTATTTGATTAATAGTGGTGTCTGGTGAACCGATGGCTTTTAAAATCCAAAAGTGTAAATTGATCACTAAGAGTTCCAAAATAGGCAGTGTGATAAGTCCTGATTGGAGTGGGCTGTTGCAAAGAATTTTGTAAATCCAAAGTCTTTTAGTGGAATCCTTCTTACAGAGGAAGAATGGGTGACGTATGAGTGTTTTCTCCGAACATCCTTAAAAAACTCCTTGCCTTTACTTAGGGGTGTCAAAATGCAATACGACCCGTCAACCCGACACGAAAAAAATCAGGTTCGGGTTGGGAGTTTTCAGGTTCGGGTTGGGTGGGTTCAGGTTAGTGCCAGGTTAGACGGGCTTCGGGTTGGGTCGGGTTGGGTAGCGGATTGACCCGAAAACTTTTTTTTGAAACTATTACCTATATTTTTATGTATTGTATGTTTGAACAAAATTTATTGTATATTTATATGATAAATTTTCATCATTTAATATTTATTTTGTATATTTTTTTAACAATTGTTTATTTGATTTAGTAAATATACTTTTAATTTTCTACAATTAAACTTTCAAATTTAAATCGAAAATTTTATTATTATGGGTTTAAATTAAAATATTATTATTATTTTTTCATTAATTTTTTTAAAAAAATTTAAAAAAATAAATAAATTCGGGTTAGGCGGGTTAAACGGGTTGAGTCGGGTTAGACGGGTTCGTGTTCGGGTTGGGGGTTTTCGGGTTGAAGGAAAAAAAAATACGGGTTGACCCGAAACCCGACCCGATTGGCACCCCAACCTTTACTTTTCACAAGCTCTTACATTTTTAACCATATATTGTTTATTAGAGTGCCAAGCGGTTGAAACTATCATTAAAAATATTGAACCGTTTTCCGCATTTTCAAGTGGTTCATATTTTTAACCGTTTGAGAAAAACTTTCAACCGCCTAACAACGGTTGAAAACACATTTAAAAAGTAAATATTTTCAAAGAGTTTATTCTCCCCCCTCTAAACTCTTTTCCGATTCCAAAACCAACTGGTACCAACACTTAAGAATCTAAGTACTTAAGCCTGGAGGTCCTGAGTTCAAGTGTTGGGGGAAGCGAAAGAAACTACTTTCCAGGAGTAGGGTATTATATGAGTGACAGTACATGGCATGGGCTCATGCTGGACCATCCTAAAGACCCATGACTAGTAGTGGTGCATGGGTATGAGCCGAGGCCCATGTTGGTTCAACCTAATGGCCTATGATCGTTACATATAACATTAACAATTATTATAAAATAATTTTTTTTTAAAGAATTTTAATTTTATATAATCTTTAAAATTTTCACATAAAATTATTTACCACAAACAATTTAATGCCAATGGGCATTAACATATATTATTATTTAAAATTGAGAGTAATTAATTTTGACGTTATGATATATTTTTAATAATCTAAAAATACGTTTAAGGGAGTTGATTATTCGGATAGAATAAAAACAAAAGATCGAAATAAAAATTTCGGTTTTTTTTATTTATTTTGAACATATATTTTTTTTAAAATATCGCTTTTTCGGTTTGGTTTAATTTGTTTGACTAAAACCGAACCAACCGTAATTTAGTTTTAATTTTTGTTTTGTCGATTTTATTTTATATTTGTTAATTATATTCTGATTTAAACTTGTTAGATTTAATCATCCATTTTAGGTTTAGTGTTTGATTTTCCTTAACCCAGTAGTCTTCGGAGTCTTTGAAGTTTATTTGAACGGCACAAGTCCTTGAAATTTGTCTTTGTATAGGAACGGGCCTGGTTCTCTATCACTATTTCAATTTAATGCTTCATAAACATAATTTTCTCTAATTAAACTTAATTATAATTCTATCCGCTCTGACCACGGCCTGAATCCCAAAATTCGCACATGATTGGAAATTTGTTTTCCTGTGGATTTTGATCTTAAACTTCGACAAATCTGATGGAACAATCATCTGATAATGATCTAGATTTGCTTCTTCAATCTCACGATGATGATGAAGAAGAAGACTCTGCTGCAACTGAAGCTGATCATCACTTGGTTACTGTCGATGAAATCCTGCTCAATCACTCCTCTCCGTCTCCACCAGCTTCACCCCGCAACGATGATTACTTCCCCCGCCGGCAGGAACAATCACAACATAGGGATGCAAATGTGTCTACTTTTAATTATTCGGCTTCTGGTGCTAGTGGCGATACCTATACAACCAAGTACATGGGTAGGGTTTTGCCACATTTGTTTGGTGGTGGGCTGATAAAATCTCATTCCAAACCTGGAGCTGCTCTGGAGGCTGCCGTAGCTGCCTCTCGCTCAATTCCCACGCCCCACGCGGTGGCCATCAAGTCGATGAGAGCTACCACCGGTGCTATGCGGAGTGTGGTTTCTGATACTTCCGCAATGGTTGCTGTCGGTGATGAATTGTTACTATCACAGTCATCTGTGGCTTCGGTAGGCACTCAGAATTGGTCTGACGCTGGGAATTATCTCGAGGGATTAGGCTTTTCCGAGTCGCAGCAAGCAGAAGACGTTGGATTGGAGGAACTTCGATCTTCTGAACATGATTCAATCTCGGAAAAAGCTGATGCTGGTGGAGGACATTCTTCTGGACAGGGTGTCAATGAAGCTGAGGTTTTAACCAACCTGAAGACTTTAGCGGAGGTGGGTGATATGGATGAAGTACATCGGATTGCAAATGAGGAGGAAGAATGTGCCACTCTGAAGTTTGAAACCCTGAATGCTCCCCCTGTTGAAAATGAAGAAGAATCAGTTTTGGATGAAGAATGTGAGGTAACTGCTGAAGTCTTTCCTTCTGATATAACTGGTGAAGATGACGTGACAGCCCAACACCTGTCCATTTTTTTGGATGTAAATATGCCATATGGTGATGAATTCAAGACTAGAGGAGAAAAATCAAGTGATTTCAGCGAAGTAGTTTCTGAACATGGGGACCGAGATTATGCTAGTTCACCAAGTGATGTTTCGGATTTACTGTCTCCACGGGACATTGAGAGGAATGATGGAGAGTTACTGAAGAACTCTCATTCTTCCATAAAGCCCCTTGATTTGGCCGAAGAAATTGAGAAGAAGCAAGCGTATACAGGTTTGCACTATGAAGAAGGTGCAGCTGCGCAACCAATGAGACTTGAGGGTGTAACAAAAGGCTCTGTTGTGTTGGGCTATTTTGATGTTAATGCTGACAATGCCGTTAGCCGGATGATATCATCTCCATATTTCCGGCGTGATCATGGATCACCTCAAGTTGTGGCAGTACATGTCAACTATATTGCAGTAGGAATGTCAAAAGGAACGATTTTTGTTGTGCCCAGCAAATATAATGCCCATCACGTTGACAACATGAATGAAAAGGTCCAGAGTACTCCTGATTTGGCTGCTTGTTTTCATCACTGGTTTGAGCCTTAACACCTAGTTTACTAGAAAAGAAGTTGATTCATTATTTAGTTTAGCACACCAAAATATGGTTATATTTATTGAATTTGCACATAAACACAGCTGTCTAATAAATTGGGTTCGCGTATTAATACTATATCGACTTATATTTCCTACTGAATGGTGAAAGTATGTATGATTTCAGATGACATTGCTTGGGTTACAAGATGATAGATCTCTTGTCTCTGTGACTGCAATGTGCTTTAATCAGAACGGAGACTTGCTCTTTGCAGGATATGGCGATGGTCATTATACTATTTGGGATGTGCAAAAGGCCTCTGCACTCAAAGTCGTAATGGAACATAGAGCACCAGTAGTCCACTTGTTATATCTGGGGCCTGAATCTCAAGTTACACGACAATTTCATGTAGTTAGTGGTGACAGCAAGGGTTTGGTCAAGTTGATTCGGTTTTCAGTGGTTCCATGGGTTAATGTGATATCATACACCAAATCAGTGGTAGAGATCTATGCTTGATTAGGAATTTTGTGGTAGGTTATGTCCACTTCCGCTAACTTGTTAACTTATTGTTTGACACAGAAACTGTTTGATGAAACAACTAGCAAAGTACTGTGTGCTTCTCCATTGCTATATGGTGAAGGCCATGGAGGTGCAATGGCCTTGTCTCAGGGTAGCAGTTCTGCTTCTACTAATAGTGGTGGCAGCACCGCTGGAGGTATAGACGATGAAGGTGTTGTGATGTTCGTCACGCATCAATCTGCTCTGGTGGTACGGGATTCTTTTGGAGGACTGCAATAATCACTGTTCCTAATGTTGTTGTGAATTTAGGCTAGTTTAAACTTATTGTATCTTGTGGTATCATATCTTGACAGGCAAAAGTCAGTCCCAGTGTGAAAGTCTATGCTCAAATTCCTAAACCTGATGGTGTCAAGGAGGGTGCCATGCCATATGCCGCGCTGAAATGTATGTCACAGTCTCCTGGTTCTTCATCCGGTATGCATGGATAAAGTGTTCATATTTTTCAGCTTTTCTTGTTGCAGAACTTTCAGCCGGAATATTTGTTTGTTTCAATCTTTCTTCTTAGAAAATACCCATGTGGAAGCATTAGATAAAGCTTTACTGCTTGCAATTGCTTGGGATCAGAAAATTCAAGTCGCTAAGCTGGTGAAGTCCGAGTTAAAGACAGTCAAGAAGTGGGACCTTGAAAGTGCAGCAATAGGTCTGGCATGGTTGGATGATCAGGTTTGTGTTTTATGACATTTTAAATCTTTCATCATACTAGATGCCTGTTAAGTACTATTGTTCTCTATCCTCTCAATGCAAGTTTCTTCAAAATTTCATCGGATTTTCACCTGTCATTCAACTAAAAAGATGACCAACAGTGATTGTAGTAAAACCCACACGATTTAGCTAAAAAACAGTATTCGAAATGTTGGGCTAAATTGAGTAGTTGTTAATGATTTTCTTTACAATTGTACTTGTTTCTCACACTTTGAATTTCATTTTTCATGCTCTCCCTTTCAGAACTTTCTCCTACCCATGCTCTTTTTACTTGAGATGCTAGTACTTCAACAGTGATCCTAGTTCTCTGGAGTTTTTTTTCTTTTTCATTTCAAATGTGAAGCCTAATTGTGTGATGACCTGGGGGTGATAATATAAGTGTGTTTTGCATTTGTTCAGATGTTGGTCGTTCTCACTTTGGCAGCTCAACTCTATTTGTTTGCAAGTGATGGAAATGAGATTCACCGGACAAGCTTTTATGTTGATGGGTTTCAATGGGATGATTTGATATCATATCATATATATTTTACAAATGCTTTTGGGAACCCTGAGAAGGCTTATCACAACAGTGTTGCCATAAGGGGAGCTACTTTATACTTTCTTGGACCAGAGCATCTTGTTGTTTCCCGCCTTCTTTCCTGGAAGGAACGAATTGAAGTTCTGCAAAAATCGGGTGACTGGATGGGTGCCTTAAACATGGCCATGACATTTTATGATGGTCAAACGCATGGTGCCATAGACCTTCCTAAAAATTTGAATGACATACAAATCTGTATCATGCCCTTCTTGGTGGAGTTAATTCAGTCATATGTTAACGGAGTATTTTCTTATTTATTGGTAATATGTGGCAACCAAGATGTACTTATGGATCCAGATGAGATAAAGGAGCAGTACACACGTGTCGGTGGTGTTGCAGTTGAATTTTGTGTCCATATTAGGAGAACTGACATCCTCTTTGATGATATTCTTTCAAAATTTGAAGAGGCGAATGCTAAAGGTTCCTAATCATTTTTCTTTTATTTTATCTCAATTATTTGATTAGGTAACATGAACTATGGGTTCTTAAGTAGTTACAATGAAGTTGCCACTATGGGTTAACTTGTTTTTATGGACTGCATCTTTGTAAATTTCAAATGAGTGTTGGTGTTTGAATTTCATTGTTTAATACTGTTGTTTGTTCCTTTAGAGATTTTTCTGGAGCTTTTGGAACCTTATATTTTGAAAGATATGCTGGGATCTCTTCCACCTGCGGTATCTTTAATTCTGCATATATCAGTTACCTTCGTACTCTTTCATATACTCACTAATCAGCTAATATTTTTGTATATTTGATAATTGGAATGCTTTTAAGATCATGCAAGCTTTGGTGGAGCATTATTGCGCGAGAGGTTGGTTGCAGAGGATTGAACAATGTGTACTCCACATGGACATGTTGTCTTTGGATTTTAATCAGGTAATATTATATAGTTATTTCACATATGCTGTTGCTTGTTTGTTTTACAAAGTGACAAATGTATCTCAACTTCTTCTAGTAGGAAATAATGGTATCAATTCTGTTCTAGTATTTCGTTTGGCTTGAATATTTTAATTGATTTTGTCCTTTTCCTCAGCTGGTTATCTTATCATTGTACTGTAGGTTGTCCGCCTATGCAGGGAACATCGATTGCATCATGCATTGATATATTTGTTTAACAAAGGTTTAGATGATTTTAGGACCCCTCTCGAAGAGTTCCTGATTGTTTTACAAAATAGCAGATTAGAAGATGCTGCTTCACTCGGGTAATTTGCTTCAATTTGTAAATTTATTGCACCCATTGTTTACGTATCGTTTTGAAGAAAATTTTGTCATTCTAAAATCTAAGACTCTTCGGTGAAAACTACTTTCTGCATTTCTTCCCTTGTTGTTATACTTTGTCTAGACATTCACGTGTAGCCTGTGGAAGCAGGTACAGGATGCTTGTTTACCTAAAATATTGCTTTCGGGGTCTTGCTTTTCCTCCAGGTTTGGTTTCAAACTTATGCTTTGAGGCCTTTATTCATTTGAACCTTGGTGGGAAGGATTTTTCAGCTAATTGAGTTCGTAATATAGAATTTTAGCTGGGGATCAAAGACGATTTATGTGGATATAAAATGATAAACCTTTTATTGAAAAAACGGAAATAAAATGACAAAGGAAAAGCCTTCGATGAGAAAATAAAGTACTGATAAGCTTATCTTTATTTTGAATAAATCTTTTTAGATATAGATTATGATAGGATAAAATTCTAGATTCGTTACAATTTAAGTCTATCTTTTCAGTCTATTTAAATGTATACAGTAATCTCAATACTTCGAACGTGAAATGAGAATTACATAGCTTTCTCTATCTCTCATATTATGTTCCATATTTTCTATATGGAATCAGTGAAGGTCGATCATGAATTTTAAGGTTGCGATGGTTGGAAGTGGATCTGGCAACACTAGATCCACGTGGTGGCAGTTCTTCTACAGTTTCCCGCGGCAACTCATTTTCATCCTCAAGCATGGCTTTGTCTTGATAATTCCCTTCAACTTACAATACATAAACTCAATGGCAGGAATTTCCTCGAGTGGGCTCAATCGGTCCGCCTTGTCATTGATGGGAAGGGCAAATTGGGCTATCTAAATGGTGAGGTCAAGGCGCTTGCCTCCAAAGCTTCAAAATACAAGCACTAGAAGTCCAAAATTCCCTAGTCACTGTCTGGCTTGTCAACTCGATGGAGCCTGTCATTGGTAAACCATTTATGTTTCTTCCTACAGTCCATGATGTCTGGGAGGCGTTTAGAGAGACATATTCAGACATGGAAAACCACGCACAATTGTATGAATTGAATACCCGTACGTGGCGGGTACAAGAGGGCCATCGGGATGTCACCTCTTACTATACTGAGTTGTTGTCTATCTGGCAAGAACTCGATCTCCTCGAGGTTGAAGAATGGGAATGCAGTGCGGATTGCACTCGATTTAAGAAAAATGTGGAACGAAGTCGAGTCTTTATCTTTCTCGCGGGGATGACGAGATCTTGATGAAGTTAGACGAAACCCACTGCCCATCATTCAAGAAGCTTTTTATTAATAAAAGCTATGTAATTCTCATTTCAGGAAGCTTTTTATTAATAAAAAGTCTTGGACGAAATCCACTGCCCATCATTCAAGAAGCTTTTTCAGAGGTTAGGCGGGAAGAGGCCCGTAGCCTGGTTATGATGGCGAAGTTGAATGAGACCAGAACCGACTCTGATGGCTCAGCCCTCGTGAGCAAAGGCAGAAACTCTACTCTGGATGATGGCAGACCCAAGATTTGGTGTGAGAAGTGCAATAAGCCATGGCATACCATTGACACTTGCTGGAAAATCCATGGTAAACCTGCCAACCTCAAGAAGAAATCTGGTGGACCAAAACAGGCTGGTCATGCTCTTCAATCAGGTAGTGGTGACTCCAGCCAGCCCCTACTGCTTCGGAATCACCTGCTTTCACTAAGGATCAGCTTTAGCTTCTTTCAAAAATGCTCCAATCCCACCTAGGCAACTCTAATTCCTCTTGCTCTGTAGCCCAAACTGGTATTTCCTCCTCAGCCAATCTAGCAAACTCGTTTTCTAATACCTCCTGGATTGTCGATTCAGGGGCCTCCTCAGCCAATCTAGCAAACTCGTTTTCTAATACCTCCTAGATTGTCGATTCAGGGGACACATATCATATGACTGGAACATCGCAGTTGTTCACCACTTATGTCCCATGTGCCAGAAACAAAAAGGTTAAAATTGCCAGTGTTACATTTGCTCTTATTGCTGGAAAAGGAATAATTGTTGTTGCTCGTCTTTAACTCTTACCAAAACTTTTTATTAATAAAAGACTATCTTTGTCTCGTTGAAAATCTTGTGCATTGGCTAAACATCATAGGTCGAGTTTTCCACCTCAACCTTACAAAGAGTCTACTCCATTTACATCGATTCATAGTGATGTTTGGTCTTCTAGGGTGATAACCTTATAAGGAAAACGTTGGTTTATCGCTTTTATTGATTCATACTCATATCACTTGGACATTTCTTTTATAAGATAAATCAGAGGTTGTGCATGTTTTCAAGAACTTTTACCAAATGGTTCAAAACCAATTTAAAGTTGGAATGTAGATTTTTTTGAAGACAAGGGGATTGTAAATCAAACTTCTTGCCCTCATACTCCACAACAAAACGGAGTATCCGCATGGAAAAAAAAACACCTTATGGAAGTTGCTCGAGCAATTAGTTTTCAAACTAATATTCCGAAGCATCTTTGGGGTGAAGCAATTCTTACTGTTGCTACTTAATAAATCGTTTGCCATAACGTATTTTGAAAATTCAATCTCCTGTTAGCATATTTCGAAAATGCTTCCCAATACTAGACTTCTCACAGAAATTCCCTTTAAAATTTTTGGTAGTCTAGTCTTTGTGCACCAACATGACCCCAACCGATCCAAACTGGATCCCAAGTCTCATCGTTGCATTTTTGTTGGGTATCCATCTAATCAACAGAGGTTTAAGTGCTTCAATCCTTTGTCACAGTGAATGTTTGTCTCTATGGATGTCACGTTTTTTGAACGACAGTCGTACTTTGACACTCATCTTCAGGGCGAGCCTAAGTTCAACGAAAATGAGTGCCGAATAAATCAGCCTTGACTTTTGAATTTGAAACTTCTGATAATTCTGTTATACCGTCTTAAACAACAGGAATGGATTAGAAACAGTTCAAAGGTCTAGTTTATACAAGGAAAGGCAAAGCATAAGAAAAAGAAGACAATATCCCACCACAAAGCCATGAATCGGATCTAGGGTCAAATCAAGAGACACACAATCTTATGTCAACAGATCCTGATGTTTCGAGTCAAGATATGCCCAAACTAACTCCATCAAATACCATTGATTTTCCTTCCTATTGCTAAAAGGAAAGGTGTTCGATCGTGTGCCATTCATCCCTTGTTAAATTTTGTAACCTATAGAAATTCATCACCCACATTTTTTGGTCTTATCTCTCAAATAAATTCTGTTAGGATTCCAAATAATGTACAGGAAGCTCTAGCGATACCTAAATGGAAGGAAGCAATCTCTGAAGAAATGAGAGCTTTGGAGAAAAACTCTACGCGGGACAAGGTTGAACTGCCAAAAAGAAGTCTACGTTAGGGTGTAAGTGGGTTTTCACTACAAAATACAATTTTGATGGCTTGTTGGAAAGTTTTAATGCTTGCTTAATTGCCAAAAGGGTTCACCCAGACATACTGAGTTGATTATTTTGTGGCTTTCTCCGCAGTGGCAGGATTGAACACTATCCAAGTGATATTATCTATTGCTGCGAATCTTGATTGGCCTCTAAATCAACTCAATGTGAAGAATGCCTTCCTAAATGGTGAGTTGGAAGAAGAAGTGTATATGGAGCCTCTTTCTGATTTTACCGATCAGTTGGGTCAAATATATTTCGGCTGAAAATATATCTGTACGGACTCAAACAATCTCCCAGAGCCTGGTTCGAAAGATTCACAAAATTCGTTAAAAGTCAAGGATACAGTCAGGGTCAGTCAGATCACGCCTTGTTCACAAAGAAATCATCCAACGATAAGATATTGGTATTAATTGTGTGCGTTGATGATATAATATTAACAGGAGAGGATATCGAGGAAATGAGAAGATTGAAGAAAAACTTGGCCAAAGAATTTGAAATCAAAGATCTGGGGCAGCTAAAGTACTTTCTTGGGATGGAAAAGCTAGATCTAAGAAAGGAATTGTGGTTTCTCAACGCAAGTATGTGCTGAATCTTCTAAAGAAAACTGGGATGGGTGGATGCAAGCCGTCAGATACTCCGATAGAGGCAAATGGTAATCAAGGAGAAATTACAGATGGTACTCAGTAGATAAAAACAGGTATCGAGTAGTTGGCTGATTGATCTATTTATCTCACACACAACCAGACATTGCCTTCAGCGTGAGCAAGGTGAATCAATTTATGAACTCACCATGTGGAAAACACCTAGAAGCTGTATATCACATTCTCAGATATTTGAAGGGAACACCAGGAAAAGGTCTGCTCTTTAAAAAAGGGTGAAAAAAGAGAAATTGAGGTATATACTGATGCAGATTGGGCAAGTTCCATGTCAAACAAAAGGTCAACCTCAGGATACTGTCCTACGTTTGAAGAGATTAACTTGGCAGAGGTATGTTTATGCCCTTCCCGTATGGGGTAATTTGGTAAACCTGGAGGAGTAAAAAACAAAGCATGGTGGATAGAAGCAGTGCAGATCTCTGGCTCAAGGGGTATGTGAGGCCCTTTGGCTTAAGAAAGTGTTAGATGATTTAAAAAGGAACGTGAAGTACCCAATGAAGCTATATTGTGATAATAAAACTGCCATTAGCATTGTGCATAACGCAATTCTGCATGATAGAACCAAGCACATTGAAGTTGACAAGCACTTCATTCATAAAGGAGAAACTTGTGGTAGGAATCATTTGTACCTCATTTGTTCCAACTAAGTTGCAGGTTTCGGATATCCTAACCGAAGGGCTTCCAAGACTACAATTTGAAGATCAAGTTAGCATGTTGGGAATGATAGATATCTTTGCACCAATTTGAGGGGGAGTGTCAATAGCTTATCTTTATTTTGAATAAATTTGTTTAGATATAGATTATGATAGGATAAAATTTCAGATTTGTTATGATTTAAGTCTATATCTTCTGCCTATTTAAATGTATACAGTAATCTGAATACTTTGAATGAGAAATGAGATTTAGATAGCTTTCTCTATCTCTCATATTATGTTCTATATTTTCTATACAAAGGTCCTATGATGCTTGTACTCAATTAAGTGCATCTAAACTACTTGATCTATTCTCATTTCTTGAAATTGATGCACTAGTTAAATTTATTGATTTTTCATGTCTTGCTAGGTGTATTTAAATATTAATAAAGTCAGAAATAAAAGTTTAGTGTTAAGACTGCCCCTGTTTTGTAGGACGTGGAAGCCTTCCTCTTACACGTCTGCCCTCCCTTAGAGAAGAGCTTCTGCAGTCTCTGTTGATGACTTCCAGTGTTCCAAATACGTGGGCTGTTACAATCTTACCGGCAAATGGGGTCTATGCCAACATACTTCATCTGTTACAATTGGATACTGAGGCGACTTTAGATGTTTTAAATTATGCATTTACAGAAGATGAACTTCCTTTATCAACCGATTCTTCCCAGGAATCAACCTATTTGTGCAAGGAACCTGGTCAAAGTCAAATATTGGTTCAGAAAACTGTTGATATTCTTGCAGGTATACTTGATGCTAGTAATTCTCAAAGAGGAAGTCCTCTCTGCTGCGATGATATGCACTCAAAGCAAATTTGGCCATCAAAGAAAGATGTAGGTCACATGTGTGATTATATAGCTTACCATGTGATGTCTGCGCGAGCAAAGGTCTCAAGAGATATCCTTGGTCTAATTTTGGAATACTTGACGTCAGATGTCGATATCTCTTATACTGCCTTGGGGAAGACTGCTGAAATCTTAAAAAGAAATGAAAAACAGCTGTTATCATTACTAGAAGTAGTGCCAGAGGCTCATTGGGATGCTTCTGGTTTGTTACATTTGTGTGAAAAGGCTCAGTTCCATCAGGTATTTTAACTCATGACCTTAATACTGCCTGACATTATTAAACTAACACAAAATGTTATGGGCCAAGTAAGGAAATTAATCTCCTTTTTCGTTTATTAACTTTTTCCTTTACCAAACTCTCTAAAATAATGTTATGCCCTTACATGGGGGTAAATAGCAGGTAAACTAGTTTATTTTTGCATATTTTAGTCTCTTAACGAAATCCATACTTTCTTACACAGGTTTGTGGCTATATCCATTCCACCAGGCATCAATACGTTGCTGCTTTGCACAGTTATATGAAAATAGCTAATGAACCTATACATGCATTCTCCTTTATCCATTATATGCTCCAACTACTCTGCACTGAAGAATATGATACTTTTGAATCAGCTGTTATTTCTAGCATTCCAGTTCTTCTTAAACTGAGCAGGTAATGATTTTAGGGGCAGAGCTTCAAGTTAGTTTCTTATTTTAATTTTTAACTGATGAAAACAAAGGATTGATATTCCTTTTCTATTTCCTGATTGTTGTTTTCTCTTGATGTTTTACAGAGAAGGAGCATATTTCCTGATCACCGACCAACTTTCTGGAAAGTTTCAACAAATTTTGTCTGACCTGCACTCTCAACAGGAAAGCCTTTTCCTCTACTTGAAGACAGTTGTTGAAATTCAAACAACTGGTTCCCTCAACCTCTCTTGTCTAAAAAAGGCTGATGTTTCAGATATTCCTAATGCTAGAAGAGCTCATAAGAAGTCGATGGATGTTGAAGCTTATCTAGTTGCAATATCAAACTCCCTTAATCATATGCGTAACAATGAAGTTCATGTTACTGATGAAATGACTGAGTTGTACTTTGAGGTAAAAGTTTCAGGAACCCATCACTGGGCTCTTTGGAGTCTAGCATTCATACACGTTTGTTGGTTTTAGAAGATGAAAGATAAGTCATATTTATTTGATTTGTCATGGTAACACAACATATGAAGAAAAAATTTGTCTTTATGCCCCCCAATTACAAAGAGTTAGGTGAAAATTGCGGTCTTAAAGCAAGTAAATGAAAGTTTATGCTAAAGATACTGCTTATTTTTTTATTATGTTGTATGGGTGAAAATGCTTTTTTTCTGTCTAACTTCTATTGGGGATAATAATTGTCGTATTTGGAAAACGATTGAAATATGGCGTTGGGTTGTTATATAAGTTAAGAGGATTTGAGTTGTTTTGTTACCACAAATTATAGCTTTTGGTAAAACAATTGCTAGCTAGATCATACATTTGGTCTCGAAGTCCAAATAATGTGTTTGATTTCTATGAGTATTGAATTGCAAGGTGGTGCAATTATGGGAGGGGGTTGTTGGGAGTAATAAGCTATCGAAATATAGTGTTTGGGTTGCTTCGCGGTTTAGAAGATCTAAGTTGCACCATACAACTATAGTTCGTAAAACAACAAGCGTCGTTCCTAGTTTTTTTAAAGGAACAAGCACAAAAAAACTCTTTTAGTGATAGATAATTATTGTTGTTCAACAATTCTCCTCCCTAATTGCGCCAAGTCACAACTTTCTGTGAACAAAACCTGCATTTTTTCCTTATTCCCTTCTCCTTCTCTCTTTTTTTCTTGCTTGTTGTCTTTCCTTTGTCTCTTATACTTGTATTTCTTCTTTATGATGAAGATACAAAATTGATATTGTTAACCTTTTTATTCTTCTTCATGTTATTTTTGTGGGAGTTTGTTGTCATATTATGAAAATTTCTTGCTTTTTCCGTATGATTGCAGATGTCCATAAATTTCTATGGTTGATTTATAATATTGGTTTATTATGCTACAATTTATTATTTTTTGCTGGTATTTTCTGAAGTATGTGGTAGTTAGTCAAAATGGAAGAATTTAATGCGATATCCTGAAATTGTGGCGTCCATGTAGTTTAGTTGTTTAAAGTAACAATAACTTGGTCAAATCTTTGAACGATTTTTTTAAATGTTTTATAAGCTTTCTAGCAACAATGTCATATTTTTTAAAATTATTTATTTGTTTGTACCTAACATTTGTTGACAATTATTACCCTTATTGATGTATAAAGTACTGCTATACTTACCCGAATCCATAGTGGTACATTGGTATGCTGGATGTGTTGTCAATAACCACCTTTTATTGGAAAAGTTGGAAGGAATATGAATGATAAACTTGTATAATATTGTCGAAAATTACAACTTACATCACTCCGCATATTGAATATATAAAATACATCTGAAGTTACAAGTCGTATCATAACCCCCTTCATATGTCAATGTAAAAGTGGTGTGCCTCGGGCCATTCAAACACGAATAAAAAATTTTTAAAAAATAATGAAACATGTTATGTGTAATAAAACATGTTACCTTGATTAGATGTTTGTCTCCTTGAGGCACCTTGGTTATAAGAAGTACGGGTTTTGCCCCAAGTCTTGAGTACCTCTTTTCTCTTTCTCCCGACTCTGTATTTGCCAGCCAACCTCTATGCCCGCACCTTATTTTATTTACATATTTGTGAACTTTTTGCTTGTAAAGTTTACTTGGGGATCGTCATCCTCAAAGACTATTTTGCTGTTCATTTATTTCTCCCATCCTAATTTTTTTGCCTTTCCCTCAATTTAAATTTGCTCCACTTTTTTTTTAATAAAAATTTGCTCCTGTTAGCAGGGCGCGAATGTAGGTATCAGTCACTTGACTCTTATTTATTTATTCTCTTTGCAGTAACGATTGAATTTTCTCCTATTAATTTTGCAGCTGTTATGTCAATATGAACGTGAATCTGTTCTCAAATTCTTGGAAACTTCTGAAAGCTATAGAGTGGAAAATTGTTTGCGATTGTGCCAGGAATATGGAATAGTTGATGCAGCTTCATTCTTATTAGAAAGGGTTGGGGAAGTTGGAAGTGCTCTTCTGCTTATTCTTTCTAATCTTCATGACAGAATTGTCAAACTTGATGCTGTAATTCAAAAGGGATGCTTTGATAGTAAACTGGATGATCTCAATCCCATTATGAAGAAGAAAGATGTAAGTGCAATGTAATCTTGTTCCACATTAATTCGACAAGCGATTGTGGAGTGATATATAAGTTCTAGGGATTCTTGCTTCTATTATATTATTGTTTTGGGAGGTCTACCGGGAGATTAGATATATAACATCCGACTCCGTTAATCCATTTTCATTAGATTTTTTACCTTATCTAATTTTTTTCTTTGAAAATTAACCTCCATTTAAAATGTTCCACGTCACTTTGCCAAATTACCCTTATTCGATGGCCTTATCTAATTTTCTCAGTGACCTAGCGATCGGAAACATTGGTCTAGGAATCCTTGACTGCTACACCCCAGTAATTGGAAACACTGGTCTAAAATTCCATGACCGCGAACACCGTAAAGCCACTGTTGTCCTCAGACCTGCAGTTGCATAACCTCAACTTACTTCATCCTGCAGCTCTCCACCACTGGTTTTCCTCAACTTAGTCGGTTGATTCCCACCCACACGCCACCATACAAATTCTTTTGTGTCTTCTCCTCTGTTTCCTTACCCACCATCACACAACCACTCTTAATGTTTTGGTCGTTGATAGTTCGCACAATGTTGACTGCTACTGAGGTGCCAACGGTCCAATTCAAGAACCCTGTGAAAATTGAAATGGGCACTGTTTCTCTTCCATTTCTTTCTTTCTCAATTCTTGCACTTCTTTAGCGGAAATGGGGGCGGTGGTTGTTTCTACTGCCAGTGCCTTATAAAAGCTTGGGTTATGCAAAATGGCAAGGGTTGATCAACGAAGGAATGACTGTTATTTGGTTTTAGAGAAAAGTTTAAATGGAAGAAGACGAAGATTTTTATAAATTAAGGATTAGAATGTCTATTTATTTAATCTATTAAACAAGGGCAGAAAAGTTCATTAGATGGTTTAAAAATATGGGGGTTATATATCTAAATTGTGTTAGTGGGAAGGTTATTTTCTTAAAACTTCCCGGTTCTACTTTCTTGGACTTTTAACTTTAATATCAGAGTCCTTGTTGATAATCAACGTAGATTAAAAAAAGGCCCAGGGCTTATAGGCTGGTTCAATGTGCATGAGCCAAATACTGGTAGGTGGGTGAAAGCAATTCAAAGTGGATCGTCGTGGCATTACTTCTCAATTGGCGCACAATGTTATGATCCCATATTGGTTGCTCAAGCAATTATGGACTAGCATAAAATCATGAGATAGTTTTCCATTGTTTAACTGGTCTTTTTGTTTTCGGTTCTTCTGTAGGGCTTATAACCTAAAACATGTAATTCAGTTTCTTCATTAATGCCTCCTCTCTGAATATTGTAAATGCTTAAATTCCTGTTGCAGGTCGCTGATATATTTGATCTTGTGCGATCTTGTATTGGATTATGCCAAAGAAACAGTCCCCGCTTGGAACCTGATGAGTCTGAGCAGCTTTGGTTTCAGTTGCTTGATTCGTGAGCCAATTGTTCTCATATATATGATTGTTTCTTACATGAGGCTTAAAGGATTGATTCAAGTCATTTTATTTGTCATTGATGCAGAGGAGTTTAATTGCTTTCCGGTTTACAGTAAAAAAATTTAATTGCTTATCAGGCGACTGTAGCTGAAAACTGAACATCAGTGGACCTGCATGTCTTTTTTTTTTCTGTTCATCTTTAAGTCTTGAATATACTGTACTAATTAGTTATTTGGGCAGCAGAAAAAATTGTGCAAGTATTTTGACAAGTTACCGTTCCATTGTCTGAGCCTTAACTTGAGTTTGTTACTTTAACCTTAACTTGAGTTTGTTACTTTAGATATTTCTATATTACCAAGTGACCTCTTGAATGTGACCATTAGGTACAGAATCTATTGTTGGATGATGAAGTTGTAGTCTTGGCAATTAAACATCACTTCTGCCAGATTTATCCTGGACATTCTAACCTGTGTTCCATACTTATCAGTACTGTCATTTATGACGTGCCAAATTTGGATTTATTTAGTGCTTTGACCTTAAATATGCCACATTTTCTGATGAAGGTGCAAAGACGTCAATGTGACATGCAGTCAGCACTTTATTTAATTGTTTTTGCCCCTTAATTTTGTAAAGAAATGTCACGTCAGTTTTATTTAATGATATTGCCAGGTATACGTTTTTTACTGGGACATCATCCATGTTAATCACTTTTTAAAAATCTTTACTGTGTGGTGATTCCTGACCACCTGTGATTACTTATATTGGAAGAACCACCATCAGTTTTCTATTATTTTATATGAAAATTGAAACAAACATGGAGGATACTGCGATTATTCTCTACATAAGGGCAGCATGTTTCAGATGCATGCTACATCCAATAGAACATGCTAATTTCTACTGTACAAATATGTTAGAAGGATAGTTGTACAAATTTCTATGCATGGCATAGTTTCTTGTAAAGGTGTCTTATCTAATTAGATTTATAATGTTCTTCGACCAGAGTTGCGTGCATTGAACATATGATGAATACATTATTGACTCATAGTTAATTTTTTGGTCTTCTTTTCTTTTTAAACCAATTCTAATTCTGTCATCTTTTTCGGTTACAGGTTTTTTGATTTCTTGTCAGATTCAAGTAATGCTAGAATAGATTCGGGGAGAGAAGTGCTCAAGTACTCTCTTGATGGATCATACAGTCAGGTGGAAGATGAAGATGAGTGGAAAGCTAAACGGAAAATCTCCAGGCCTTGTAAAAGTCACATAAAGAGGAAATTGTTTACCATATTCATTAAAGAAATTGTCGAGGGAATGATTGGTTATGTTAAGCTTCCAAGGATCATGTTGAAGCTTCTTTCTGATAATGGCAATCAGGAATTTGGTGATTTTAAACTTACAATACTTGGGATGCTAGGAACATATGATTTTGAGAGAAGAATTCTGGTGGGTCTTCTTTTTCTTGTGTACTTTTGCTTTATTTATGTTTTTGACATATAATGATGGTATTTTATCATACAACTGATGCAATATAATCGTGATTGGTTTTATTTCATAGACGATTTACCCTTTAAGCATTGTTTAATTGGTTGAATATCAATGCAGAACATTCTGAGTTGTAATTTTTCCTTTTTAGTTTTTGGTTAACTTTTTGTGAGTTAAAACAATTGGGCAGCTTATTTCCTGTTAAGATACGTTCTTTGCACTTGTAAGTCTTTTTTGGTTCTTTTGCATACGAGGTGGTAGTTTGTGTATAAGCTTGCTAGACTGACAAAAAATTGCTGTGTATAATAGCAATTTGATTGATCTTGCATTGCATCATTGTTATGCTGTGTAATTTTTACATGTTCAGTGTCATTTCTGTTTGACTTTTGACCTCATAAAAAATTTTGGTAATTACCAATTTAACTGTTTTCTCTATTAAATAGGACATTGCAAACAGTTTGATCCAGGATGATACATACTATACCATGAGTTTACTGAGGAAGGGGGCTTCTCATGGTTATGCCCCTCGGAACTTTGTCTGCTGTATCTGTAACTCCCTTCTTGCCAAAAACTCTGATTCTCACGTTCAAGTATTCAGTTGTGGTCATGCAATGCATGTACACTGTGAACCTGAGGAAAATGAGGAGTCATTTAGGGGAACCTCTACTGGATGTCCTATTTGTAGTTCTAGGAAGAAATCTACTCCAGGGGCAATTGGAAAATCTGTGTTTGACGATAATGGCTTAGTAAGCAAGTTCTCATTAAGGGCACAACAAGCATCTGGGACGCAAACATTGCATCCTCATGATCAACACGATATCTTTGAGAACTCATTTTTTTCTCATACTGCTTCGAGGGTATGTTTTTACATCTGCTCGATAATCTTTTGCTGTTATAATTATTTACACATGTTCATTCAATCAATTTTTGCCATCCCTGAACTTGGTTGCGACAGTTTGAACTCTTGAATAATCTTCAGAAAGACCAGAAATTAGTTCAGCTTGAAAACACAGTTCAGTTGAGGCTAGCACCACCTGCTATTTACCATGAAAAGTTGAAGAAAAAAACAGAAATTTCAGGCAGAGAAAGCACCAGCCGTGTTTCAACCACAGAAAAATCAACTAGGCAATCAAGGGATAAAAAACTGAAGGGATTATCATTACGATCCACCCTGAAAACCAATATATTCAGTGAGTAGTTTTATCCAAGGGATTCTTACATACATCTTATTCTCATGGGAAATTGAGACTAGATATATAATTGATAATTTTATTTGTTATTTTGAAGGGAATGGAAATATTCGTGAGAAGTGAAGCAATCATTCCTTGTACGCCTATATGGCCATGCTGCTACTATCTATCTGGTTGAGACATTTTGTAGAAATAATATAGCTGTTTTTCCCCCCTTTTCCCTTTTAGTGATTTTCAACATCTGATGTAATATATGATTTACTATTGATATACGTATCTCTTGTAAAAAGAACACAAGTATAAATAACAAAATTCAAGGAAAACCTGTCCATTTTTATATAACCGGATTGTAGACTATTTTTTTACGAATTTTTGACACTATTCAACAGCTGTGCTTAAATTTGTTATAATTCCATTAATAGTTTTTAAAAGATGACAAATTTGTTGCCTTTTGTAAGGAGTTATAAACTAGATATAGTGGCATTAGAATGAACAACAAAGTATGAGTATTATATCGAGTATGAGATCAGCTTTACTCAAATTTAGCATGTGTGCATGGCGTGTTATGATATTCAATTCTCATAGTAGTTTCTGATGTTGTGGGCAGGCAACCAGAGAATAGCCAACAAATTAAGCGCTGATGGCATAGATAAAGTTGATATGACTTGCCGGCATGTGACAGACTACATTATAACAAATCTCATTTGCCATTTTGACAGCTCTTGTCCAGATGAATCGCTTGATATTTATCATGGAGTTCAAATATTTGAGATGCACAATGCAGCAGCGTGTGTTCATGAACTTCTCTATCTTACAACCAAAATGAACTCAAGCGTGTGTTCATGAACTTTCTATCTTACAACCAAAATTAACTCAGTGAATATAATCGAGCATATACAGGTCGCTTAACAGGATAATTATTGGCTCTATATCTTCTTCTACCTCAATCTGACATTAGAAATATGTTGGAGATCATAGGTTTTTATGAATAAATGTTGTTTATTATTTGTAATTATTGACTATTCAGTTTCCTTCTTCTTGGAATATTTCTAGGAGTGATCGCTTTTATCCCTTTTATGAAGCCGTGATAAGGCTTTGCTCTAGGTATAAATCATTGTATCATGAGTTGAAGTGTTTATGATATTTCGTTTTATCCTACTTACTTTTATTCCAAATATTTAACTGACATTCATGTCAGTATGGCAATTTGCAGGCAATGAGAGGAATACTTCAATAAGCTGTGATACATAGTACTGAGCTTGACAAAGCTAATCAAGGATTCTCCAATGGTACAAAGGGACCGTGTTGTTTTCTTGTCACATCTTATTGGATACTGAACTTGTTTAGTTTTCCATTTCTTTGGGATGAAGAGGTGCAGGGCAAGTATACCGTATTTGGGATATTGCTTCAAGAGAATTGCTTTCTGGATAACCCTCGTTGATTCCTTGAATGCTTATGTATAACAGGAAAATTTTGTTGTGCATTGATAGTGGAATATATTATGAACCTCATAACAAGGTCTCGAAGAATGGGGTTTGATTTTAAATCTGCAGCTACTGTCAAGTTCAATATCAGACAGTATATTTAGTATTATTCCTTGTTGCCCAAAAATTCTTGACCTCCCTCTACCGGTGGGTTATAGCCCTTGGATGGCTTCAAAAATTTCGTACGATCCAACGATGGAGGACCCTGGGGCAGCATACAATCTGCCTGGGGGGCATTTAGTTATCTAAAAATGAGTTTAGTTCAGGTTGTTCTCATTTCATCATTAGCTATCCCCCGTTACTTTTTTGTTGTTCGATTCTGTAGTCGTCGATCTTTTTTGTTGTTCGATTCTGTATAAAGCAGGCCCGTCGTCGATCATTTCATAAATAAAAACACTACAATTTCCTCTCCACTCCTCGTTTTCCCATCAAACTTTAACCATTATGATGTGTGATAACAATCAACATAAGCTCCAATCCATAGCAACGATCGCCTCAAACCACAACCGTCAAGCAACGCCCCATCGCTCTCGGCCAACATGCCCTCTAATAAACCACGAGTTTCATTTTTTGCAATAACTCGACCGATTTAGTCGGACTCTCATCTTCACCAATACATGGTGATACTCGTCACGGCATGAGTTGTTTCGAACAACATTCTTAAAACTGTGTCTCGGGCTCCATGGATTGATGCATTCAACTTTATTGATTCATTGATCATATAGTTTATAAAATTCACAAATGAATAATAATAACAATAAATAGTAACAAATTCACATGGAAAATGAATTTGGTATAAATTTTAAATAAATAATATAAATAGAAAGAAGTTAGCATGGATATTGACCTTGTATCATTTTCTCTATTATTTTTTATCCTCCTGTGTCAACTTTGTGGCGGAAAATATTGCATCTTTCGCTTTCTCTCCTGTTACAATTTGTGTTGTTATTACTATCCCCGAGATTTTATAACACGGAACCGATGTGCCTGTGCCACAAATATTAGGTCGAAATCCCAAAATTCACCCGAGATATCCGCGAATACCCAAGGATTCCTGAGGCTAAAACAGTAATTTCACATGGTCCGATCTCCATGTATATGTACGTATTCTCCACCTTTTCTTCGATCTATAGATAGTGCAAATGGCTTTGCAGTTTTACAGTGCGACTGCGTTGAGTTCATTGGTTCAAAATTCGGTGTCCCACAAGGTTATTTCGGGCCAACCTGTGGTCTGCGTCGCAGGTGATTGCCGCCGGATGGTGACGAGGACAGAGAAGCGGCTGAGAGTGGGCTCACGGGTCAAGGCGAGCTTGGACGCCGCCGCCGCGGTGGCGGAGGTGGGCAGAGTGACTGAGGTCAATGTGCATACCTTCTGGCCCATCGTGAAAGCAGCTGGTACTAAGGTTGTGGTCGTCGATATGTACACTCAGTGGTGAGTTTTATCATAATTATCCCTGTTTTATACGTGCGTTGATCCTTCATATTATCGTTGATTTATAGTTGTTTATATCTCGACGATTCTTGTGAAATTTTGTTGATTTCAATAGAATGTTAATTTCACGTGGGAATCGCTAGGGTGGTTGTGAATGGATCAAACGAGGTTCCATGAAGCAGCAGTGTGAAACGAAAATTGGAGCCCCCTGTGAATGCATTTTTCCGTAGCCCTCCAAACATTGCACCTAAGATGAAATTTTAAGTCTATAAACCCAAAATAGTACACTGGAAAAAATGTGTCTTGCTATGTTTTTTTTATAAAACAAGGAATCTGAATTAAGTAGTTGCAACTTGCAACCATCTTTGATAAGGATCGACAAGTTTCCACTTTGTTTGTGTCTGGACGTTTTTATGAACTTGCAGTTTTGAGTAATAAAAAAAGGCCCCAATCCGGGGAAGGAATTCAATAGTTAATGTTTGCTTCATTTAGTCAGATATCAAGATCCACCACTTCTTACGGATGTGATCCATTTAGTGATGCATAAACTAGAGTATTTATGTCATGATTTGATATGCATTTTCGTAGTGATTGTTCACAATTTCGTGGACTACATTGTATATGAATCGAATTCACGTGTGCTGATTCAATACAACGGTAGCAATAGGAAGGGCAAGGAACCTTTTTCGTTTCAGTTCAGCCATCGGGTGAAGTTCTTCCCTTTTTTTGTCACTGAATATGTTTAGTGTGGATTTTTTCTTGGTTTGTCTATATCTTTCTGACTGGATTGTTGAACTCATCCAGTATCATAGGTGTTTGGCATTCTTGAATCCATTATTTCTTGCAGTCTTAGGATATAACAGTTTCCAGTCTCATTTCATAGCTTTGGAAGTTCCACGGAACTTCAGGAGATCTGGAGTTTATACTATGAATTTAGAGGAATCCGATATTTGTGACAACCGGTTATATATCTCAAGAATTGAACAGTGTTCATTCTTGGATCGTGGGTTGTTTTTTCAAAAAACAATTACGATATTTAAGGCGCCAACATTGTCATTTTCTTCAAACTTATTGCATCTGCATCAGGTTGAGATCTAATGCTTTAACTGCTTCAGTATATGCTAAATTTTGGGCGCATTTGTCAAAACCTTTAGATTTGTTTTCCAACATGCAGGTGCGGTCCATGTAAGGTGATGGCGCCAAAATTTCAACAATTGTCTGAATCGTATGACGATGTTATCTTCTTAAAGCTCGACTGCAACCAAGATAACAAGGTGCGTGCAATCCCATTTCTTACTCTAAATCTATGCAACTCAAGGTTGATATTTTATAATGATCTGTCAACAGCCTCTGGCAAAAGAACTAGGGATTAAAGTGGTTCCTACATTCAAGATATTGAAGGATAGCAAGATTGTAAAAGAAGTTACCGGAGCCAAATACGATGACTTAGTCGTCGCCATCGAGAATGCAAGGAGCAGCTAGAACTATTATTAGCTTGTTTGTAACTTTGTTAAGTAGATGAACTGTTTAATTCATTGAAAAATGATTACAAATTCGTGCATATATTAATTAAAAGATGGTGAATGATGCAAAAATATTCCAGTTGTGCAAATGTTTTTGGGATAACGTGTTGATGCTTGCATGGCGACACGTATAAAAGATAATTTGATCTTGAATGCCCATTCACCTTTAATTGTGTATATAAAAAACACGAAGGTTTTATCCATTTTAAAAAAAATTAATAAGAATTCCTCCCCTTTATCCTTGTTGCACAAAGCCATTGTCTTGGGATCTCAAGATCGTCTCCTGTAACAGTTGGAACATGCCAACTGCCCTGTTCTGACTCCTGCAATTCATTTGCACACAATTCCTAGAGCTTCAGACATGAAACTAACAGGTATAGAGATCCTTTACTCATTAACTCACCTGGATGACAATTGAATATGGTGGTGGCATATGCAGGCTCAGGCCATTGATAGAAGGTTTTACCCGGACCTGTCATTCATCCGCACAATACAACCATTTCAATCTCATATGTTCATGACAATCCAGTTTAGCTAATGTAACGCGTATGTTAGCATCGATCAAGAGTGTTACTGCAGCATAAACTGAAGTAATAGGTGATCAGAAGTTAAAGCTAGCTTTCTATAATTGTATTAAAGACGGAACAGTTGAAAAAATTGCATATATAAGAGAATGCCTGCTGCTACGTTCTGGTTGGCGTTGGGAAGATGGGGCAACAATTTAGAAGAAATCATTTGTATACAAGTAACAATCCCTAGCAACCTGCAGCATTAAAGAAGTTCGAATGAATCAAATGAAAGAAACGTAACAAATACCTGATGTTTTTCTTTCCATCTAGGAAAGAAGCTACTGCCTAAAAGTTGAAACAAGTGGTCTCTCATCTCATCATTTGTCACCAGCAAACACTTTGAACTTACAGCAGCATACAACCAATACCTAGGGAACGAAGAGAAAAACAGATAACAAACCTGTACTGCGGAGACCTCAGTAACAGCTAAATATCTGGAATTGTACGTGATCTCAAAGTACACGTAGGGTGCACTAAGACAAGAAAAGTAAGAACAAATAAATGAGATCGGAAAGCATTGAAAAAATGAGAGAAAAATTGAAATTTGTTACAACAGATAAATAAAATTTTGTGTAGCGTGTTGTAGATACATGGCCACTAATATAATAATGAAAAGAGTCTCCCATATTATGCCGTTTATACTCCTCTACCTGATTCCTTTCACTTTTTATAGCATAGTTCTTTTGACTGAACTGAATGTCTCACCAAACAGATCTTGTGTGTGGATCATTTTTATTTGAAGAATGAAACAAGAAACTTTGTCCAATGATTATCTCGACCTAATAGATATTAACCTGTGACATCATACGCGAAATCGGGCCTCGTCCAGAGCATTATAACGTCAGCAGATATTTCTTTATTGTTTTCATTGAGTCACATATGAAAAGAGAAACAACAAAACTGAGTTCGGGTAAACCACTATTTGAAATCAATCAATATGCGTGGTCGTGGAACTCCCAGAATTTCACTCCAACAAATAACGATATGAGCAAGATGTATATCTAACAACTTCAGTCACTACAATGGAATTGAAATAACCAATTTTCCTCGTAAAATTATTCATTAATATCATTCATATATAGCAACAACAAAACCTTGTAAAACATTGTAGTTCATCAATATCATTAACATGTAGGCATTAGACCCAAATGAGCTATATCGGCTACATGGATCTCTCTAATAAGCATAACTGAAAAGCATTATTTTCAACTCAGTTGATGGCTGGATTATTCGCAACTAGCATATGTAGGCATTAGACCCAAATGAGCTATATCGGCTACATGGATCTCTCTACTAAGCATAACTGAAAAGCATTATTTTCAATTAGTTGACGGCTGGACTATTCGCAACTAGCATACAGGAACTGTATGAAGAAAAGAACACCAAAAATTGTGATTCAGAGTTCAGAGAAACTGATTATTAAATAATACCAATCATCATTTGAACCGAGAGGTGTTGCATAGAGTGCTCCAGCTCTTTTCCAACTTTCCAATAACCTTTTGTTGTTAGGGTGCTGAGCAGGACCGCCAGTCACTCTACTCTGGTGTAAAATAACAAGGGGCAATTTCTTTGAAGGGCTGAGTTGCCATATTTCTTTCACAACTCTATTGATCTATGACAAAAGGCCACTGTGAGTCATTCACACACATGAAAGACGAAAAACACCCAAGTCTTATAACCTTCATTTCTAATTGTCTATTACAAAGGACAGGCGATAAAATGAGTCAAAATTCATCTTTACCTGAGAAAAAGTGAAAACATGTTGATTAGTAGCAAGGCCCAAATTTGCACCATCAACTACAGCATCGAATGGACCATGTCGTTGAAGCCACTCCTGTACCAGTACCCAAGCTCTTTGTTGTTAAATGCTTAGCCTAAGTTAAATATTGCACCTTTTCCAGCATAACAATGAAGTTGTCAGATTACATCATTAATAACAACAGGTGATGCCCATGACATCTTATTTCAATTTAAATTATTATTTATTATAAACAAAAAATTGCCTGCCATGATTATAGGAGCAACACCATATCCCATAGAATTTACAATCCAAACACTGAGAAGTTATCCTCGTTTCTTTTTAAACTCAGTACCATTTCAAAATGTCATCAAGCAAAGTTGCAGCAGTCATAAAAGGTTATGAGACTTGGTCAATAATCTCATCTAGTGTTGGAAGTCATAACCATTGGAATATACACATCATCAAAATTTAAAACCTATAGTAAGTAGAACACTAAACCTTGGACAATGACGACTAAGCAAAACTGGAATTTATGTAATACACTAATAGTCCAGTTAATATGATTTGACGGCTAATTGCTAAGAAAATTGCAATATGAAGGATCGTGTGCTTCAAACACAATATTCTCCACGAGCTGCAATAGCTCGTGTTCTAAGAATGTGTACACCGATGAATTAAATCGAGTTTGGTTTTCAAACCAAGCGGAAAGCACTCGAAATAATCATTCGTTAAGGAAACTGATATATTTTATATCATGTGCAACTGAATAACTGAACATTACATGAGATCAGTTCTGGCATCTATCAGTTCAGTTATGGATAGAACTGAACTGATATCGACTGAACTGATCAAATCAGTTAAGAACAAAACGAGCAGTGAAACAGATAAAGAACACAAGATATGTTTATGGATGTTCGGAGACTTCAAGTGCTCCTACGTTACCCCTTCTACCTCCTCGGGTAGGATCCACTAGAAGACTTTGATTTATACAACTACTTGTACAAACCCACTCAGCTTAGGACTTACCCACTGCCTAACTGAACTCCTAGTCTAGACTGAAGGCAGCACCTTCCAGCCAACACTTCTTTAAAGTCTATGTGTCAAAGACTACATACACAAGTTTAATGTCTTTGTGCAACACTGTAATTTGGGTGGTGGTGTGTGTGCGTGTGTGAGAACTGAACAATGATAACAACCTGAAGGTGTTCTCACACACTGAGGGAAATGAAGATTCTAATCTAAGCTGATATATCTAAGGAGTGTTCCCTCAGCTGGACAAAATGCTTCTTGAAAGCTGATAAGCAATATGAGTGCCCACTCTCTTTTTCTTCCACACTTCTTCTCTTTTTACTCTATGTTATAATCGAGTCTTCACTGATCTTTTATTTATAAGAGAGAAGTCTTGAACGTAAAGTGAGACTCAATTATTGTATCTGTTGCATTTGAATTCGTTCATTGAGATCTGCATTGTGCTGCCCGACAACCCTTCTGGAACATTTTGGCTTTGAGTGTTGAAGCAACGTTCATTATTGTCCTTTGACTGAACAAAAGCTTTTGTACCTTTGCGCACAGCTGGATTCCATTAAGTAAGCTTGTCGTGATCTGCAACTGATTGCTCCTAATTGATGTTCTGAACCGGTCAGTTGAACTGGTCTTGTTCTGATGAGATGAAATTAGTTGGCTCGTTAGCTGAACTGATTTCATTGATTCAGTCTAACTGGTCAGCTGGGATCTTAATCAGTTGAACTCTTCATCAGCTGGCCGGGCTTCTGAAGGTCTTCTGCTGAACTACCTATCAGCTGGACATTCAGTTGAACTGTTCTACGATGCATCAGTTGAATTGGTTCAGTTCATGTGATCAGTTGGTTCTTTCAGTTAGCATCATTGACAGCTAAATAATTGATAATTTCAGTTTCAGCTTTCTGCGCACTTAGGTAGATTTATTAGTAACAAATTAACAAGTTTTGTTAACATCAAAATCAAGCAAAGATTACGAACATGAAATGTTCCAACACAATATATCAAATCCTATAATTTTCAGGATGAAGAATGCTAAATTTTCCACACACAGCACAAATTACAGAAGGTCTTAACCGTGGAAACCAAATGCTAAGTCAATACCTGAAATTGAACAAAGTCTTTTCTTGCTTCCTTTTGGCAAGCCAAATCAGCCAAACACTTTGCAAATTTATCGGTCTCCCTTGGATCAATATCAATACAATCTAGCTTTTGCCCACATGACTGACAAACCCCGGTATTGGACATAGAGGTCCTCACCAATCTCCATTTTCCTGTCCCCAACCACCCTTGACCATGCCATCCACCACCTCCCTCCACAATCCCTTTCTTCACTCTCTCTGAATCCCACTTTTCCAACCCAATTTCCGCAGCCCTCTTGGACCCAAACCAATCCTCCACCACCACAGTGGTATCCTCTGATACCTGTCTCACAGCCGCCCTCAACCTATGCAGCATTTCATACACTTTCTCTTCCCTCTCAGCCGCAGAACTAACTTTCAATAGTGCTGAAAGCTCGGACTCTTCAGCCAAAACCATGTTATCCATCATATGGGAATCCACCTCGTATGCCTCATCAGCCATCCCCTTCTTACAAAACCCAAACAGAGCTGGCCCATAAGACCTCAACTTTGGGACAATACCATTTGCCTTCATTTTCTTAACTAAATTGAAAGCCCGCTCAGGATCATTTTTTGCAGCTGCCAATCTTGAAGCATTAGTAAACGTTGCTTCATTCGGCACCACCTTATCAATGCCCATCCGTTCAAGAATCTCAAACCCTCTTTCCAACGTTAAAACATCCCGTCCATCCTCCCCAATACCATCACTTTTTGTTGAACATAAATAAAGTAAGACATTGTAATGATACACATTCAGCTGAACATTGTGGATTATCGCCTCATCGTAAAGGCGAAGGGCTTCTGCTAAGTTAACGCTCTTGGAACACTGATCCAGTTTCACACGCAGAATCATCTCTGGGGACTCTCGAAAAACCTTTTTCCGGGACCTCCGAGCGCCCGAATCTCTAGGGACTAGGACAAGTGTTTCAGCTGATGTGGTGGAAAAATGGGTTCTTTTTCTCGCCATCAAAAAGGGATATTTTGGTTGGGTTTTGGCAGTAAACGAAACAGGTATCAGGGGACAGTAGTGGAACAGATAATTGATGCTTCTGGGGTGGAAGCAGAGTGAACTAGAGTTTTTGGAGAAAAATAAAAGAAGAGGAGACGCTTTAGCTGATAAAGAAGTCATGCGAAGGAGCATTCCTGGTGGAATTTGACGATATTTGAGGTGCAAGTCCTTGACCATCCACTCCCACAACGCAAACTACGTGTTTGATGGATGTTCTCTTCGCATCCACGACATGGAAAACACTGTGATACAATCAACCTCGGAATAGAGAATGAGAAACTTTGAAGCCGAAACTAAGTAAGATTCGCGGGTCAATTAAAAAAAAGCGATTGAAACATAAAAGATTTAAAAATTAAGGGCTCTGACTTTTTTTTAAAAAAAAGAAGGAGTTGACTCTTGATTATTACATTAACTGTAATTAAAATTTTTAACTTAATTAATTTTTTTTTCTTTTTCTTCTCGGTCGACACAAAATTTATTTTGAGAAAAAATATCAATCCACCCAGAAAAAATAGTCGACCAAAATTAAGTTAATTTTCTTGGTCGACCAAGAAATTTCTTGGTCGACCAAACCATCTTCTTGGTCGACCAACATAATTTTGGTTGACCAAGAAGAAATTGTATGTTTTTTTTTGTTATTTTTATTATTAATGTTTGTCTATTCTAAGTATCTTATTCTCTTAATTTTTGTTGAATTTTGTAGGATATACCTTTGGGTCGACCCAAAAGCAAAGCAACAAGGGTCGACCAAAAAAAAACAAGGTCTACTTTGTGTCGACCTAGCTAAATATGTGATTCATATGTTAAAACATGTAAATATTATATAACATAATTGTGAAATTGTTATTCATATGTTAAAAACATGTACATAATTGTGATTCATATATTAAAACATGTAACATAGTTGTGAAATTGTGATTCATATGTTAAAACAACATGTAACATAATTGGTTGTGAAATTATGATTCATATGTTAAAACATGTAACATAGTTGTGAAATTGTAATTCATATATTAAAACATGTAACATAGTTGTGAAATTGTGATTCATATGTTAAAACACACATGTAACATAGTTGGTTATAAAATTGTGATTCATATGTTAAAACATGTAACATAGTTGTGAAATTGTGATTCATATGTTAAANTAGAAAAAAAATCGACACAAAAACAACCTTGATGGTGGTCGACCACCTCCAAGCAATTGTTTGAAATGGTCGACCAAGACCACTTCCAAGCAAAGCAATTGGTCGACCAAGACCAAAATTTTGGAGTTGGTCGACCAAAAGACCGACCAAGACCAAGACCAAAATTTTGGTCTTGGTCGACCAAGAGACCAGGACCAAAAATTTTGGTCTCTTGGTCTTGGTCCACCAAAAGACCAAGAGACCAAGGTCTCTTGGTCGACCAAGAGACCAAAATGTCTTGGTCGACCAAGAGACCAATTTTGGTCTCTTGGTCGACCAAGACCAAAATTTTGGTCTTGGTCAAGTTGCTTGGAAGTGGTCGACCAAGACCACTTTCAAGCAATTTCAAGATTTTGGTCGACCAAGACAAAAATTTTGTGTTCTTGGTCGACAAAAATTTTGGTCGATTTTTAAGTGTGGGTTGATTTTTTTTTCAAGTAAATTGACAAATCTCAATAAATCGAAATAAATGTGAAAGATAAATTGTCTTGAGAAGAAGTCGACGGAAAAAAGATTCAGATTTGGAGTCGACTGAAATGAGAATGAATGCAGTATTAAGAGTTTTTAAATCACATTTAATAATATATTTATGTTTAAACATAAGGATATTTATGTAAATTGACTTATGGATCCTTTTTTTTAAATAAATCACGTTTGGATCTCTTTTCCCTAAATTTCCCTAAGATTCGCTTATACATTCACAGCAAACATCGGCAACTGCTGAAGTTTAGTCACGGAAAAATTTATTAAAAAAAAAAAATTTGAATGTAATTTATTTTTTTATCATTTGTTTAAAAACTAATTTTTTCATTAGTGTATTTTAATTTTATATATAATAAAATTTATAATTTAATTAAATAAAAAAACTTACTCGACTCAATTTTTCCATCTTTTCCGACTCAATCATAGATCTCATTTCGTTCCTTGTCTTCACAAAAAATCCTTTTCTTCTCAACCTTCCATCCTCTTATTTTTTGGCTAACAATTAACCACGAGTCTATAAGTTATTCCTCTGCAACAAATTCAATAAGAAAACTACGTATTGTTAATAAATTTATTTTGAGATATGAAATTTATTGGGTCTCGTCAGTGTTCACGACCCATGGTGAAGATATGAAATTTATTGGGTCTCGTCAGTGTTCACGACCCAGGGTGAAGCTCTTCACCATGGGTCGTGAAGCACTGCTTTCACGACCCACGGCTTCACGACCCAGGGGTCGTGTGCTTCACGACCCAAAGTGCTTCACAACCCAAGTTGGGTTGACCACCCAAAGTTTGGGTCGTGAAACACCAAGTGCTTAGCACAGTTTGGTGGTGAAGCACAAGTGCTTCACAACCCAAGACCCAGGGTTGTGGGCTTCACGACCTACCCGGTGTCGTGACGTGAAGACTTCACGACCCCTTCACGACCCGTCACGACTCATTAATTTTAAATTTTTATAATTAATAAAAAAATTTTGAATGCAAGTTAACTTTAGGATCAAGATACGTTGAAATCTGTAAGAAGATTGTATCATTTTTAAATGAAAAAGAGATAAAATATTTGGTACAGTATACTCAATTTGGTAATTTAATTTTATGTGCTAAGAGCACCCACCCACCACCTCATCAAAAATCGTGGGATCCACATGCCACATACACATTACATTAACACATCTATTCTCCCATATTGATTTTAACATTCACACTCATTATTTGTAGGTCCCGCTGTCCACTCATTCATCTTATTCTTATTTTACATTAAATAAATTCAATTTCAAATTTTTTAAGAAATTTAAATTATTATTATTTTATATTAATAATAATTTGTTTTTATATATTCAGTACGTAAAATAATTTAATTTTATGAGTGTCAATTTACTTAAAATTAAAAATTTATTATAAACCTAAAATAAAATGGTACAACATTTAATAATAAATAACACTTGCATAAAAATAAAAGAAAATAAATTAAATTTAACAGAAGATGCAAAATCCTAATTCAAGGATTGTTGTAGTATTGTGACCAAATATGTTCAACTAAGTCGGCAAGAAGTTGGTGATGCACATGAGTGTCACGTATTTCGGAATTTGTTCGGAGATATTCATGAAATCCTCGGTTTGAGCCCTGGACGGGTTGTGCGGGTTCGTCACCTTCATCGTTGTATCAATTTGTCACGTGAACCCCCTCATCTTCGACAATCATGTTATGTAAAATAATGCATGCTAACATAATATATTTTAACTTTTTTCTGTACCAATAACGAGTTGGACCTCTGACAATTGCCCATCGAGCTTGAAGCACCCCAAATGCTTGTTCAACATCTTTTCTTGCAGACTCTTGTCTTTCCTTAAAAAGCCTCCTCTTTGGTCCTCCGGGCAAGGAAAAGCCTTAACGAAAGTGGCCCATTCCGGATATATTCCATCTGTTAAATAATACCCCTTCGTATATTGAGTCTCGTTGACCATGAAATTAATCTCTGGTGCATTTCCTTGCAAGACGTTATTGAATATGGGAGATTCGTACAACACGTTAAGATCATTACGTGAACCGGCGACACCAAAGAATGCATGCCATATCCACAAGTCTTGAGACGCGACCGCTTCAAGCACGATTGTCGGTGACCCATGGCCTCTTGTAAACTGGCCTTTCCATCATGCATTTGAAGAAGACGTTGAACATCATAAGCATTTGGCCTTCTCAAATATCGATCACTAAATAGTTCAACCACATATCCGCAGAACTTGAAAAGACACTTGATGGCAGTTGTTTCACCCATGCGTAGGTACTCGTCAAGATGGTCGGCCGGGACTCCATACTCCAATTGACGAATTGCAACCGTGCATTTTTGTAGTGGTGACAAGCCTTTTCTTCTCGCAGCATCGTCCCTTTGCTGAAAATACGGTGAACGATCCTCAAGTGCATTCACTATTCGAAAGAATAACTCTCTTCGCATGCGAAATCGTCTTCGAAATATTTGATCTGGATACACCGGGTTTGTGGAGAAATAATCATTGAAGAGCCTCGCATCCCCGGCTTCACGATTTCTTTGGATGAACCTTCTTCTTCGCCGCATCACGTTATTACTTTGATATGCTTCAACTATTTGTCGACTTTGTTGAAGTATCAATGACATTAGCTCTTTCCCCGGATCATAATCTTCGTCATCAACTTCAACTTGGACTTCGTTTTCGCTTGTCGAGCTAGAGGTTGAACTACTGGAATATTGAGACATTTTGGAGTAAACAAATTCAAGTGTATCTGTTTGCCAAATGGTATGTTTGTAGAATGAAAAATTGTATAGCACAAGGTGTCTATTTATATTGAAATTTGCAATGGCTATATTCCAACGGCTACTTTACAACGGCTATATTCCAACGGCTATTTTGCAATGGCTATATTCACCAAAGGATACTTTAAACCAATACATTAAATAACATTAAATAAGTAACAACGTTTAGCGACGGTTTGTGAAAATCCGTCGCAAATACCGACGGTTAAATGTCCAATTTTTTTGGGCGTTCATAAAATATAAAATATAATTAAAATAATTCAAAACACGTGAGGCCCGCGTGTCAGTAAATCGGCGACGGTTTCTATAAAACCGTCGCTAAGTGTGCAATTTTTTAGAAAAAATAAACTGATGTATGAACGCCCCACACCCTCTCTCATGTAAGTGGGCGTTATAACGCCCACTCACATTGGAGAGTGGGTGTTAAAGAGGTGTTATAACACCCCTTTAACACCTACTGTGGGTGCCCTAAGGATTATAACAATTTATTATAAAATTTTAGTATAATTATAAAATTTGTTAATGTTTATATACAATAAACATTAATTTCATATGCTTTGATATACATTCATTACATTAAAGTGAAAATGTAATGAAATTTGTTATGAATTTTAGTGGAATTATAAAACTTGTTAAGATTTTTAGTCGAGTATAAATTCAACCCACATTGTTAGAATAAGAGATACATTCTTCTAATTGTTATGAATTTTTTAACTAACATACTTAAATTATAACATATAACTAATGTTTACACAAATAAATTTTTTATATATATTTATATTCTAATCATATATAAAGTTAATTATATATTATAAAATGATCAAAACTCAAAAATATCAAAAATTTCCTACCCACTCGACCCATCTCGACCCAAACTCGACCCAAACCCTAAACCCTAAACAAAACTTCTAACATTATCACTCGACCCACTCGTCCCAAAATTGAAACAATTTACCACCCGCGCGACCCAAATTTAAAAATCTACTACACACATTACAATCTTGTCCACTCGACCCACACCAAAATTAAAAATTCACCACAAACACATTACATATTAATAAAATCAAATCGATTGTCTTTAAAGTCAAACAAATTACATATCGTTCAATCTTATCTCCTACCAAATTCTCCTACAGATGGAAATCTGTTTTGTTTTTTCCTTCGACTGTAAATACTCACATTAACTCCACTCACAAAAATTCTAAAAAAAAAAAACAATCAGAACTAAACTGAAACAAATCTAGCAATACAGAACATTCGACTATATACTTACTTCTCTACAAATCTTCAAATTTTCAAATGATTTTTGATTATTTTGTCGTGAAGAACACATAAATAACGGGAATAAATGAAAACTCAAATCGAGGAGGGATATATCAATTAAAAAATATTTTTTTAATTGATAAAATCTAACTAACTAATTAATGACCTAATAAATGAACTCACCTAATTAACAGCATTCAACTCCCTTTTTTCGATTTAAAAAAGTCAAAATCCCTTTTATTTAATTAAATTTAAAATGAGTCGTATATTTTTTATTGTCCCCTGCAGTTTCTGTTCCATATGCCGCCGAAGGGGAAATTTTGGGAAAAAGGATTGGGTTCTAACTTATTTAAAAAAAAAATCCATAAGTTAATTTACATAAATGTCCCTATGTTTAAGTGTAAATATACCATTAACTTAAACTTTTAATATTAATATTATCCATCTCATTCAATCGACTCCAAACTAGATTTCTCTTCCGTCGACCTCCTTCCATTTCTTTTCCGATCGTATTTCCTAGGGGTGTTCATTAAACGGTTTACACCGAAAAAACCGACCGGACCATAAATTTCGGTTTTTTCGGTTCGGTTTAAACGGTTTTTCGGTCGGTTATGATTTTGATTTTTTGTACTTTCGGTTTTTCAGTTCGGTTATCGGTTTTTGAAATTTTAAAACCGAAAAAATCGAACCGATCATTTAAAATATAATAAATAATAAAATAATTAATATACCTAATTTCATTAGGTTTACTATTTTACCACCTTATCTTTCTTCTAAACTTTTCACCTTCCACTCCAATTTCTCTCTAGCCGACTCTGCTACAGTGCTACCATATCAAATATTAAAGTTATTAACTTCTTTGTTGTCTTCTTCTTAAAATATTGAAACACAGGTATGGAGTTTTTTTTCAATCATTTTAAAATAGTAAATGAAGGATACCCATTTACCCATTGACAATGTTTTTTATTGTTCTGCACTAAATAATTTTTTTTTCTATTTAGTCTCATTAATTATTCTACCTCTCAAATTAAAAAATTCTACTTGCACACACTTTTTTCGGGAGAGATTGAGAAAATATGGATTGTTATTTGGCTCTATCTTGATTGACTTCTGTAAGGCCCGAGATTTTATCATTTTAATCCGAGATTATTTAATTTATGAATTTTGGAATGTTGAGTCATATTCCATGGTTTCACAATTCTATAGGATTGAAATTGAATTAAAAAGAGTGGTGAGGACCAAATTGCAAATAGTGAAGATTTCAGGGGCTAAAGTGCAATTAATGAAAGTTGAGTGGGACACTTGTCTTGCCATGCATGGAACCATGTATATAATGTATTTCCTTCAGATTTCCAGCAAGAGAGAAGACCGAGAGTTCATAGCTAAATTCCTCAAGCTTCATTTTGGTTTCAAAATTTGATTGTGCAGTACCCGGTTATCAGAATTTTGATCTGAACATATTTCCGTGTTCCTCTTGTCAAGGGCTACACAAGGATGTAAGTTTCATCGATTTCTAACATGATTTGAAATTCATGTATTAGAGGAATTATGATTTGATATATATTATGTGTTCTGGGAATACTAGACTTCGTAGAATCGAAGTCAGATCGGAGAACAGATTGAGTTTGGAATTTTTATGATTTTCTGATTTTATCGATTGAAATTGAACAGATTTGGATTATTGATTGATTATAGATTGTAGCGGATATGGGTTATGATTTGTAATTGATATCTGTTGATATGGTATTGACGGGGATATCGGGATTGTGCCGTTATGCCGTTGATTTTGAATTAGATTTAAATTGATCAGGTTCAGTATTGAATTGGGAATGGAATGTTGATATTATTATTCTTGATATGCCATTTCAGATTGACAGAGACAGTCTTGAATTCAGAACTTCCAATTTTTCAGACCGAGACTACGAAAGAAAGGTATAAGTCAATGTGGTACCGGGAGAACGACTCGAGTATGATATACTTGAGTTTCCCTAAATCACATACTTATTGTTATTGTGTGTATTGATTTGAATTGATATGCTTGTTCTATTGATTTATAGAAAGCATGTATTAGACGAGTATTAGACGAGTGATCTTGTGATAGTAGTGCCGAATAGTGATGGAATCGTCACTGGCACATTGCACATTGTCACAGGATAGTATATTGATGAAAATGCCATAGTCTGTGACGGATAGGTCAAGACACCGGATGTTTGGTTATATCGAAGTGGATAGAATTGGAGTTTCTTCTATTACTGATATTCGATATGGAATGCCAACGTCTGGAAACCGGGATCCCTAGACTAGGAATGAGTCTAGTCTGAGACATGGAGTCATGAGTTGATTGACGATTTTATATTGGTTATGTTTCAGATTTTGATACATGTTACTGATATCTGTTACATGCTTTTACATTGTTTATATGATTGCATGTTTCGTTGATTTATACTGGGATATATTTCTCACCGGAGTTATCCGGCTGTTGTCGTGTTTGTGTGTGTGCATGGCAATAGGTGGGACAAGATCAGGGTCGAGGAGATGAAGAGAGATCGTGATTAGAGTGGAGACTACGGACTTTGATTAGAGATAGGGTTTGGACACTTGATATTTAGTTGTTAAACCTTAGTTTGAATGATTGTATATAGTACAAGACTTGTACTTTAATACTGACATGTATATTAGATTGAATACCATTACGTTCCGCAATTTAAAAGAAAAAAATTTAGACCCTGTTGATTATAATTGATTGAATTGTCCCAATGATGATTAAGAACATGATTAGCGTCCGGGTCCCCACAACTTCATTGGAGAATAGGTAAATTAATATTTTCTTAAAAATCATAACATTTAAAATAATATTTAACTTTAAAGTTTTGTTTTTTAGATGATTTTGAAGGTTTCTTATATCTTCCTTATAAAATTTTTATATTAATATCTTAATAGATGGCCGAAGAAGGTGGTAAACTTGATATTTTAATTTTCCTACACATGAGGATTTTTGTTGCAAAAGTTGATGGATCCAATGTTGGAATTATAAATTATCAACATATCCAATTTCCAAATTGCTTATAATTGTCATAGCTATATTTTTATTATTTTATTTTGATGTTTGTGAGATACTTAACAAATTGGTTACAATAATTATAGCTATGCCTATTTTTGATTACTTTATTTTGGTTTTTGTAAAATAATCAAAACCAATTTGATTGTGATTTTTTATTATATTTTTTTAAAATTTATAACGTACAACTTCATTTATAACTAAATTTATTACACAAACCGTAATAACCGACCGTAATAACTAAACTGTAATACAAAAAAACCAAACCGGACCGAATTAAAATGGTTTGGTTTAGGATTAGGTATTCGAAAAACCGTAAACCGGAAAACCGAACCGAAGTTTTTTAAAATCGAACCAAACCGACCGTTGCACACCCCTAGTATTTGCCTTCCCGACAATTCTTGACGTAGATCCGTCCGATCTAAACAAACTCAATCGGACAAATGATTGACAAAATCTGATAATATAAACGTTTATTTCGATTTATTGCTTCTGTTTATTCGACTTATTTGAAAAAAAAAAAGTCGACCAAATTTTGGGTAGACCTGAGTCTTAGTCGACCCAAGCAAAATTAGACAAAATTATGATCTTTTGCTTGGATCAACCAAAGCTTGGTCGATCCAAACAAAAGACCAAGCTTTGGTCGATCCAAGCAAAAGACCAATTTTGGTGTCGATCAAGCTTGGTTGACCAAAATTTTGGTCTACCCACTTTGGTCGACCAAATGATGGATAGACCAAAATAACTTTGGTGTCGACCAAGCTTGATCGACCAAAGTGGTGACCAAGTTTGGTCGACACCAAAGTTTGGTCGACCCAAACAATACTTTGGTCAACTCAAGCAAAATGTTGGGTAGACTCTACCCAAAATTTTGGTCTACCCAACATCGATCAAGTTTGGGTTGACTCAGTGCTTGTTTTTGTATTTGATTGGACATTGTATTGATCTTTTTTATTTCGATTTAAGTATTTATGGTGGAATCTGGTCAGTTTTTTGGTCGACCAGGGGTGATTTCTGGGTTGATTCTGGGTCAACCATGATGATTTCTGGGTCGACCAATGTTGCTTTTGGGTCGATCATTTTTCTAACACATGAATCCATAGATTTGACAAATATGACCGATAATTATTTAATTTTGACGGATAATTACACAATTTTGATTAATGTTGCATATTTTTAACATACAAATCACATCATTTCACAAGTATGTTCTATAATGTTATATGATTATGTTACATGTTATGGCATACGAGTCACAATTTCACAACTATGTTGCATGTGTTTTGACATATGAGCCACAATTTCATAATTATGTTATATGTTAACATATGAATCACAATTTCACAATTATGTTTTAATATATGAATCACAATTTCACAACTATGTTACATGTTTTAACATATGAATCATAATTTCAATAATTTCACAATTATGTTATATGTTTTAACATATGAATCACAATTTCACAAATATGTTACATGTTTTAACATATGAATCACAATTTTACAACCAACCATGTTACATGTTGTTTTAACATATAAATCACAATTTCACAACTATGTTACATGTTTTAATATATGAATCACAATTATGTTACATGTTTCTAACATATAAATAACAATTTCAGAAAGTTGATGCAACATAGGAGAACTCTCTAGCTTTAATCTCGGTAATTTTTGGCGTGCCTCAAATTCAGACCTTAGCTCATTGTATCATTTGTTCTGTAAGACCTGTTCGAAATGCTTAAAAAATTGCATTATGTCTAAGTCGGGCTTAATACACATCTTGATATCAAAATTGATGCTCTCACTAAGTTGTGTGCTCCTCATACCAAGCGTAAAAGCCTTCTTCGTGTAACAAGCTGCCCATTTCTCTTTTATACTGTAAGTGGATTGTAGCCATGTGTTTTCATGAATATTATATTGTGCTAGTAGGACAATCCATGCCTCCTCAAACTGGGTCTCATCACCAATACCATACATGCACCTCTTAAAATCAGTTAAGAAATGAGAACCATCCTTCATCAAGTTTCCCAAGTGCTTGATGCCATTTTGCATTAAGTGCCATGTGCACAATCCATGGAATATATCAGGCATCACCTCTTTCAAATCCTTTGCCATAGCTTGATCTTGGTCTGTGAAGATAGTGAGAGGTCATTTTTGCTTGTGTGCTTCTAAAAATGTTTCAAACAACCATTTAAATGATGCTGCAGTCTCATCATACAAAAGTGCTGCACCTAAAATCACCGCTCCTCTATGATGATTGAAATCTGAGAAGATAGCAAGTGGTCGGTGTGCACGGTTCGTACAATATGTGGTATCGAGTGACACAACATCACCAAAGTACTCATAGTCAATTAGCATAATTGCATCGGCCCAAAAAACATTAGTTATCTGTTCCTCCACATCCATCTGATTAGCATGATAAAATGATGGATTTTTAGATAATTGTTGTTGAAAATATTGCATCAGACAACCAACTTCTCCATATACCATATTTCTTTGTCTTTTGGATCGAATATAGTTTTTAGCGTCCAACATGGTATAACCGAGACCATCTCTTCCTCCTGCATGTCCACTCATCAATTGAAAAGTTGATTTCTGTTTAAGTCCAACATCGACTGCCAAATCAATCTCATAGGCCTGAACTTCTGTAACATTACGTTGGAAAGCCAACATGTGAACTGTCTCTTGAAGATGAAGCGGGTGATTATGCTCTTCGATAAATTCAGTAACTTTATACTTACCATCATCAAATGTCACTCCCAATCTTACTTTACAATTTGTTCGAGTCTCAACCCGAGGATTGAGTGTCAAAGAATCTCTTTTGTCTTGTTTACGAACGCCCTCCTTGCAACAAACATATTTATACGAAGTTACAAAGCCAGTGTTCTTGTTCTTGTTAAAATAATGCTTCCTAACTCCAAATCCAGTTTTTCCACCATATTCAACCCAATACTTCCAAGTCTCATCTAAGCTGTCAAATTTCATACCAATCTTAGGTTTTAATTCAATATCTGAACTACAATCCATCAAGAAACTCTGCTGATCAATTAGATTTTTGTCTTTATGCATAAACAATATTACAAAACAAATCTTGGTTGAGCTGAGCGCTTCTACAGATATGAATAAATCCAATTAACATATGCTTGAAAAATGGTGCGAAATAATTTTTAACATCTTATGCAAAAATGAGAAATTAAAAAATATAAAATCGATTTTGTTGCAAGTTAAATATTTGAACTTGAATCCACAACTTGAATGTATAAGAACTATGCAAAAATATAGTGACATGTATTTATAATAATTTAGCATAATGATTAATATGCATAAAACTGCAAGACTGCCACCTCACAGCAAGACACAAATCTCTACCTGCTCAAACATAAATAAAGTGAATATAAAGATCATTCTACGTTTTTCTAAGTTAAGTATTCATAAAAGGTTGCCAATTGCATCAATCTTACTTTAGTGCGGGTCAACTCATACTGTTTGCTTCCACTTTCTCTGGTTTTCTTTTCAAATGTTACATGACATTCGTGTAACTTTGACAAAGATTAAGCAACACAAATTTTCCCATTAACATAAACATCGAAGATCATCCAAGTTTTAGGCACAATAATTCATTTCCTCAGTAAAATGATCCATAAAAAAAAACTATCAAAACAAATGCAACTGATACAACACAAAATTAAAACGTAAAAAATTTAAAACCTACATTATCTACTTTGACCAAAAAAGCTGAGACAACATCTAGAAAAAATTGCAAACTCAAACAAAAATAAAAATTGGAAACTAACCCTTGACGAAACCAGAACTTGCATTGGAACCGGAAAACCTTTTAATTCTTACAATATTTTGAAGCCTGTCAGTAGTGTCAAGTGCGGAATCTTACAGGATGTATCGGCACAGTTGTTTGTGGAGGGAGTTGATGGCGGTTTGTGGAGGGGACAAACGAAACAATGTGAAATGGAGGAAAACGAAGTGAAAAAAGAGGGAAATTTGGGCTCATGGGAAACGAAGTGAAATGGAGAGAAAAAGGATGGAAATTTGGGCTCATGTTTTTCCAAGTCCAATTGAAACAAAAAAAAAGATGCTACGTCGTTTCATTGCACAGTACATAGTGCTGTTGGACCATGCACAGCAGAAGATCTGGTCCCCATGCATGTGTATTAGGAGAGAAGGATGAGTTGTCTTGGTTGTGTAAAAAGCTAAAACCACTTTTAGCATGTCAAGCCTTGGACATTGAAAAAGTAGTCTCTAACCCTTCACCTCCCATGCATGCAATTCTATTTGGGTTTGTAACAATTATAAAGCCCATTGACTTTTAATATCTCAAACACATTTGAGATTAATTAAATCTTACTTGAATTCATTCAAGCCCACTAGTTAAATAATTATTCCAATTGCGCTCTAAAGACCCAATGTTATTCAATTAATTCAACACTTGAATTAATTTAATTATTTGGACTCTACTAGGTCCAATAGTATTTAATTAATTCAACACTTGAATTAATTTAATTTAGTCCATAATAATAATGTTTATGAAAATCACAATTTTCAAATACATTATTTATTTGATCAACTTTTAATTTGTTTTAATTTAGGAACACTTTCACAAATTAAAAGTTACAATTCCCTCATAGAAGTCATACTTCTATTTTTCCTTACGCTTATAAACTCCTTTATAAGTCGTTCAACACATTGAACTATTTTACTTCTCAACGAGATCTAGAAAGTTAGCACTTGTGTGGTCCTCAATGGTTCATTGATACAACTTGCCGTGGTTCACATCTCCATGTGATTCGGACTAAACATGTCCTTATATGAGCATACCACAATTGCTTCATTCTTGCTTATCAACTCCTTGATAATAAGAACGTCAGAACTCAAGTCTGATAGTACCCAACCAATCATGTTAAACGCTTAGCAGCATCGCTTACATGATTCCCTAGGTATCAAATGATAGTGCCTGCAAGAACCATTCAATTATGGTCAGCATACAGTACGGTCCCTTCATCTCATATATCCCGACCGAATCGACAACTATTGGTATATCGAGAGCTGTCAATGAATCGATACTATGCGTCATGTTGTAGTTGCAGCGATGGTGTAATCTATGAAACCCTTTTCATAATTACCACCAACACTCTGATCAGATATTTCATACTACATGCACATAGGATATCCATACCCGAAGGTAAGCGGTGAATCCCCGACTACAATGCATCGACTACTATATGTTTCGGCAGAACACCCAACCTTGCCACCTGATGACCCCTTAAGAGTCGGTAAACAAGTCAAAGTGCAATGCTAGCATATAGAGTCTCGATGTTGTCCCGGATCATAAGGACTAATGGTGTACAACCATAAACTAGGATGTTTCCACTCGATAAGTGAGGATCACTTGAAAAGTCCTTTATGGAGGGTTGTTTAGTGCACTCTATCAGGAGCACCTATCTGCATGTTCGGACATCACAATATCCCCTACCAATGAAACATGGTACTCACATCGCAGATACTAGTCTCAAACTAGAGCGGCCTATATCCTTCTTAACGGCGGCTGAATCGACTAGGAACTGTTTAGAATATACAATATTCCAAATATGAGTTTCATGATACTCATCATATGAGCATCTCATATTCTTTCTACTATTTGTATATTCAAGGACTTTATCTATGCAACTAGCATGTGTATACAGATAAAGATGTGTTAAAACAATAATTTCAAATATTATTAAAATAAAGATTGTTTATACATAGAGTTTCAACATGAACCCTCGGCCAACACTTGGCTCGACGGGCACCTACTCTAACAATCTCTCACTTGCACTAGAGCCAACTACCCATATGCTTCAAACCCATCGATTCGCGATGCTTCTTGAATAATGGTCCAAGTAAAGGCTTAGTTAGCGGATCAACAACATTATCTGCGGAGCCGACTTTGTCAATCGACACTTCTCCTCTTTCCACAATCTCTCGGAGGATGTGGTACTTTCTCAATACATGTTTGGACTTTCGATGAGACCTTGTCTCCTTTGCTTGAGCTATAGCTCCCGTGTTGTCACATAACACCGGGACAGGAGCAACTCCATTAGGAATGACGCCCAACTCTTGGACGAAATTCCTTAGCCAAACAGCATCCTTTGCTGCAGCTGATGCAGCAATGTATTCGGCCTCAGTGGTGGAATCCGCAGTACTGTCTTGCTTAGAACTCTTCCAAGAGACAGCAGCACCATTGACCATGAATACAAACCCAGAGGTTGACTTCGAGTCATCAATATCGCTTTGGAAGCTAGAGTCGGTATAACCTTCCAATTTCAGTTCTCCACCCCCATAGACCAAGAACAACTTATTGGTCCTTCTCAAATACTTGAGGATGTCTTTCACAGCTTTCCAGTGTGGACGACCAGGGTTCGATTGATATCTACTCACTACACTTAGTGCGAAAGCCACGTCAAAACGTGTAGATATCATTCCATACATGATGCTACCAATCGCCGATGCATAAGAAATGCTTGTCATCGCCGCTATCTCCACATCAGTCTTGGGAGACATAGACTTGGATAGGGACACGCCATGACACATTGGTAGATGTCCTCTCTTGGACTCATCCATCGAGAACCGCTTCATGATGATATCAATGTATGTGGACTGGGTGAGACCAAGAAATCTTCTTGATCTATATCTATAGATCTGTATTCCCAATACGAAAGATGCTTCACCCAAGTCCTGCATCGAGAACTTACTTGCTAACTATACTTTAGTTGATTGCAACATCCCTACATCATTCCCAATGAGTAGAATGTCATCAACATAAAGCACCAAGAATGTCACAGCACTCCCACTGACCTTCTTATACACACAGGGTGTAACGACCTCGATTTTTTTTTCCTAATCTTAAATCATAAATCATAAATTCTGAATTCCTAAATAAAATAATTCAACACAATCGTTGATCATAAAATTTAACAATTGAAATCTCAAGTGTATAAAATAAATCATTAACATAATCTTTAAATCATTTATCTATCTAGCTAGTGCGGAACATAAATGGCCCTTGGGTGTGTACTGCTGCACTCGATCCACTCAATCGTCACCGCCTCCAAAATCATCAAATCCTACATCATACAAACCTAGTGAGTTTAATGACTCAGCACGTTCTAAACATGGATAGCAAATAATACATATACACTCACATGCATTTAAAAATCATATTTTTATTTAAAATAGCTTATGAAAATAAATAAACCAATTTAAAATCTTTTAAAAATCATTTAAGCATAATTAAATCATAAATAGAAAATTATTTTAAAATAACTTTAAGCATAAATAAATCTTTTAAAAATCATTTAAAATAAGCTTTAAGCATAAATAAATCATTTTAAAAATAGCTTTAATCCTCATCGTAAATCATATATCATAAAATCATTTTTATCATAAGCTTTCAATCATATATCATTTTTGGGTGAAGTTTGATCCTTGAAACTGACTAGCTTTTATCCTTTGGTCGACTGAAGTCTTAGCTCCACATGGTCCATGGGGGTGTGCACTAGGCTCCACCGTGGAAATACGTTCGCCGGGGCTCCCTCGGAGGCCTTCTCCCATAGACGGGCTCCCTCTGGGGCCTTTTCCCACGTATGGGCTCCCTCTGGGGCCTTCTCCCGTAAATGGGCTCCCTCTGGGGCCTTTTCCCCTCACGTTATCCCCACAAAATCATATATCATAAATCATATCTTTTGTCACAGTCAATTCACATCCCTCAAAAATATTTGTTTTTTTTTTAAAAATCATGAAATAGCACAACTTTCCAAAAATAGCATTTTAAACAGTAAAAATTGCACAGCTTTACCAAAAATCATAAAATAACATATTATCATCAAAATAATCATTTTAAATCATAAAATATCATTTAACATGCATTATGATCCTTCGGGACGCTACCAAGCGTTTTCGTATTTTCTTAAATGTAAAAAGACCGTTTTGCCCCTGGACGTACAAATTCTCGAATTTATCTTTTTCGCACTTTTAATGACATGGGCTTATTCTAAATAATTATTTAAGCTTACACGAATTTTCTCATATTTTTATTTGACTTAAATCGATGACTTTTAAGTTAATCTTTAAATAAGACATATTAACGCGTTTTAATCTCGATTTAAACCAAACATTAATATAAAATTCCCAAATTAAAAACTTAGACTTTTAATAATTATTTAAGATTAAACCTAATTTTTCATAATTTTATAAAGTTTAAAACTAGGCTTTTCAATTAATTCGTTAATTAACGCTTCGTGCGACGATTAAATCGCGAAAAATTCCAAAACTCATTATTTTGATCCCAAATTTTAAACATAACATTTTTAGTATTTATTCTACCCTTCCAAGTCATGAGCCACACCCGTGGACCCATGGATTCAATTTTAGTTCTTTAATTTCTGAAATCGATACATAATCGAACACACCGAGCCATCTCCCAAAATACTCGAGCCACGCCCGAGCCACCTCGAGCCAAACCCGAGCCAACCCACCTAAGCACCCTCCAGACCAAGCCCAGCCCAAGGAACCAGCCCCTAGCTCGCTCAAAAACCTACTGAACCTTGCTACAGAATCTGCTCACATGAAGCTTCTCGCTCAAGGACTCCTAGTGTCGTTGGGACTCTACCAGCCGAGCCACCACCGAGCCCAGCCCTTACTAACCCTCCCTGGACCACCCCTAGACTCAACCCAGACCAGCCCCAGCCCTTGAACCAGCGCACTAGCCACCTGAAGGAGACAGCAGCCTGCGTGTGTAACTTTGCTGCCATGCGCTTCCCTCCTGTTTGCTCGAGCCACAGCGCACACCCTTGCACCAAGCCCTTGCCCGACTCCTGCCCATCGTCCTAAGACCCTACTGGACCAGCCTGGCTCACGCCTAGGCCAGCCACGAGCCCCCTTCTCCCGAACCAAATCTGCGCAAGCCTTGGGGGAGAGTCCCACTTCACGTGGACTCTACCCCAGCCCATGGCTCGAGCTCTAGCCCTCCTAGGACTTCTCCTAGGAACTAACCATGACCCTAGCCAAGCCCCAACCAGCCTGGCCGAGCCCCAGCCTCCATGCACAGTAACCCACCCTCTTGAATCAAGCCATGCATGAATTGTACAAAAAGCTCCTCGGTTTTTTTTTTCCTTTTTTTTTCTTCTCAAAATAAATCCTACGGTTCCAGCTTTATTTCCTCAATTATATTGGCATATTTTGGATATAAATCATTCATATTTTATCATGTTTTAATCATAATCAATCATATTTTATCATGTATTGGCAGCGTGTTCGTTGGAATCAAAAACGATTTCAAAACAAGCGTAAAATCGTAAAAACGTCGAAAATACGTATTATACCGTAAAATAATCGAATACCTATTTTATTCAAGCATAAATAATTAAAACACACATATTATGATTTGTATGATGTTTTAAAAGAGTTTAGGAACGTGCCTTTGCGTTAAAAACGTTCGAATATTCGATAATCGTTGCGGGGAAGTCGGTGGGCGATCGGAGCGGCGTTTCGATTGTTTCTTTTGCATAAAAGTGGCGTGAATCGATAGTTCTACTCATGAAGATGGATCGATGATTGTTGGATCGAAGGAATCAAGTCAAAAAATTCAAAATCATAGCTTAGAAACTCTCGGCTGCTTGTGTGTGTAATTAGTGTGTGTTTTAGGTGTCCTTCACGTGGATGGTGTATGGGTGTGTGAGTTGCCAACTAATAAATACTTAAACATAATTTAGGTTTAAACAAACTCTAATAAATAATTTAAACATTAATTAGATAATTAAGTTGACCCCAAGTTTTATTTAAAAATTAAATACCAAGATCAAGATAAACTCAAATTTAAAAAGGTTGATATTTCTATCTTCGAAATTTGCCATAAAAAAATTCTTAGATTTCACTTAAATAATAATTAAATAAATTGATTAAGGCCTAAAAATCATCATAAATATTTCACCAAAATTTCAAGAATTAAATCCTTAATTTCAACAATTAATATTTTAAAACACCAAAAATCTTATAAATTGCCTAATAATTAAATTAGACCTCAAAATACTAAAATTCGTAAATCATTTAAATTACTAATTTTCTTGGCTTAAAATAAATATAACATTCAACTTTTTTTTTGCACCTTAATCGCCTCCGATCTCCGTCCCCCGGTCTGACTTCAAATATCCGGGCATAAAATCCTTAATTTAATGAATTCATGTAAAATTGTGCAATTAATCATTTAATCATGCAATCATACCTTTAATCGTATAAAAATATCATGCTATCATTTAAAAGCAATTAAATAAAATAATTTAAGCAATTAAAACAATTTTGCATGCATGTGGTTTACGTAGACTAATTTTTCGGACGTTACACAGGGTTCTTCAGGATTCTTAGTAAAACCAAATTCTTTGATTGTACTGTCGAATCTGAGGTTCCAACTCCTAGATGCTTGTTTTAGACCATAAATAGATCTCTGAAGTTTGCAAACCATATGCTCACTTCCGATAGATGTAAACCCTTCAGGTTGAGATATGTAAATCTCTTCTTTAATATCCCCATTAAGAAAGGCTGTCTTGACATCCATCTGCTATATCTCATAGTCATATCATGCAGCTATGGCTAGCAATATCCTTATAGACTTGAACATTACAACTGGAGAAAAAGTTTCCTCAAAGTCAACTCCTTGTCTTTGAGTATATCCTTTTGCCACCAATCGCGCCTTGAAGGTCAATACCTTCCCATCCGCCCCAAGTTTCCTTTTGTAAATCCATTTACACCCTATGAGAACAGTTCTCTCAGGTGGATCCACAAGATTCCACACTTGGTTCGAATGTATGAAATTCATCTCAGATTCCATAGCTTCAAGCCATTTGGATGAATCGGCATCAGATAACGCTTTCTTGAAGGTCCTTGGATCACATCCATGGTTAGGCTCATCATGGCCCTCTTCAAGAAGCAGACCATATCTCATAGGTGGTCTCGAGATTCTCTCGGATCTTCTAGGAGCTTGTATCTCCTCTCTTGGCTCTTCGGGTGTGGGTGAGTGTCTCTCGAACCTCTTCGAGTTCTATCATCTCCTCTTTTCTATCCAATAGAAATTCCTTTTCCAAAAAGGTTGCATTCCTAGAAACAAACACCTTTGTTTCTTGAGGATGATAGAAATAATATCCAACAGAATTCCTTGGATATCCCACAAAGTAACAAAAAATGGATCGACTATCCAATTTATCTTCCACTACTTGCTTCACATAAGCAGGGCACCCCCATATTCTAAGATAAGAATATTTGGGAGGCTTACCCATCCATATCTCATATGGTGTCTTATCAACTGCCTTAGAATGGACATTGTTCAACAACAGTGCCGCTGTCTCAAGCGCATATCCCCAAATGGATGGCGGCAATTCCGTGAACCCCATCATAGACCGAACCATGTCCATCAAAGTCCGGTTATGACGCTCCAAAACACCATTCAACTGTGGTGTAGCGGCCGGAGTCCACTGCGAGAGAATCCCATTCTCCCTAAGATACTCTTGGAACTCAGCACTCAAGTACTCACCTGTAACACCCCGAAAATTTTAAGGTCCACGCAAACCACATGCATTTGAATTATTAAATTCTTTTATTTTAATTAAATGTTTTAATTGCATTAATTAATTATGTGTTGCATATTGACATGTTTAAAATATACTTTCTACATGGTTGCATTAAAATATATTTTTAAAAAAAGGTTATTCGAGTTGCGATCGAGGAACGGAGACCGAGGGCTGAAAAATAGAAAATATTTTTATTGGTTAATTGTTTTTAATTATTTAAAATATGGGTAATGCTTTTTAGTATTTTTGAAAATAAGGGGTTTTGAGGTGATTTTATACGCCGGGACGTAAATTTTATCGGTATCGGATTCTCAATAAAAATGCGAGCTTTTTGGCAACCCGGCTAATAAATTCATAAATTTATTTAAACAAAAACCTTGTTAATATTTTATTAAATCCTAATTAAGACTAATGGGCTTAATTTAGTGGCTTAATAGGCCTAAGCCTAATTAGTAATTTAATTAGCTATTTAAAGTTTTTAATCACCAAAACCCTCACTTTTGCATCTAAAATTCACGGCCACCCACTTTTAATTTATGAAAACTCTCTCCCAACCACTCTTATCACACGGCACACACAAAACAATTTGAAGAAACATTCAAAGGTTTGCAAGGAAATTCAAGCCATCGTCTCTTCGTCGTCAACGGTTATTGGAGCGTATATAACGCAAAGGCACGCCATATTCTCCTTTTACTCATCATCACACCATATTATTTATTTTTGTTTGAAATTGCATGAAAATAAGTTACACCTTTGAAGATCTTCGTTCGTGCCTCTTTTGTGGTTTTTAAAACATGCATGTTGATCTAAGAACCATGAATTTCATTCAACTAAGGGGTTGCCATGAATTAGGATGATATAGAGCATGTTTTACACGAGTTTGAGGGCCTAAAAAAATGCACAAACAGGCTGCACACACACACAAGAACAAGCTGGAACAGAAAATTTGAGGTTGAGAGATTAAGGGGCTTGGTTCTATGGGATTGTTGGCCTAGCTTGGGTGTGGCTGGGACCAGGGCATGGCTAGGGTCTGTTATGGGTCACGGGTAGAGTCCTAGCCATGCTAGGACTCGAGTCATGGGCTGGGGAAGGAGTCCTAGCTTGCTAGGACTCACACCCGAGAGTTGAGAGAGGTTGAGCGCAGGTGCTATGGCTTGCGCAGATGGATTGGGGGCTCGGCAAGGGGCTTTGGGCTGGGCTAGGTTAGGCCCTTAGGGTCCTAGGAGAGTGCTTGGAGGGCTGGTTCAAGGGGTGGCCCGATGGTTGGGTAGCTAGCAACAGAAATCGTGGGGGTTGCATCATAAGAAGTCACGCACAGGTTGCTGCCTTCTTCAGGTGGCTCATGCGCAGGGTCCAGGGACTGGGTTGGTCAGGGCTTGGTCTGGGCGTGGTCCAGGGGTGGCCAGGGTCGTCTAGGTTCGGGGGTGGCTCGGCTGGAGGTGACCTAAGATGGCTAGGAGTCTTCTAGACTGAGTTCTAGGAGTGTGCAGAAT